>NC_044270.1:605025-905025 GCF_003957555.1 Calypte anna
GAAGTTTTGGGAAAGTTTCTTTGAGTTTTTGGACATAGGTGTTGATTTTAGAGGTGGGGTTTTAGTTTTGGGGGGAAGGTTTTTTAACATCCCGGGAAGGGTTTGGAAGTTTTGCAGGAGGTTCCTTGACTTTCTGGGGCGGGTTTTGGGGTTTTTGGGGTGGGGTTTTAGTTTTAGAGGGAGGATTTTAAGTTTTGGGGGGAGGTTTTTTGACTTTGAAAATAGATTTTTACTTTTAAGGTGGGGTTTTGATTTTTGGGGTGAAGTTTTAATATTGGGGAAGGTTTTTTAACATCCTGGGAAGGGTTTGGAGGTTTTGCAAGAGGTTTGTTGACTTTCTGGGGTGGGTTTTGGACTTCTTGGGGTGGGGATTTAATTTTAAGGGGAGAATTTTAAGTTTTGGGAAAGTTTCTTTGACTTTTTGGAAATAGATTTTGACTTTTGAGGTGGGGTTTTAATGTTTGGGGTGGAGTTTTAATTTTGGGGGTGAAGTTTTAATTCTGTAGGAAGGTTTTTAAACATCCTGGGAAGGGTTTGAAGGCTTTGCAGGAGGTTCCTTGACTTCCTGGGCTTGGTTTTGGGGTTTTTGGGGTAGGGTTTTAGTTTTAGGGGGAGGATTTTCAGTTTTGGGGGGAGGTGTTTTGACTTTTGAGGTGGGGTTTTAATTTTTGGGTGGAGTTTTAATTTTGGGGGAAGGTTCCTTAACTTCCTGGGAAGGGTTTGAAGGTTTTGCAAGAGGTTCATTGACTTTCTGGGGTGGGTTTTGGGTTTTTTGAGGTAGGGTTTCAGTTTTAGAGGGAGAATTTTATTTTTGGGGGGAAGGTTTTTTGACTTTCTGGGGTGGGTTTTGGTCTTCTTGGGGTGGGGATTTAATTTTAAGGGGAGGATTTTAAGTTTTGGGAAAGTTTCTTTGACTTTTTGGAAATAGATTTTGACTTTTGAGGTGGGGTTTTAATTTTTGGGGTGGAGTTTTAATTTGGAGGGAACTTCCTGGGAAGGGTTTGGAGGTTTTGCAGGAGGTTCCTTGACATTTTGGGGGTGGGTTTTGGGTTTTTTGGGGTAGGGTTTTAGTTTTAGAGGGAGGATTTTCAGTTTTGGGGGGAGGTTTTTTGACTTTTGAGGTGGGGTTTTAATTTTTGGGGTGAAGTTTTAATTCTGTAGGAAGGTTTTTTTAACATCCTGGGAAGGGTTTGGAAGTTTTGGAGAAGGTTCCTTGACTTTCTGGGGTGGGTTTTGGGGTTTTTGGGGTGGGGATTTAATTTTAAGGGGAGAACTTTAAGTTTTGGGAAAGTTTTTTTGACTTTTTGGAAATAGATTTTGACTTTTGAGGTGGGGTTTTAATTTCTGGGTGGATTTTTAATTCTGGAGGAAGGTTTTTTAACATCCTGGGAAGGGTTTGGAGGTTTTGCAGGAGGTTCCTTGACATTTTGGGGGTGGGTTTTCACTTTTTGGGGAAGAGTTTGAATATTTTGAGGACATTTTGTGACTTTTGGGGAAGGTTTCTTGACTTCTCAGGTGTGGTTTTGATTTTGGGGGGGAGAGTTTTCATTTTGGGGAAAGGCTTTTCCCTTCGGGCAGAGGTTTGTTGACTTTCTGGGAAAGGCCCAGTTTGGGGAGTTTTAGGCTCAATTTTCCAGGTTTTACCCCAAATTTCTGGGGTTTTAACACAATTTGAAAGCCTTGAGGCCCAACTTGGGGCATTTTGGGCTCAGTTTGGAAGTTTTTGTGCCAAATTTTGGGGATTTTAACACCATGTGAAAGACGTTAGGCCCAGTCTGGGGAGTTTTAGGCCCAGTTTTTCAGGTTTTTTGCCTTCTTTATAGGTTTTTACACCCAAATTAAAGGGGGGGAGGGGCACAAGTGACCCCCAAGCTCAAGCTTTGTGCAAAAAAAATATAAGAAGGGGGGGTGGGGAGGGGTGAGCTGATTGATTTTTGGGGTGGGAAGGAAATTTTGCCCCTTTTTTATATTTAAAGGGATTTTATTTTTAATTTTTAATTCAAATTAATTTTTTTATTTAATTAAAATTTATTTTAATTCTTAATTAAAAAGAAAATTTGAAATTTAAGGGGATTTTTGGTTCTTTTTCTGCCTCTTCTAGGAGTTCTTGGGTGACACATCTGACCCCACCAACCCCCAACTTCATTTTTGGCAGTGGTGACAGGGACAAAAAGTTGCTACAAAAGAGTTTATTTGCCAAAAAACAGAAAAAAAAAGTTTTCCAGTACAGAGCTGGGGGGGGAGGCACCAGTGGCCAAGGTGGGTGCCCCATGGGTGGCCATGGGGACAGGGATCCCCCCGTGTGCCAGAAGCACTTGGAGACGAAAGTGGTGACCACCAGGAGGGACACGGGGGGGGTGGCAAGGACAGGGTTGGGGACCCCCCGGATGGACAAGGGGGTCCCCAGGGGCAGTGGGAGGGACATGGGGGGGTCTCATAGGATGGATATGGGGGGACCAGGGGATGGATGGAGGGACCTCAGGATGGGGGGACATGATGAGGACATGGGGGTCCCTCAGGGAGTCCCCACGGGCAGTGGGATGGACACGGGGGACCCTCAGGATGGATAAGGGGGTCCCCAGGGACAGTGGGATGGACATGGGGGACCCTCAGGATGGATAAGGGGGTCCCCAGGGGCAGTGGGATGGACATGGGGGACCCCCAGGATGGATAAGGGGGTCCCCAGGGGCAGTGGGAGGGACATGGGGGGGTCTCATAGGATGGATATGGGGGGACCAGGGGATGGATGGAGGGACCTCAGGATGGGGAGACATGATGAGGACATGGGGGTCCCTCAGGGAGTCCCCAGGGGCAGTGGGATGGACACGGGGGACCCTCAGGATGGATAAGGGGGTCCCCAGGGGCAGTGGGATGGACATGGGGGACCCTCAGGATGGATAAGGGGGTCCCCAGGGACAGTGGGATGGACATGGGGGACCCTCAGGATGGATAAGGGGGTCCCCAGGGGCAGTGGGATGGACATGGGGGACCCTCAGGATGGATAAGGGGGTCCCCAGGGGCAGTGGGATGGACATGGGGGACCCCCAGGATGGATAAGGGGATCCCCAGGGGCAGTAGGATGGACATGGGGGACCCCCAGGATGGATAAGGGGGTCCCCAGGGACAGTGGGATGGACACGGGGGTCTCATAGGATGGATATGGGGGGAGCTGGGGACAGTGGGATGGACACAGGGGTCTCATAGTATGAGTGTGGGGACTTGGGGATGGATGGAGGGACCTCAGGATGGACAGAGGGGACCCACAGGAGTCCCCAGGGGCAGTGGGATGGACACAAGGGCCCCCCAGGTTGGATGTGAGGACCTGGGGACAGCCATGAGGAACCCCAGGATGGCCCCAGGGGACCCGTGGGGTACCGGTTGTGGGTGGGCCGGCCATGGGGCACCTTGTGGGGGGCTTTAGATGCGGAGTCTCCCATCCAGGACCCCTGCCCAGAGCGTGGGGCTCAGGGGGACGTAGGCTCTGGTGGCCTCGTCCAGCAGGAAGAGGGGGTCGGGGACACGGGAGGGGTCGCAGCCTTCCCGCGCCAACCGCACCTTCTGCTGCTTGAAAGTCTCCGTCATCTCCAGGTGCTCCTGGAAACGGGGAAAATCCGGGTGGGTCGGGACCCTTCTGGTACCCCCCGACCCCTCCTGGTACCGCCCGGTACCGCCCAGTCCGGTACCTGCAGGCGGAGGAAGCGGGGCCGCGCGTAGGGGGGCAGCAGCTGCTCCAGGTGATGATAAAGCCCCGGCCCGTCCAGGTGGCAACCGGGCCGCAGAACCAGGGCTGCCATCCCAGCACGACCCTCGTGGCCTTGGAGGGGGGGACAAAGACACAGCTGGGGGATGGGGGAGGACGGGGGACATGTCCGGGATGGGGGGGAGGACAAGGAGATGGCGGGGACAGAGGTACCTGGGACGGTGACGCCGTAGACGGTGGCTTCTTGGAGGGAGTCGTGGGCCACCAAAGCTTCGGCCACCTCGGTGGTGGCCACGTTCTCACCTTTCCATCTGGGGGGGAGGGAAGGGAGGGGCTGAGCCCTCCCCTGCCCCCCCCGGGACATGCAAAGGACGGGGAAGGGTGTGGGGTTCTGCACCACCCCCGTGGGTTGGGGTTCTCCATGGCTTGAGGGGTTCCCTCTAGGTTGAGAAGGGTTGGGGGGTTCCCCATGAGTTGGGGGGGTTCCCCATGGGTTGGGGGGTTGTGGAAGTTCCCTGTGGGTTGTGGAAGTCCCTTCTGGGTTGTGAGTTCCTCATGGGTTGGGATTCTCATGGATTGGGGTTGCCCATGGGTTGGGGGGGCTCCCTGTAGGTTGAGGAGGTTCCTTGTGGGTTGCGGGGCTCCCCATGGGTTGAAGTGTTCCCCATGCATTGGGGTCCCCTGTGAGGTGGGGAGATCTCCATGGGTTGGGGATTTCATGTGGGTTGATGGGTTCTCCATGGTTTGTGAGCACCCCCATGGGTTGGGGGGTTCTCTGTAGGTTGAGGAGGTCCCTTGTGTGTTGTGGGGTTCACCATGGGTCGGGGGGGTTTTCCACATGGGTTGAAGTGTTCCCCATGCATTGGGGTTCCCTGTGGGGTGGGGAGTTCTCCATGGCTTGGGGGTTTCATGTGGGTTGATGGGTTCTCCATGGTTTGTGAGCACCCCCATGGGTTGGGGGGGGGGGGTCTCTGTAGGTTGAGGAGGTCCCTTGTGGGTTGGGGGGCTCTCCATAGGTTGGGGGTTCCCCATGGATTGGGGAGGTTGAGAAGATTTCCAAGGGGTTGGGGATCCCCGTCATGGGTTGAGGGGTCCCCTGTGGGTCGGGAAAGGCCACAAGAGATCGAAAGGGTCTGCAAGGGTTTGGGAGCCGGGGTCCTCCAGGGGTTTGGGGGTTTCCTCCTGATGGGTGGGGACCTCTGGTACCTGTACGTGTCCCCGATACGGTCCCGGAACCGGACAAACTGGGCCTCATCCTGCTCCACCAGGTCCCCGGTGCTGAAGAAGGTGTCCCCTGGGGCGAAGACCCCGCGCAGCAGCTTCTGCTCCGACAACTCCTGGCTGCCGGCGTAGCCCAGGAAGGGGGTGCGGGGGGTGACGGGGGCGATCAGGAGCCCTGTCTCACCTGGGTGGGGGAGAGAAGGGGGACAGGGGGTGGGTGACAGGGTGAGGGCACCCACGGGGACCCCAAACCCCTCCCTGTCACTCACCCGCCCGCGTGCGGATGCAGCGCCCGTTCCGGTCCCGCACCGGGGCCCCCTCGGTGATGTCGTAGCGAATGATCTCGAAGGGGGAGATGAGCTGGGGAGGGGGGATCAGGGTCCTGAGAGGTGGAATTGGGTCACCCCCCCCACACACCTCATAGAATCACAGAATGTTGGGGGCTGGAAAGGAGCTCCAGAGATGATGGAGTCCAACCCCGCAGGATCACCCAGGGCAGGACACTCAGGGACACATCCAGGGGGAACTGGAAGCCTCCAGAGAAGGAGACTCCAGAACCTCTCAGGGCAGCCTGGGCCCCCCTCACCCTCACAGGGATGAAGTTTCTCCTCAGCCTGAGCTGGAACTTCCCATGTTCCAGCTCCAACCCCGGATTCCTTGGCCACCACTGAACTGAGATTGGCCTCAGCCTCTTGCCCCCCACCCCTCAGCTCTTGATGGACATTCAGAAGATCCTCTCAGCCTTCTCTTCTCCAGGCTGAACAGTTCTCTCACTCTTTCTCCCCAGCAGAGATCTCCAAGTCCCTTCAGCACCCTCACAGCTCTCCCTTGGCCTCTCTCCAGTAGATCTCTGTCTCTCTGAACTGGGGAGCCCCAAACTGGATCCAGGATTCCAGGGGTGGTCTCCCCAAGGCAGAGCAGAGGGGGAGGAGAACTTCCCTGGATCTGCTGGATACTTTTCCTGATGCCCCCCAGGACACCACTGTCCCTCTTGGCCACATTGCTGACCCCTGGAGAATTTCCTGGCCACCAGGACCCCAAGGGCTTTCTCCATGGAGCTGCTTTCCAGCAGCACCTCCCCTCATCTGTCCTGGGGCTTGGGCTTCTTCCTCCCCAGCTGCAGGACTCCACACTTGTCCTGCTTGAACTTCAGGATGTTCACCACCTCTCCAGATCTGGCTGGAGAGCAGCACAACCTCCTGGTGTCCCAGCCACCCCTCCCAGCTTGCTCTCATCCCCCAACTTGCTGAGGGGACACCTCCAGCACCCTCAACACCCCGGAGGAAGCACAGAGCCAAAGGCCAAATCCCATGGAGTTGGATGGAGAGGATGCTGGGAGCAGATGCTGCTTCCCCAGGGTGGTTTTGCCTTTGGCAGCTTCAGCTTCCAAACGTTCCAGCTGCACTTCCAAGCTCCAGAGCTGCGGAGGTGTCACCTTCTCCACCAGAGGTGTCACCTTCTCCACTGTAGGTGTCACCTTCTCCACCCCAGCCCCAAGTGGAGGTGTTTTGCAGGGACACCTCCATCACTCTGCCCATGTCTCTCACCTTGTAGATGAAGCTGCCACGCCCCACAGCCCCCGGGGTCCCGGTGTAGTTGAAGAGGGTGACGTTGCCCTCGGTCATTCCGTAGGTCTCCACGATGCGGACGTCCCCGAAGCGCCTCTGGAAGCTCCTCCAGACGTCGGGGCGCAGCCCGCTCCCCACCAGCAGCCTCAGCCCATGCTCTCGCTCCCCGGGGCGCTGCGGGGGCACGGGGTCAGGTTTTGGGGTGATGCCTCCTCCACCTCCCATCTCCTGACCCTGACCTGGGGTTGGTTGACGAGGTAGCGGCAGAGCTCCCCGATGTACTGGAAGACGGTGACCCCCTCGGCGCGACAGTCATCCCAGAACTGGCTGGCTGAGAACTTCTCCTTCAGCACACACGTGGCCCCTGAGGAGAGAGAGGGTGGAGGGATGGGAAGGGGGGGGTCAACCCCACCCCAAAAATCACAGAATCATAGAATGCTTTGGCTTGGAAGGACCTGAAAGCTCATTCAGTCCTAGATCTTCAAGGTGCCTTCCAACCCAACCCATTCCATGATCTCAAGCTCATCCAGGCCCATGGGCAGGGACCCCTCCCACCAGCCCAGGTGGCTTCAAGCCCCACCCAGTTTGGTCCTCAACACCTCCAGGGATGGTGGAGACACTTTAAAGGTGATGAAATTATGGAATCAAGGTTGGAAATGATCTCCAAGAGCATCAAGTCCAACCCAACCCCACTGTAGCCACCAAACCACTATCCCTCCAGGGATGGAGACTCCATCACTGCCCTGGGCAGCCTGGCCCAAGGCTTGACCCCTCTGCCAGCCAACAAATTGTTCCTGATATCCAATCATCTTATGGAGCACCCAGAGGGTCTTTCAGGTCCCTTGCAACCCAAACCACCCCATGATTCTAACATCTAAAGCTCATCCAGTGGTCAGGGACACCTCCCACCAGCCCGGGTGGCTCCAAGCTTCATCCAACCTTGCCTAGAACACCTCCAGGGATGAGACAACGACCTTAAAGATCATCTGGAGGATCATCTGGATGAACTTCCAGGTCCCTTCCAACCCAACCCATTCCATGGTCTCAAGCTCATCCAGTCCCAGGGGCAGGGATCCCTCCCACCAGACCAGGTGGCTCCAAGCCTCATCCCACAGGGTCTTCAAGACTTCCAGGGGATGGAGCAGCCTCCAAGGGCTGCTCGGGGGGGGGGTGTGGGGGGTGTGGGTCCCTGTCCCCCCTCACCGATGCCGATGCAGCCAACGATTCCCAGGAGGGACCCTGCCATGTGGTAGAGTGGCAGTGCCAGGTACACCACATCCCGGCTGGAGGCTCCCACCAAGTCGTAGAAACTCAGGCACAAGATGGATTTGAGGTGGGAGATGCGAGCAGCCTTGGGGAGACCTGGCAAGAAAAAAGGGTGAGGGGGAGATGGCATTGACCACCCCCCCAGCTCCAGCTCCCCCTCAGCCCCCGGGATCCCCACCGGTGGTGCCGGAGGTGAAGATGTACAGGCAGGTCTCGTTCAGCTCCTGGGGTTCCCAGACCTCCTCGGGCTCCAGCTCCTCCGAGGCTTCCTCCAGCAGCTCCTGCAGGGCCACCACCCCCGGGGGGTAGGGCCCCAGGCCCAGCACCCACACCACCACCCCAGCCTCCCGCAGGATGGGCAGGAGGGGCTCCACCGATGCAAAGAGGTCTGGGGGGGGAGGCAGGAGGTCTGGTGTCACCCCAGTGTCCTCCTCCCCTGTCCCCATCACCTCCCGGTGCCCTATGCCCCCCCGGGTATCCCCTCTCCCCCAGCATCCCCTCGCTGCCCCATCCACTCCCAGTCCCTCCATCGCTCCCTGGTGACCCCTCCCCGGTATCCCGTTCCCCCGCTCCCCCATATCCCTTCTCCCCCATCCCCCCCCGGTTCCCCATTCCCCCTGGTCCCTCCCGCTCCCCCCATCGCCCCCCGCTGCCCCATCCTTCCCGGTCCACACCACCCCCGATGTCCCCCCGGTTCCATCCCGTGCGTGTCCCCCCCCTCCGGTGCCCTGTTCCCTCCGCTCTCCCCTATCCCCTCTCCACCCCTTCGGTCCCTCCCGTTCCCCCCCGTGTGCGCCCCCCGGTGCTCACCGTCCGCCACCAGCAGCCCCCGTGCCCCGCACACCTCCAGGCAGTGCCGCAGGGCGGGGGGGGGCAGCGCAGTCCCCAGGAACGCGGGACGGACCCCCAGGGCCGCCAGCCCCAGCCACCCCCAGACGAACCGGGGTTCGTTCCCAACCAACAACCCCACGGTCACCCCGGGACCCAACCTCCCCCCTTGGGGACCCTCCAGGGGCCACCCCCGCAGCGCGTTGGCCACTCGCCCCACCCGCCGGGCCGCTCGCCCCAGGGTCTCCTCGCTGCCCCCCGCCCGTAGGAAGGGTCGGTTCGGTTCCCCCCGCGCTGCCCGTAAGAACCGAGCCACCAGGCTGCCCCCCGACCCCCTGCCCCCTCCCGAACCCCGGCATCGCCACCGGGCTCGGGCCGCCCGCGCCGCGAAACCCAAATCGGCCCAAAAGTGGGGCCGGAACCGCCGCTGCAGCAGCGCCAGAACCGCCAGAGCCGCCAGCGCCAGCGCCAGCGCCATGGCCACTGCTGGGCGGGGGGGGTAGGCGGGAGGACACGCCCCACGAACACGCCCCTCGAGACACGCCCTCGGGACACTCCCACTCGGGACACGCCCCCCGCCCCCACCCCCGCCCAGGGGCCGCCAAACCCCCTCGCCACTCCCTGCACCCCCAGACCGAACCCCCACCGGAACCCGTCACGAACCTGTCCCCCCTCTCCGGACCCACCCACCCCCTCCTCCGACCCATTCAAACCCCCCCGGACCCAGCCCCACGTCTCTCTTCACACCCCCACCCCGCGACCCCAGACCCAGCAGTGCCCGGAACGAACCCCCCGAAGCCTCCGTCACGATTCTGTCCGTCCCCCCCCGCCTCCGGGACCCCCAGACCCATTCAAATCGCCCCCCTCCTCCTCTCGACTCTGCTTAACCCCCCCCCCAACTCCTCCCCAGCCCCATGGGTCCCCTGCCTGCTCCCCCCGGACCCCCAAACCCATCCATGCCCGGACACCGACCCCCTGCCACATCTCTGTCCCACGCCCCTCCCAGATCCTTCTCCTGTCCCCGTCCCCCACCCCAGGGCCCTTCCCATCATGTCCCTATTGTCCCCACTATACCCCCCCCCCTCCAGTTCACCCCCAACCCCCCGCCCCAGACCCCTCTCCCCCTTTGCCATGGTGTGTCCCCCCCCATGTCCCCATCACCCCCCCATGGTCCCCCACCCTGTCCCCTTCTCCACCACCACGCTGCCCCCCACCCTATCCCCTCCCCCATTACCATGCCCCCCCCCCCACCTTGTCCCCTTCCCCCTTTCCGTGGTGTCCCCACTTGTCCCCATCCCATCATGGTCCCCATCCTCCTGCCCAGGGTCCCCCCACTCTGTCCTTGTCCCCCCCTGCCCTGGCCTCCCCCTCGTGCTCCCTCCCCAGCCCTGTCCCAGATTCCCACTCAACTGGGGGGGGGTCAGGAGGGGGGTTGGCACCGCTGCTGTCCCCCTTGGGGCCACGTGCCACCACCCCTTGGCCACGCTGGCCTTGGGGACCTCCCGGTGGTGACACCGCACAAAGAGGTGGCAGCTTGTACAAAACATTCCAGAGTTTTATTATTATTATCATTAAAAAAAGAAAAAAAAAAAATCACTTAAAAATGCAAACAGCTCTGAGGAGGGGGTGGGGTGTGTGACAGGGGAGAGCCTCGTCCCTTTGTCACCCTGGGGGATTAGGGGACACCCCCACCATGAGCTCATCCCCCTCCTTCCTGGGGGGGGTCTGTGTCCCCTCGCCCCCCACCCTGGGGATCGGGCCATGTGTTCCCCCCCCCCTCCCCAAAGCACCCCGGAGTGAGAGGCCAGGCCATGCTCTTTATTTATATTTTTTATATGAAAAGAGGGGACACGTGCCACCCCCCCGTCCCCACCGGGTCCCCTCGACGTCCCTTTTCCTGGGGATCCTCGCTCCATTTCCCGTGCCAAGTGGGTAAGAAAAAAACAAACAAACAACTGGAGCTTAAAAAAAGTCAAGTGGAGAAGGGGTGGGGGTGGCAGTGTCCCCCGTCCCCGGGTGGCAATGGCTTCTGTCCCCACGGGGACACCTCAGTCACTGTCCGAGCCCACGGCCGAGGATCCTTTCCGTTTCCGTTTGGCGGGTTTGGGTTTGGTGTCTTCTTCCTCCTGCGCCGGGAGAGGGGAAAGCAGGGGGGATGGGGGGAGGGTGTCAGTGTCACCTTGTGGCGGGGACGAGGCCGAAGGGTGTCGGGGGACACAGCGGGGGACAGCGGGGGACACTGACCGAGGCGCTGCTGGACGCTGACTCCTCCTCGTTGTTGGGGGGTTGTGCCGCGTTCTTGCGGCTGCGGGGGCTGGAGAGCGGCGCTTTGCGGCGGCTCTTGGGGGGCTTGGTGGAGGAGTCTTCATATTCCTCTGCCAGGGAGAAGAGGTCACTGAACCTGGGGAGGAAGCAGGAGAGTGAGGGGGGTGGGTGGGTGGAGGTGGTGGGAGCTTGGTTTTGGGGGTGCCCATCCCCACAAAGCCCATGGTTGGGAAGGGATGAGGGGGAATGGTTGGGATGGGATGAGGGGGAATGGTGGTGATGAGGAGCAAGGGTTGGGGTGGGATGAGGGGGAATGGTTGGGATGAGGAGGAATGGTTAGGATGGGATGAGGGGGAATGGTTGGGATGGGATGAGGAGGAATGGTGGTGATGAGGAGCAAGGGTTGGGGTGGGATGAGGGGGAATGGTTGGGATGAGGAGGAATGGTTAGGATGGGATGAGGGGGAATGGTTGGGATGAGGAGGAATGGTTGGGATGGGATGAGGAGCAATGGTGGTGATGGGATGAGGGGGAATGGTGGTGATGGGATGAGGGGGAATGGTGGTGATGGGATGAGGAGGAATGGTTGGGATGGGATGAGGGGGAATGGTGGTGATGGGATGAGGAGGAATGGTTGGGATGGGATGAGGAGGAATGGTGGTGATGGGATGAAGAGCAAATGGTTGTAGAGACAGGATGAGGATCAATGGTTTTGATGGGATGAGGATCAATGGTTTTGATGGGATGAGGGGTTGTGAGGGGATGAGCAGCAATGGTTCTAAATTACAGAAGAGAAGATTTGGATTGGATGTTAGGAGAAAATTCTGAACCATGAGGGTGGCAGAAAAATGGCACAGGGTGCCCAGGGAGGTGGTTGAGGCCCCATCCCTGGAGATGTTCCAGCTCTGGTTGAGGGTGTCCCTGCTGACTGCAGGGGTTGGACTGGGGGACCTGCAGAGGTCCCTTCCCACCCACACTGTTCTGGCATTCTATGATCCCAACTCACTTCATCTTGTGGGCTTCATCACAGCTGGCCTGGACGTGCTGCAGTGCCTGCAGGATTGGGGTTTGGCTGAAAACTGCCAAGGAAACAGGAGAAAAGGGGAGTCAGAAACCTGCTGGGTGCCCCCCAGGCAGGGGAACCCCCCCAGACCCCTCCCCAGCATCCCAGGTTTGGGATACAGGCTTGGCAAGGGGGCTCCCAGTATCCCCCAGCATCCCAGTTCCCTGGGAGGGGTACCTCAGGGGGACAGCAAATGGTGATGGTGACACCTCAGGGGGAGGGGGACAGGTCTGGGGGTGGTGGTGGCAGCTCTAGGGGTGTGGTGGCAGCTCCAGGGGGGAGGTGGCAGCCCTGGGGGTAGGAAGTAGCAGCACCAGGCAGGTGGTGGCAGCTCTGGGTGGGGTGGCAGCCCTTGGGGAGGTGGAGGCAGCCCTGGAGGGTGTGGTGACAGCCCTGGGGGGTGTGGTGACACCTCTGGAGGGTGGTACCTACAGTTCTGTTTGGTGTTGGTCAGGTTGAGGCGCAGGTTGTCCAAGTGCTCCAGGATCTGCTCCAGGGTGAGCTGGGCCAGTTTGCTGCTGGAGCTGCGCAGGCTGAGGGCAGAGACACCACGGGAGTCAGGCACCCCCCTGCTGCCCCACCCACCCCAAAACATCGGGGTCCTTCCCCCTCACCAAGTGCCACCACCTGGCAGCAGCACCCCCAGATCCCCAGGGAGATGCGGGGCACAGCATCCCAGGAGCCATTTTTCCAGTTTGGGGACAAGTCCTGCTCAGGGTGCTCACCCCCCACCTCCAGCTCCCCCCACCCTCCAAGGCCACAGGATGGTGCCAGCACTCTGGGTGCTGCCAGGAGGCAGGGAGGGAGCTGGTGGCTCATTAATTAAACAAAAATTGGACCTGGACACGGTCTGGGACCCCGAGAACAGTGGAGCTGTTGACAGAACTGTCACGGTTGGAGAAGATCTCCAGGATTCCCACCCCTGGCCAAGCCTCCAGCTTCCAGGGGCCCTGAATGAACCCAGGGGGAGGAGGAGCAGCCAAAAATGTCCCCAGGGAGCTGGGAGGGGGGAGGATGGGGACACCCCCGAGGTGGTCGCTCTCCCGTTGGGTGCTCGGGAGATTGATGGTGGAAGGGGGGGTGGGCAGAGGGGCTGCTGTCCTCTCCCAGGACACGAGGTGGCCTTCAGGCTCCAGAGATGGGAATCCAACTGGGAGAAAGCAGGGAGGAGCCTGGAGCTGTCCCCCCTCTATACTCATCCCCAACCCAGAGCTCAGAACAGAGGTCTGGGGGCTCCTGGAGCAGCTCCTCCTCTTCTGCCCCCAACCCAGAGCTTGGAACAGGGGGCTGGGGGCTGCAGAACCAACCCTCCCATCCTCTCCCCCAGCCCAAAATTTGGGTAAGCAAGCTGGGGGGATTCTTAGAGCAGCCCCCCCTCTCTTCTGCCCCAACCCAGAGGCTGTTACAGGGGTCTGAGGGTTCCTGGAGAAATCCCTTCTCCTCTTCCCCAACCCTGAACCTGTCTGGGGGCTGCTGGAGCAACACCCCCCCCCCATCACCCCCAACTCAAAGCCTGGGGGAGGGGGCTTGGGGCTCCTGGAACTCTTCACCCTCTTCTGCCCCCAACCTCAAGTCTGGCACTGGGGGCTGGGGGCTCTCAGAGCAGCCCCCCCCTCCTCTCCCCAGCCCCAGAGACACACCTGGGTCTGCACCAGAGCCATGTTGGGTTTTGAGGTTGGATAAAAAGGTTGGGAGGAGGATCCTGTCCCGGATCTGTGTCCTCCAGGAGCTGTGTGCAGCCCAGGGAGCTCCTGCCAGCCCTGCCATCCCTACCCAAGGACAGCTCAGCCATGTGCCACCAGGCCAGGGTCCCATCCTGCTCTCCTGGGGGGATCCAGGAGCACCCAGAGCTCTGCCCATGGGTGACTGAGAACAAACCCTCCTCAACCCCATCCTTCCAAGGGCAGGAGGAGAGCAGGAATCTCACCCTGGGATGATGGGACTGAACCTTCAGGAGCTGAGCCCCATCCCCCAGGACCCCAACAGAGGTCAAGTGAAGCACGACTAGATCACCACTGCCACCAAAAGAGGTTCTGGAGACACCCAGGTGGGCTGAGCAGAGGGGTCTGCAGCTGGGTCTGTCCCTTGGTCTCTGGTGGCCCCAGGGGGACCTGTCCTGGTCCCTCACCTTTGGCGTTTCCGTGGGAGACTGTTGTTCTTGATCAGCAAGGATTTGATGTGCTCAGCCAGGAGGTCGTCGTGTTTGATGCACCAGTGCCTCAGGATGCTGGTGGTGAATTGGTCATCAGGGTGGCAGGGCCTGCTCAGAACCATCTTCACCATCTCCTCACTGGGCCTAAGGCAAAGAAGAAAAGGCACTGAGGGGTCTGCAGAGTGAAGAGTGGGGAGATCCTGGCTCAGGTTGTCCCAAGAAGCTGTGGGACAGTGTTGAAGGCCAGGTTGGATGGGGCTTGGAGCAAGCTGGGAGGTGTTCCTGCCCAAGGGGCTTGGATGAGCTTGAGATCATGGAATGGTTTTGAGTTGGAAGGGACCTTTAAGGCCATCCAGATGCTGCAAAAGATGGTTGGATACCAGGAACAATTTCTTGACCAACAGAGTGGTCAAGCCTTGGGACAGGGCTGCAATGTCAGTGGTGGAGTCACCATCCCTGGCAGGGTTCACAGAAGATGCAGAGGGGGTGCTGAGGGACCCAGTTTCATGGGCACAGTGGGATTGGATTGGACTTGATGACCTTGGGAGGTCTTTTCCAACCCTGACTCCATGGTTCTGTGACCTTTAAAGTGGTTGCTCCCTCCCTGGAGGTTTTCCAGGCCAGGTTGGATGGGATTTGGAACCACCTGAGCTGGTGGGAGGTGTCCCAGCCCATGACACTGGATGAGGGACTGGATGGGCTTTCAGGTCCCTCCAACCCAAACCTTGGGAGTTTCCTCCATGCCTCACTCCTCAAGCCAGAGTGGGTGGCACCCCCTTGTCCCCAGGACACTGAGTGTTCTCAGAAAGCCACCAGTGTGCTGGGGACAGCCCCAAAGTGTCCCCAGGGTCCTTACTTCTCTCTCCTCAGCTGCAGCAGCAGGCAGGACAATGCCTCGGGGTGGTCTGTAAGGGAAAGGACATGCTCAGAATGGAAGCTGGTGGTCACCACACCTCTCTGTGTCCCTCTCTGTCCCTTCATGTCCCTCACCAGGTGGGGGACAGCTCACCTTTGTATTTGAGGTGCTGCAGGATGGGGATGATGGTCTCCAGAGGAATGTTGTGGGCAAGGAAGAGCTGCCAGGTGCAATACTGCTCAAAGGTCTCCCAGTCCAGGCTTTGAACTAATTAAAACAAAACAAAAACAAAAAAACAGAGGATGGTGAGGAGAAACTTGCTCAGAGGGGTGGCAGGGACCTGCCAGGGCCACCACAAAGCCCCAGCCCAGGGGCTCCTGCACCTCTGTGAGCTGAAATTCCATTTCATAGCCACGAGGGGACCTGGGTCACCCCTCAGTGATCGTGGGGGGATAGTGAGGAAGGAGAGGACATGGCCTTCAACACTTCCAGGCATGGGTTCAGGCAACCTGGGCCAGGGTCTCACCAGCCCCAGAGTGAAGAATTTCATCCTCATGTCCAACCTACATCTACCTCCTTCCAGCTTGAGCCCATCACCCCTTGCCCTGTGCTATAAAAAGTCAGGGATTTGGGGGTGTCTCTGCAAAATGGGGGAGGGCTCAAAGGGCAGGAGAGCTTGAGGGTCCCCCAGGAGCTGCTCTGCTTTCTCCTCATCCTCCTTGGGCTGTGCTGGTCCTACTCACTCAAGATGTTCAGCACTGAATCCTTCCGGAACATGACGAGATTCCCCATCATCACGTGGCACACCAGCTCCTGCAACTGGGGGGCAGAGAACAAGAAGTGGGTCAGTGGGATGCTCAGACTCTGCAGGAGTCCCCCTGGATCACCAAGCAGGTCCTGGAGAGCAAGCAGAGAAGCTGTCACTCTGCCAACATCATCTGAAAGAGCAGGGATGGAGTGGAATGTCCTGGGCTGCAGGTGGCTCCTCAGTCAGAGCTGAGGGAAAGCAGCTCCAGGAGAGAGGAGCCCTCATCCAGAAGGTCTGGAGAACTTCCTGGGATGGAGAGCAAGGACAGACAGGAGATCCCCATGAACTGGGCTAGGTGGTGGTGGGATGGTGGTGTCCTGCTCTCTGGGATCTGCTCCTCCTGCTCCAGGTGCTCCCAGATTTGGGCTTTGGCCAAGGGATGCACAAAACCCACCTGAGAGCTCAGGAGGCTGCTGGGACAGCTCTGACAAGCTGGGACCTCTCTACCTAGGGCTTCAGACCCTCTCTGCTCTTCAGGACACTGCCCAGATGTGTGGTTCTGCCTTCCTGGACCCACCTCCCATGTGCTGGGGAGAGGTGGAAGGGATGGGATGCGTGGGCAGATGCACCAGAGCGGGGACAGGAGCTTGGGAGCACCTTGGCTCTCATCTACCTCCCTTTAGATGGGATATCAGGAAAAATTCCTAGACTGGAAGAGTGGCCAAGCCCGGGACAGACTGCCTGGGGTGGTGGTGGAGTCACCATCCCTTGGAGGGGTTCAAAAAACCCCAGGTGGCTGTGGCACTGAGGGATGTGGCTCAGTGGGGTTGGGCTGAGGGTTGGGTTTGATGACCTTGGAGGTCTTGTCCAACCTTCAAGCTTCCTCCTGGCTCCTCTGGAGGCACATGGAGACCCCAGGATGGGCTGAGCCACCCGGAGGGGGTGGTGGGACCAAGCAGGCAGAGCATCCCAGGGAAACAGATGAAGAATAACAGGAAGGAACGAAGGAATTGGAGAAGGGAGGGGAGAGGAAACGCTCTGGGGCTCTGTTGGGAAAAAACAAACCCTTGGGACAGAGCTCAGGAGCAGAGGAGGGAACTCAGGGGCTGAGCTGTGGGGGGAGAGGTCGGGGCCATCGTGACTCCAACTTTTCCTGTACCCAACTTCAGTTCCAGCCCTGCCAAGGAAAACTTGCTGGCGAGGCGTTCCGGCCCCGGCGCAGCTGGGAACAGCTCGGATGGGAGGGTGGCTGCCCCTGGACTGGTGAAGAAATAGTGGGAGTTAAAGGGTTATCAGGAAAATCACTGCTCCAGAGCAGCCCAGACAGCAGAAACATCCAGCTCAGCATTCCTGCCCCCAGCTTGCCCCCGGGGGGGGGGACTATTTTTGGGTTGCTGGTGGCAACTCGGGCGTCAACACCATGGGGAGAAGGTTCCTTCCAGGAGGGTTTAATCAGGGTTTGGATTTCCTTGAAGGGGGGGTCCCACTTTTCCTGCACCCTGGGAGCTCATTATTGATCAGGATCATTGGTGATGTCCACCCTAGGGGTGCTTTACACCCATCCTGCAGCTCAAGAGAGGGAGCAGAGCAAATCTCTGCAGGAATTCCAGGCAGATCTTTGGGAAGCAGAGTTGGGAGTCAGCCTGGGGCCACAGCAGCTCCTCAAGGGCAATCAGGAGGAGGTTTGGGGCACTGAAATAATAGGGGCAATGAGGAATGCTGCCCTGTGGATGGATTTTTAGGTTTAAAGCTCCTGGGAGAGGAGGAGACAAGGGGTGTCACATCAGGAAGGTGCTGCCCCCCACCCCAGACACCTCCTCCTTACCTGGAAGGAGTCAATGACTGCTACAATCATGTTCAGCAGCTCTCCACTTCGTAGGGTCTCATCTGGAAACTGGAAGAGCCCAGAAAACAAAGCAGGGTTGAAGAAAGGACCCAAAGGAGAGGCCAAACAAAAGCTCCCACCCCCTAGCAGGAGCTGTGCAGAACCTGAAGGGGCTCCAGGAAAGCTGGGGAGGGACTTGGGACAAGGGGCTGGAGGGATGGGATGAGAGGGAATGGCTTTGAACTGGAAGAGGGGAGATGGAGAGGAGAAATTGGGGAGAAATTCTTCGGGGTGAGGGTGCTGAGCCCCAGGTCACCCCCAGAAGCTGTGGCTGCCCCATCCTTGGAATTGTTGAAGGTTTGGATGGGGTTTGGAGCCCCCTGGGCTGGGGGGAGGGGTCCCTGCCCATGCAAGGAGTGGAATGAGAGGAATTTTTAAGATGCCTCCAACCCAACCCATTCCATGATTCCATGAGAGCTGAGGAAGTTATCAAGCCAAGCCAGACCACCAGGTTCCTAGGGCCCATTTTTCCCCATCCTCACAGGCTCTGCTCTCCCACCCAGCTCCTTTTGGGGCTCAGCAGCACTGCAAGGAAATGAAACTAAAAAAAACCTCAACCCAGGGGGGGCAGAAGGTTGGGAAAAGGGGCAGCAGGGTTGGGATCTTGATGTCCAGGCAGGCTGCACTCAGGATGTTCTGCCTGACTTCCAGCTGCTCCTCCTGCCCATGGGGGCAGCAATCTGAAACACCATCACCCACCCCCTTTTCTTTTTAGGTAGTGGAAAGCTGTAAAACACCAAAATCTCAAGGAGAGGATCCAGCTCTCTACCAGGAGCTTGAACAGTGCTGATTCTGGGTTGGACTTGATGACCTCCAGAGGTTCCTTCCAACTTGATGATGGTGCTGCAGGGTTTGCTGGAGGTTCTTCTCCCCCCTTTCCCCATAGAAGCCCTCGGGAAGTGCTTGTGAGGAATGGGCCTGGACGACCTCAAGGTCCAGGCAGATGTTTCTGCTGACCCAGCCAGAAAGGAGGGAGGAGCAGGGCCAGCTCATTCCTCCCAGGGAATCAGAAAGTACAGACAGATCCATGACTCCCTCCACGCCTGTCTCTCCAAGCCCTCCCTCTCCCCAGACTGGGATGGTTGGATGCTCCTTGGAAGCATCCTCCACCCTGGAAGCATTTCAGACAGAAGGTGACAGGAACAGCAGCTCTGTCCAAGGGTCAGGCTGGCTCAACTGAGACCCATCTGCTGGAGATGCCTGGTTCCCCATTCCAAATGTGAATTGGGTCAACTTGGACCTGACTGCAGCACTTCCAAACATGTTCTCTCTCCACCAAGCCCAGCTGGCTCCAGCTCAGCACCAAGTGCTGACAGCAATAAAACCTCTCCTGAAACTCAAGGCTTGGGGGCAGGCAGCAGAACTCCCTCCAAGCACTGCTCCCCCCCCCCAAAGCTCTGACACATCTGCTCAGAACCTTCTCCAGAAGAGGAGCAGCAGAAAAGCAAAACTTGACCCAGAGAACATGGTGCTGGGAGCTGAGAACGTGCAGGATGAGGCAGCCCCACATCCATGGAGCACACCAGAGCACAACGTGGGGCTGGAAGGCCACATGCTGACCCCTAAAAAGCCCCTGGGGGTGGATGGAGACCCTGAGAGAACTTTTTCTAAGCTCTGCAGGTTCTCTGCTGCAGTAGAAATCTTAAAAAGGAGCAGCTGAGAGACCTGGGGTGTTCAGCCTGGAGAAAAGGAGGCTGGGGGGAGACCTCCTTGCTCTCTGAAACTCCCTGAAAGGTTGGAGCAAGGTGAGGGTGGTTTCTTCTCCCATGGAACAACTGATGGTACAAGAGGAAATGGCCTCAAGTTTCTCCAGGAGAGGTTTAGATTGGATATCAGGAATGATTTCTTCACTGACAGAGGGGTCAAGCCTTGGGCCAGGCTGCCCAGGGCAGTGGTGAAGTCACCATCCCTGAAGGGGTTCAAAACCCATGGGTGGGATTGGGCTGATGATCTTCTTGGAGGTCTTCTCTGACCTTAATGATTCTGTGATTCTGTGGTTTGAAGCTCAGAAGCAAAGCAGCCCAGCTCCAAGCCTGCCTGCAGGAATCACAGAATCATGGAATGGTTTGGGTTGGAAGGAACCTTCAAGCTCATCCAGTTCCAAGTGCCCTGCGTGGGGAGGGGACACAGGATGCTCAAAGAATTAAGAGTTCCAGTTGGAAAAGACCTTCAGGATCATCAAGTCCAACCATACCTCAACTCTACCACCCATTAACCCAACTCTCCCAAGTCCAGAGATGTCCCCAGCACCTAAACTGGGGCTGCTGGTGCCTCACCTCTGTGTAAATGGAAGGGGTGAGGTAGCAGAGCAGGCGCACGTCGTCCTCCTGGCAGGCTTTCATGTCCATCATTAGACACGTGTGGAGGTCCCCCAGCTGTGTGGCCTGGGCAAAGGACTCATAGAGGTTCATCTTCCCTGCTGCAGCTTTGCTGGAAGGAGATTTGTTCAGGTGAAGAGGAACCTGGAGGCTTCAGGATGCCCCGGGGTGGAGACACCAAGCTGAGCTCCCTCTTGGAGCACAAACCAAGGTGGAGCTTGGCTGTGTCCCTGCTGACCTACCTGGCTTTTAGGTAGTACAGGAGGTGGTAACCAATCTTGGGTTGCTTCTGGTAGAGCTCTGAGAGGAGATCCAGCAGCAGGGAGAAGCCACTGTTATCCTCCTGCATCTGGCAGAGGTTCCTTGGGGAGCAGAGGAGATGGGTGTCACCCGAGATGCCACCACCTCATGGGAACACCCAACTCCCAAGCCACCTTGTAGGGATCCCAGGTGTCCACAAGTGACCTGGGGTTTCCCTGTAACTTGAAGCCAAATAAAAGGATCAAGAAGGGATCAACCCTGGGCCAAGTGTGGCAGGATGAGACCCAAAGGAACCCACCAAAAAAGTCCCCAACCAGCTCATCCCAAAATTCCAGAGGCCATACCTAAATATTAGGTAGAGAGGCTTCCCCACTGACTCCTCCAGAGACCTGTGGGATAAACACAACACTCAGAGCTCTGGTGTGCCCAACCTTTGCCTTTCCTCAGAAAAAAAAAAACAACCTGGACCTTGCTTGCTGTGCTCCTGAGGCCACCGAGGGTGAAGAGGGGACAGGAATGGTCCTGTTGGCAGAACCCAGCAGCTCTGACTCTAAGCCCTGGTCCAAAACCAACCCCAAAGAAGTGTGGCTGGAGCACTGTGTGCCCTGGAAGCCACCAGAGCATCACCTAAACTGGGTTCTGCCCTGAGGCCAGGTGGCTGCAGGATGTCCCTGTGCTGGGGGGGGAAGAGGAAGATGCTTTCCTTCAAGCCCTGCATGTGACAAGTGTTGGAGGTCAGCTCCGTGGTGACTTCTTGTGACCCCTGGACTGCTCTAGAGGGAAGTTCTTGGCTGGAGCACAACCTCCTAAAACCCATCAGCGTTTTACTGGGGAAAGCCCCAAGCTCCAGTGTGAAAGGATGAGAGACACACAAACCCCTGAACTACAAAAAAAAAACAAACCCAAAAACCTAAAAAAATCCAATAAATAATAATAATAATAATAATAATAATAATAATAATAATAATAATAATAATAATAATAATAATATCCTTACTCCTCTGTGATTTCTTCTGGCAAAACCTCCCCTCGGAAATGAGCCTTGAACAGCTCCTGGAGGCAGGAGGCCAACACTGACAACTGCTCCGAGTCAAAGTCCTCCTGGGAGAGAGAAAGGAAGCGTTGAGAGGAGAAAGCAGGAGCTGGGAAGGGGACAGCAGGGACACTGCTGGGGGAACTGTCACACTTGGGAGGAGGAGGAACTAAAAAACCTTCAGAGAAGGGCGGGACACAGAGGGCTCCATTCCCTCCCCTTTCCTGCCCATGTGGAGCTTGGAGCATCCCGGGCTGGTGGGAGGTGTCCCAAGCAGGGGGGTTGGGATGGGATGAGCTTTAAGGTCCCTTCCAAGCTGATCCATGTGGTGATTCCATGCCCTGCAGCCTCCTCTCCCTCTGGGCTGCTCTTCCCCTGCTCTCCTGAATCCACATCCATCGGGTGCTGGAAGAGCCCTGGAGCCCCCAGCTGGGTCTGCCCTGCCCTGGGGACCCTCAGGAACCCATCCCTGCCAGCATGGAGCTGGGGTTGTGGATCTGTTTCTATCCATTTGTGGGTTTGTTCTTCATCCCCTCTCTCCCCTTAATCCCCTCTCTCCCCTTAATCCCCTCTCTCCCCTTCATCCCCTTTTCTAGTAAATCCTTTTCCAATTGTTTGTTTGTTTGTTTGTTTTCCCCAATTCTCAACTTCCCAATGTTTTCAATGAAAAGGAGAATTAAAAAAACAAAAAAAATAAATCTAAATTCTGGCCCCAAGTCTTCTGTCCCAGACAAGAAGTTTGGGAGGACCAAAGGACAGGGTTTGTCCTCTCTCCTCCTCGCCACCAAAAGGAAGATGAAAAGGGAATGAAGAGGAGAAAATGAAAAAAAAAAAAACCAAACATAAAACCAGGACTTGTTCCCAGCTGGTGCTGCTGGTACCTCCAGGACTTGATCCACGATTTCCTGCATGACCTCACACTGAGCTTCCGTGTCGCTGGAGCACAAAAACAAAAGGAAATCCAAGTTAAAGACACCACCAGAAGGGGCCAAGGGGAATTTGTGCTGAGTTGGTTCTGCTCAGGACCCCAAGGAGATGAGATGAAGGGAGTTGGTTCTGCTCCAGGTTGGAGCCAGGCTTGGAGAAGAGCTCCAAGGCTTGGAAGAACCAGGCTGAGGTGTTCCAAGGGATGGCTGCAACCAGGCAAAGAAATAAAAAGCCCAAAGCAGGAGATGAGATCCATGTAAAGACAGAACTTGTGTTCAGTTCCCCTGTGGTGGGAAGGCCAAAGCCAGAGGGGTTTTTTTTAACCTTCTTAAAATGGGAGTTAAGCCCAAGGTGACTGGAAATTGAAGAATGGAGGTGGGGAAGGCCATGGAGATGTTGGAGGAAGAACATGGGAAGTTCCAGCTCAACCTGAGGAGAAACTTCATCCCTGTGAGGGTGAGGGGGGCCCAGGCTGCCCTGAATGGTTCTGGAATCTCCTTCTGTGGAGTTCCAACCCCCCCTGGATGTGTTCTGGGTGTCCTGCCCTGGGTGATCCTGGGTGGGTCATCTCTGGAGGTCCCTTCCAACCCCTGACATTTCTGTGATTCTTTGGGACACTGGTACAACTGTGTCCATGGGGGGGAGTGGAGAAGGATGAAACTCAGCACTTTTTGCCTCCCTGGTGTGTCCTGGAGATGGGGTGAGGTGTCCTGGTCTAAGCCTGCTCTAAGGACAAATTATATGGCTCTTAACCCAGAAGTTTTCCAGTCCCCTTGGCCATCTCCTGGAGGACCTCTCCTTTTTTCCAAACCTCAAGCTCTGGAGCAAGCAGAGCTGCAGACCAGCACTGAAAGGTCCCGTGTTGTCCTTGCCCTGAAGAAATCAACACAAAAAGGCACCAAACCCAACTGCTACCAACCTTCCCTTTTGAAGCTGCAGGACTTTGTCCTTCAGAGACTCATCCAGCTGGTCCAGGAATGGTGTGATATCAACAGGCTCCTCCACAATGGTTTCTTTGATGGGATGGAACCTGAACTCCCTCTTCTTCCCTGCAATGAAGAAAACCCCAATGGAACACTCTGGTTGTCCAAGAAGCTCCATCTACAAAGAACTGGAGGCACTCCCTGCCCTGGCAGCAGGACTGGGGCTGGGCTGGGCTGTTGGGTGCCCCAGGACACCCCAGGACACTCAGTGGGTCCCCAAGTGCCTGGTGGCTCAGCCTCAGCTCTTGCCTTCACCCTTCAGAATCGTGTCAGGAAGGTGGGATGGGACCCAAAGGCAGGGGGATGGTCCAGAACTGGGGACCCTTTGGGGTTTCCCTTCAGTCCATCTCCCAAACCTGATGTTCTGGCTTGGCCTTCAAGATGCTCAACCAACACAACAAGCTCTCTTTGAGCTTCAGGACTCTTGAAACTCAGATACCTCAACTGCTTTTCCACACCCTCATCCTCCAGGCTCATCCCAGGCCACAGAAATGACCAACAGCCAAGTCCAGAAGACAAAACATTCACAAAGAAGCTACCACGAAGGGGTGGGATAAGGTGGATCCTTCCTTTCTGTGGCTCTGGGTCCTTCTCAGGTGCCTCAAGCAGTTGGCTTGAGTTTGATGGGACTCTGGGACACAGTGCTACAGCCCCATGTCACACCCCCTGCCCCTTCCTGGGGTTGTGACCCCTCTCCTGTAGCCCCCCAGCATGGGAGGAAGCCCCCAAGAGTCCCACCACCAAGGCCAGGAACAGCTTTAGATGCTTGGAGGCCCTATCCTTGGAGACACTGAAGGTCAAGGCTTGATGGGGCAACCTGGTCTAGATGCAGGTGGCCCTGCTCACTGCAGGAGGGTTGGTTGGATGGGCCTTTAAGGGACCATATTTATATTTATATTTATATATATAAAGCTCCTATCACCATATTATAGGGATCCTTTGGAACCACTCTGACATGGGTTCCATGATTCTATGGTTCTATGACTTCATCTCCTGGGTGACCAGAGGGGACCTGTGGTGGATTTTTCAGCCCCATGGCTTCCAGAGGGAGGGAGTGCAATAAAAATGGTGTGGTTGAGGGATGAGAGCCTTGAGTTTTGTGATCAGCACCTGCCCCAGGGGTTCCCAACCACACAGACACCTCGAGAGGACACTCGAGTGGAGAAAAGAGTTCCAGGGGTGGAAACTTTAGGGAATCACAGGGTTGATTTGGTTGGACAAGACTTTTATGAGCATCAACCATAACTGAGCTCTCACCAACCATTCACCCAACTCTAAGTCCAGTGCTTAAACCATGTCCTTCAGCTCCACATCTCCAGGGCTTTGAAACCCCTCCAAGGATGGAGACTCTACCACTCCCTGGGCAGTGTTTAATTTCCATGAAGAAGTTTCTCCTCCTTTCCCATCTAAACCTCCCCTGGTGCAACTTGGAGCCATTTCCTCTTGTCCTGTTGCTTGCTTCATGGGAAATGAACCAGCCCTGGCCCCAGCCTCCTCTCAGGAACTTGAGGGAGTGTTTAACAACCAAGCAATGAGACAAAACCCAACAGCTTTTCCCTTTGAGCAGCAGATTCCTGAGTCTGACCCTCAGGGATGGGGAAGGAGCAGAGGTTGGGCCTCAACAACCTTCTCTGGTGGAAGGAAACCTGATTATCAAGGAGGGGGTCTGCCTGGGGTGCAATTCCTGTCCCTGGTATGAAGGGAGCTTTGAGGGCACTGTGCTTACGGCTGGAGGTCTCAGGATCCTCCATGTCAAGAGAAAGGAGCTTCTGAGATGGGATGGTGGTCTGGGGATCCTCCATCTCAAGAAGGTGTTCACAAAACCAGTTGGTGGGCTGAGGATCCTCCATCACAAGAGGAATGAGCTCCCAAGACTGACTGGTGGTCTGAGGATGCTCCATCTCAAGGGGAAGGTGCCCACAAGGCTGGTTGGTGGTCTCAGAATCCTCTATCATGAGGGGAATGAGCTCCCAAGACTGACTGGTGGTCTGGGTATCTTCCATCTCAAGGGGAAGGTGCCCACAAGGCTGGTTGGTGGTCTCAGGATCCTCCATCATGAGGGGAATGAGCTCCCAAGACTGCCTGGTGGTCTGGGTACCTTCCACCTCAGGGGGGAGGTGCCCACAAGGCTGGTTGGTGGTCTCAGGATCCTCCATCATGAGGGGAATGAGCTCCCAAGACTGACTGGTGGTCTGAGGATGCTCCATCTCAAGGGGAAGGTGCCCACAAGGCTGGTTGGTGGTCTCAGGAACCTCTATTATGAGGGGGATGAGCTCCCAAGACTGACTGGTGGTCTGGGTATCTTCCACCTCAGGGGGGAGGTGCCCACAAGGCTGGCTGGTGGTCTCAGGATCCTCCATCATGAGGGGAATGAGCTCCCAAGACTGCCTGGTGGTCTGGGTACCTTCCACCTCAGGGGGGAGGTGCCCACAAGGCTGGTTGGTGGTCTCAGGATCCTCCATCATGAGGGGAATGAGCTCCCAAGACTGACTGGTGGTCTGAGGATGCTCCATCTCAAGGGGAAGGTGCCCACAAGGCTGGTTGGTGGTCTCAGGAACCTCTATTATGAGGGGGATGAGCTCCCAAGACTGACTGGTGGTCTGGGTATCTTCCACCTCAGGGGGGAGGTGCCCACAAGGCTGGCTGGTGGTCTCAGGATCCTCCATCATGAGGGGAATGAGCTCCCAAGACTGACTGGTGGTCTGGGTATCTTCCACCTCAGGGGGGAGGTGCTCACAAAACCAGGTGATGGTCTTGGGATCCTCCATGTCAAGAAGAAGGTGTTTGCCAGACCAGCTCAAGGTCTCAGGATCCTCCACCTCAAAAGAAAGTTGCTCACTAGACCAGCTCATGGTCTCAGAGTCCTCCATCTCGAGGGGAAGGTGTTCACAAGACAAGCTGGTGTTCTCAGAATCCTCCATCTCAGGAGAAAAGTACTCTCTAGACCATCTTGTAATCTTGGTCTTGAAATCCTCCATTTCAGAAGAAAAGTATTCACTGGAGCAACTGGTGTTCTCAGAATCCTCCATCTCAGGAGGAAGATGTTCATAAGACTGGCTGGTGTTCTCAGAATCCTCCATCTCAGGAGGAAGATGTTCAGAAGACCAACTGGTGGATCTGGAGATCCTTTATCTTGAGGGGAAGATGCTCTCAAGACCAGTTGGTGGTCTGGAGATCCTCTATCTCAAGGGGAAGGTGTTCTCAAGACCAGTTGGTCCTCTAAAGACCACCAACTCAAGACCAGTTGGTGGTCTGGAGATCCTCGATCTTGAGAGGAGCTCCTTTATCTTGAAGGAAGATCCTTTATCTTGAGGGGAAGGTGCTCTCAAGACCAGCTGCTGGTCTGGAGATCCTTTATCTCAAAGAACAAGTGCCCAGGAGGCAGTGGGGAGTCCCCAGGTAGGGGTGAAGCAGAAAGGCAGGAGAGCTTTGGGGTACACCTGACGGCGCGAAGCGTTCCTCACCTTTGCTGTTCAGATCCTCTTCGTCGTCGCTGAAGGCGGCCTCGGCGTTGTCATAGCACCCATCATCCTTTTCTGACATGTGATTGTCCATCTCCATGGCAACGGGCTCCTCAATTTTGACTGCAAGGGGGCAGAGCAGAAGGGAAGGTGCTGAAGGTTCTGCCAAGCAGTCAACTCAACTGATCAACAGCTCCAGCAAGGGAGAAAAGGGCTTTGGAAAGGGAAGAAAGAGTCCGGGCAAGTGATGGACCCTGGAAAACCCAGAAACTCCATTTTACTCCCCCCCCGACCCCATGCCAAGGGTGCCAGGACCTTTCCAGTGGAGTCTCAGAATCATAGAATCATGGAATGTCAGGTTGGAAGGGACCTCAGGATCATCTGGTCCAACCCTGCTGATGTTATTGTTGATGTGAGGTGTCCCAGCACCTGGTTGAGCTGAGACTTCCAATTTTCCAAAGTGGGGGAATCCACCACTTCCCCTGGAAGACCATTCCAATGTCTGACTGCTTCTCCACACAAGAGTGGTCCTTCAGCAGAGCTGGTCTTCCTCTACTGGAAGAGGCTCCAGGAAAGCTGGAGAAGGATTTTTGATAAGGACGTGGAGTGATGGGAATGGCTTTAAACTGGAAGAGGGTGGATTTAGGTTGGATATGAGAAAGAAATTATTTGAAGGTGCTGAGCCCCAGGTCACCCCCAGAAGCTGTGGCTGCCCCATCCCTGGCAGTGTTGAAGGTTGGATGGGGCTTGGAGCACCCTGGGCTGGTGGGAGGTGTCCCTGCTCGTGGCAGGGGGCACTGGATGAGTTTTAAGGTCCCTCCAACCCAACCCATTCCATGGTTCTATGATCTGGCAAAGTTAAACCCTGGTTGGAAGTGGTTGGCTCTGCCTTTCATCTCCTGGTGTCCATCAGCCAGTTGAGAAGAAAGGCTCAGTGGCCACCAGGGAGCAGGGTGGAACAGCCATTGTGCATGGACACCACAACCATCCCCAAATCCCAGCACCCAGAGCCCTCCTCCTCCTCTCCCCCCAGCCCCATCCCACCGTCCAACCACCCACTACAGCCAGACCACCCCCTCCACTCCCTGTCCTGCTCCCTACCTTCGATGGGGGGAGAGGGGGAACTGCAGAACTCCGGGAATTTCTCCCTCAACATGGCACGGAGCTCTTTGTCCAGCTTGGGGTTGTCAAAGAGTGGGGCCAGGTGGCTGTTTTTGGAGGGACAGAAAGGAGAAGAGGTGAGAAGAAGTCAGGACATGGGCTCCTTGGTGATTTCCCCTCTCAGGTCAAGGCTTTGGTTTGCATTCTGGTCCCACCTTCCCTCCAGCAGCTCAGCTGAGGTTCCCTCACTTGGTCACCAGGTGTGGGAAAGGGAGAAGAGGTTTTACCTCCCAAGAGGGGAATTTGGCTGCTGGAGGAGATGTCTGGAGGCTGGAGGCCCAGGAGCAAGGCTGCTGGGGACATTTCTACTCATCTGAAGTGGAGTGGCCACTGCTTTCTTAACCCACCCACCCCCTTTACTTCAAGGAGCAGCTCTCAGGACAAAACTCAGTCCCACAAAGCCACAACTGTGGCTTCTCCCATGGCTCCTACACAAGACAAACACTCTCTGCAGCTCTTGCAGAGCCTGGAGGGGGTTTTGGAGCTGGGGAGCCCCAGGAAATGTGGTGGGCAGTGGTTGTGTGTGTGTGTTTGTGTGGAGTAAAATCCAGGGTTGTCTTACGCCAGGACTCGTTTCTCCACAATGTGGGTGAGGGAGTTGAACACTCCTTGTCTGACGTGAGCCTCCAGTGGGGGGTAGAAGTTGGGAATGATCTGAAAAGAGGAAAATGATCACATTAGTGCCATGAATCTGCCTGTCCCAGCCCCCAGGACACAGCCAGGATTAGCTCAGGCCATTGGTTGGTTTCTTGGGGGAATCTCAACTCAAAAGCATCCCAGGTGATCAAGAGGAAGGATCTCAGAGGGTTGAAAGAGATCAGCCCAGGCTGGGAGGATGAGGAGGAAACCCTCAAAAATTCTGCTCACGGTGTCCTTTGCTTCTGGAGGGAGGATGAGGACTCCTCCCTGAAATCTGGGTCATCCCAGGAAACTTCAACCTAATTCCTCTGCCAGCAGCTGCTTTATGGACTCGGGAGACACAGAGAGTGAGGAAAGTGATGCAACCCAAAGCTCTTCCAGCCCTGGTGCCATGGGAAGGTCCCACTTCCAAGAAAACATCATCAGCCCAAATTACTGGAATCAGCAGCTCTTGGCAGGGCTTCCCCCAGAATCCCTCCTTGGAGAGGGAGGTGACACTTGCAGTGACATTCTGTTTGCCCTCAGGGGATGACACCGGGCGAGCATTTCATGAGGTACTACAGGGAAAACTCCAAAGCCTTTTTCCCACTAACACTCAGTGTTCTGGATTTCTTTGCAGAGTTGGGAAGTCTCTGATGCCTCCTCACAGCAGCATTCCCCTTAACAAGTGGCCCAGAGCTCCAGGAATGGCCCTGGATTTCTCAAGAGACCTGGAGGAGTCCTCCAGACCTCTGGTTCCTGAGTTTGGGAGGTGGATAATTTGGCTGACCAACCAAGGGGAAAATCCTTCCTTAATTTAAGTGAGGGGTGTTACAGGGCTTCCAGGAGTGACCCAGCTGCTCTGTTGGCTATTTCCAAATCCAGAGGCTCAGACCAGATGATGGAAAATAAAATAGAAAGAAGAACTTTTTCTTTTTTCTGTTGTGGTTTGGTTTTGGGTTTTTTTTTTTTTTTTGGCAGTGAGCTGCCCCTGTTTGGCTGCTCCAGGGGTTTCATGGAATTCCCATCCTGGGGGCTCCTCACCTTGGAACTCAGTCCTCTGGTGACACTCCTGAGGTCTCTCTGGGGGCAGAGGGACTGTGTGGACTCCAGTGATTGCTTTCACTGCCCCCATCACTCAACCCCCCTCATGCCACTTAACCTCTACCACGTCACCCACCCCACACCCCACAACCCCCTCAGCCCCCTAAAGCAGGAGAAACTCAATTCCTCAGCCCCCCAGGGGTGGCTCACCCGGCACATGAAGTCCAGCAGGGTGGCAGTGATGGCAGGGTGAGGCTTCATGGAGTGATGCATCACCAGGATGGCAGGTTCTGGAAAGAGAGAGCCCCAGAGATGGCCATGTCCCCCTCTTTATCCCCCCCTTTAGCAGAGGGAATCCCTTTCTTTGGGCTTGGACACAGCCTTGGCCCTCACGTAGCTCTTAAATATCAGAATCATTTGGGTTGGAAAGGATCTCTGAGGTCATCAAATCCAACCCTGGATCCACTCCCCCCGTGGTTCCCAGCCCATGGCACTCAGTGCCACATCCAAGCTCATCCTAAAATCCTCCAGACACGGAGAATCCACCCCCTCCCTGGGCAGCCCATTCCAATGCCTGATCCCCCTTTCTGGAAAGAATTCCTTCCTAATTCCCAACCTAACCCTTCTCTGGCAGAGCTGAAGCCCATGGCCTCTTGTCTGACTGACAGAGCCCAACCCCCCCTGGCTCCAACCTCCTTCCAGGGAATTGGGGAGAGTGATGAGGTCTCCCCTGAGCCTCCTCTTCTCCAGCCTCAACACCCCCAGCTCCCTCAGCCCTTCCTCACAGCAATTCTGCTGGATCTCTTCACAGCCTCCTTGCTCTTCTCTGGATCTGCTCCAGCACCTCAATCTCCTTCCTGAGGGGCTGAGGGGCCCAGAACTGGACACAGGACTCAAGCTGTGGCCTCACCAGAGCTGAGCACAGGGGCAGAATCCCTTCCCTGGACCTGCTGGCCACGCTGTTCCTGAGCCAGCCCAGGATGCCATTGGCCTTCTTGGCCACCTGGGCACACTGCTGCCTCCTCTTCAGCTTCCTGGCAATCCAGACTCCCCCAGGTCCCTTTCTGCCACTCTGTGCCCAGCCTGGAGCTCCCTAGGGGGTTGTTGTGTTGAACCTCATCCCGTTGGAATCATCCCAACTCTCCAGGTCCCTCTGCAGAGCCCTCCTGCCTCCCAGCTGATCCATGCTCCCCCCAACTTGGTGTCATCTGCCAATTTGCTAATTGAATTCATCCAAGCTTCAAAAAATGGCCAGAACCAACTTCCCTGTGGGCCAGAGCTCCCAGAAATGCCACCAGCTCCTGTGCCTGGAGTCCTGGGAGAGCTCAGCAGCTTTGGAGTTGACCTCAAGAAGACACTTGGCCAAAAAACCCCACAATGAAAAGTGGCTCCATCAGAGCAGCTCTCCAGGAGCTAAAGGTAAGGGAGGGAACTGACACCTTTGGGAGATTTGAGCATCCTCCTATTTCTCTGGAAGGTATTAACCCCTTCTTCTCCCATCTGGAGAAAGGCTCCCTGGGGATGGAATACCTATATTCATGATGCTGTCCTTCTCAGGGTTGAAGAAGAGCCAGTCATAGAACAAGGCCAGTTTGGCGTTTGAAGCAGCAACGTTGGACTGCAGGAAAAAGAAAAATCAGAATAAAAATACCAATTTTTCTGATGAAAATTTGCTGAGCACCCCTCCCCAGCAGCCTCCAGGGAACCAGAGCATACTGGGGGTTAGAAGAGACCTGAAGATCACCTAAATCCAACCTGCCTGCTAGAGAGGGATCCCACGGGACCACATCCAGATGGGCTTGGATTTCTCCAGACATGGAGACTCCAAGCACCTCTCTGGAACCCTCCCAATGAAGAATTTTTTCCTCGTGTTTAGGTTGAGCTTCCCTTGGGAGGGAAGGTCCCCAGGTGCTGATTTGATTTCTGGGGGGGTTTTTTTGGTTTTTTTTTTGGGGGGGTTGGGGTGATCTGAAGCTCCCAACTCACCGTGCAGGTGGTGAGGAGCCACCCAATGATGGCCCAACGGGGGAGGATGTCAGAGCTGAGCACCTCGTTGGAGGGGTGGACAACCCCACAGATGTACCGGATGAGGTCACAGCGAAGGGATTGGCTGTCTGGGGTGGAGAGGTACTGCCTCTGGAACCAGTCCTGGTACCGCTTCTGCTGACCGAACCGGACCTGGAGGAGGCAAAGAGGAGAGGTGAAGCTTTTGAGCTTGGAAGGGACCTCTGGAGATCAGCCAGTCCAAGCTTCCTGCTAGGGAAGGTTCTCCTAGAGCAATCCAGGTGGGATTGGGAAGTCTCTGGAGATGAGGATTCCACCCCCTCTGGGCAGCCTCTTTCAGGGCTCTGTGTTCTGGTTTGGGTCAGGATAAAGGGGATTGGAGGGAAGGAAGCTTGGAAGGGACCTCTGGAGATCAGCCAGTCCAAGCCTCTTGCTAGGGAATGTTCTCCTAAAGCACAGGATGGCATCCAGGTGGGTTTGGGAAATCTCTGGAGATGCCCTCTGGGCAACCTCTTTCAGGGCTCTGTGTCCAAGTCTCCTGCTAGGGAAGGTTCTCCCAAAGCAGGATGCACAGGGTGGGTTTGGGAAGTCTCTGAGATGAGGATTCCACCCTCTCTGGGCAGCCTCTTTCAGGGCTCTGTGTCCTGGTTTGGGTCAGGATAAAGGGGATTGGAGGGAAGGAAGCAAAGGGGACTGGATGGAAAGGAAGCTTGGAAGGGACCTCTGGAGATGAGGCAGTCCAAGCCTCCTGCTAGGGAAGGTTCTCCTAGAGCACAGGATGGCATCCAGGTGGGTTTGGGAAGTCTCTGAGATGAGGATTCCACCCCCTCTGGGCAGTCTCTTTCAGGGCTCTGCTGACCTCAAAGTCAAGAAGTTTAGGTGGAACTTTCTTAGGGTGAAGTTTGTGTCTGTTACCTCTTGTCCTCTCACTGGGCACCACTGAAAAAATCTGGCCCCATCCTTCTGACTCCCACCCTTGAAGGAATTATAAGTGCTGAGAGGATCCTCCCTGAGTCTTCTCCAGACTAAGAAGACCTAGCTTTAAGAAGCTTCTAGACTTAGAAGTCCCTCAGCTTTTCCTCAGAAGAGATGTCCCAGTCCCCTTCATGCCCATTTCTTGTCCCCTCTTCCAGCAGTTCCCTGTCCTTCTTGAACTGGGCAGCCCAGAACTGGACACAGTTCTCCAGGTATTGCCTCACCAGGGAAGAGCAGAAGGGGAGGAGAACCTCCCTGGACCTGTTTGCCACATTCTTGAGAGTCAAAGCTCAGGGAAAAGCTGCCAGAGCCCCCATTTGCCCTCCTCTCTGCTTTCTTTTTTGGAAAACTCCACTTCAAACACTCATCCCACTCAAGTCCTGCCTTCCTTCCTGGTGCCAACATGGGAATGGGACCAGTGGACCAGGCAGGGCCATGTGTCCTCCTCCCCCCTGGACAGAGGCTGAGGGAGTTACCCGGGAGGTCATGAAGAGCAGTTTGGTTTCCATGTCAGGAGTGAGGCGACAAGCCAGGAATTTCCGAGAAGTCCTGGACTGGAGGAGCTGCAGGACACCTGGGGAGAGACAGAGAGGGTTGGATGGTCCCAGAGATGGCAGAGGACCAAGGGGATCCCAGCAGGGAGGGGTCTGACAACATCTGAGGGCAGAGCATAAAGCTCCATTTCCCCAGGCAATGGAAAGGGATCAAGAGTTGGGTTATGGTTGGACTCGATCATCTTCCACTCAATGATCTTCCAGATCTTTTCCAACCAGGAGAGTTCTGTGATCCAAACCCAAAGGGATGGGGACTGGTGGCTGTGAGAGAGAACCAGCACCTTGCAGAGCAACTACAGGGCTCTCAGCACCAAGAAATCACCAGACCCCTTCTGCCCAGCTGCAGAGGAAATTATTTTGGGGAAGGGACCTTCCAGACTTCACAGGAACAAGTCCCAGTGAGGAGAGAATTGGGTTCCTGCAGCCCTTGAGCTGGGAAGTGTCAGCAGAACCCAGCTGGGACAGGTTCTGGAGCTGGAGGCAGAGCTCACAGAGCTTGAGGATTTAATGAGTTTCCCTCAGCATCATCTGAGATCTTTAACGTGACATTAACACAGCCCCTGAGAGGAGAAGAGGTCCTGGGGATGGGAGAAGGCTTTAAAACCCCATTTCCTGCAGCCAGCAAAGGATGTGACAACCTCTAGAGAAGTGAATCATTTGTACCAATAAAAATTCTACATGTAAGACTCTCTCCATCATGTCTCCTTTGACCCAGACTGTACAGGGAGCTCCATGACAGCAAAGTGTGAGGCTACAGGAGAAACCAAATCTCTTTTAGAGCTTCTTCATGGGAGCTCTTTTCAACAGAGCCTGAAGGACTCAAATATTTTGGGCTCCAATTTAAAAAAAAACAAAAACCAAAGCAATAATTACAACTATGGATGTGTTCAGTCCAGAACAACCAACCCAATTCAATGACCCACGTGGTGGCCTGGCCACATCCTTCATGATCTCTCTGAAGGGTCTGTTTTTCAGGGTGGTTTCACACTCAGACACCTCCAAGCATTTTAAAAGTGTGGCCAAAGCCACCAAGGTCCAGAGGTGACCATGGAAGACTGGTTGAGGCCCTGTCCCTCCTGGCAGCCAGCAGAAAGTCAGTGTTGGTGGCATCTTCTTCTAGTTAGTGACTTGTCCAGGACCTGTCCCTCCTTCCTAAGCTACCTACAGCCAGCAGAAAGTCACTTTTGCTGGCATCTTCTTTTAGTTAGAAAGCAAGATGGAGCCCCAGCCCTTTTGTAGCTTAGTTAAGGTCTTGTCAGTGTTAGGTTATGGTTGGACTCCTGAAGATCTTTTCCAACCAAGGGAATTCTGTGATTCTGTGGTCCGGGCCCTGTCCCTTTTCCTAAGCTCCCACTATTGGTGGCATCTTCTCCTGGTCAGCAGGCAGGAGGGCACCCTGGCTCTGCCTACCTGTGAACTGGGCACTGAGGACCTGTGGGGTGTGGATGATGTCCTTCCAGAGCTGCTCAAACTCAGGTATCCTGGCCACGTTCTGCAGCAGCCGCACGAGGTCCCGCCCGATCATGAAGCAATCCATGAACTTGGGGAAAAAACAGAGAGGAAAAAAAAAAAAAAAAAAAAAAAATCATCTGATTTGAGTGTTTTTTACCTGCTCCCAGGCAGGGGGAAGGGAGGAACAAGCAGTCCTTCAACCTTCCCGCCTGCTCCAGATGATTCACTCTCTGCACACTCTCCCCTCTCCTGCCCCTGGCATCCTGCCCTGTGTTTGAAGCTCACAGGTTCTGAGAGGCAGGGTGACAGGAGGGAAGGTCAGCAGCTATTTTAAAATGTTCTCTCCTCGTGTAAAGCAAACAATTGACCCATAAATCTGACAAGTTGGTTTTGGTTTTTTTTTTTCCCCTCTCCAGGACCTCAGCCAGTCTCTGAAGTTTTCACACTTGGTCCTGCCCACCCGGCAAGGAAGAACAGGCAGGGAGCTGGGGCCCACAGGGACACCAAACACAAAGCCACTGAGCTTTGGTGGCTTCTCCAGCATGGTATGGACCAAAGAGTGGCCTGGAGATGGTTACCATGTTGGCTCTAAGCTTGTGGAGATGCTGGCTGCCTCCCTAAAGGAGGAACCTATGTTCCTGCAGATCTTCCACAAGTGCTGAGGTGGTCCAGGAGCAGGAAGGGAATGGTTTCAACCAGCAAAGAGGCTGAAACGAGGCAGCCCCATCCAAACATCTCCTCTCCCCTTCTCGGAGGGTTCAAAAGCCACCCCCAGACTGCATGGGGCAAGCTGAGGGGTGACCCTGAGGAACCAGCACATCCCACACCCTTCCAGCTGCACAAGGAACGTGGGTAACGCCAGCACACGTGGGTCCCCGTGGGTTCCCAGGGAAGCAGCTCTCTCTTCCCAACCCCCCCCTGAGTCCCCTGGATCTGCTCACCCGTTCCCGGAGGAGGGAGATGCAGAAATCCACCTCCTTCTGACGAAGAGCCTGGAGCTGGGATGTGCCATGATGGTCCACGATGAGCCGGAGGTAGGTGTACACTGCCATGGCTATCAAGAGGCTGCTCTTCAGCACCCACTCTCTGTGTAAAGGAAGGAAAAAAAATCCATGGAAAAACATCTTCAGCCACCTCCTTGAGGTGGAGACTCAGGACAGAGGAAACTGAGGCACAAAAGAAACAACAAAGTCAGGGAATCCAGCCTGGAGAATGTTCCTCTACAGAGCATTCCCTGCCCTGTGGCAGGTCCTGGCTTTAGGGCACCTCTTCCTCCCCCCAGGATGGTCCCATCTGGGTGCTGACACCCCATGCTGTCTGGCAGGGTGGCAGATGTCTTCATGCAAAGCCCTGGGTGGGTTTCCAGGCCACAGAGATGTTCTCAGCCACAACAAGTTTGAAGTATTTGCAACCACAAGCAATAAAAAGGCTCAGGAGCACGTGGAGGGAGCAGCTGCCCCTCTAAGAGGTTTGACCTTGATGCCACCAACCTCCAGAGGAGCCTCTTTACTGTTCCCCATGGTCAGGGCAGCTCCAACCAAGTGACAGTGCACCAGGACAAGCTTCAAGGACTTTCCTGCAGGATCAGGCTTGGAATGTTCTCCCACACCCCCGTGCCAGAGGTGTTTCCACACTCCTCTGGTCAGTCTGCCAGCACCAAGAGGATGAATCCAACAAAACCAGTGGCATCCTGAGCAGAATGAGCTGTGGAGACCACCAAGGGGGCTGGAAGCACCAAACTGGGGGAAACCAGAGGTGGTTAAGCTGAAAAATCAGAAAGATTTGGGAGAGGGTGGAGAGAGGGTCTGAGGTGGACACAGCAGGACCTGTCCTACCTGGGGGGGCAGGGGCTCTACCCCCAGAGCTGGCTTTCTGGAAGCAGATTTTGATCTCTCAGCTTGGTGTCCTGAGGGTGGGCAGATGCTTCAGCTCCACTCCCCAGGAGGGATGGAGCCCACCAGGAAGGTTTCTCCATCGTCAGCTCCACCAGCCTGGCCCTGCCTGCTGGGTATGTCTCCTCCTCACCCCCCCCCTCCTTATCTAAACTCAGCAATAAATATTCTCTTTAAAAAGTCCATAAAAAGCACCTTGTCAGCTGGGTTATTTGTGTTGGATGCCAAGAAAGGGCTGGGCTGACTTGGTGTCTCCAGCAGGATTGATCATCCCCAGCCAGCTGGAAACCACTTCCCATGGGAAGTGCCACCACGGCCACCTGAAGAGACCACCAACTCCCCAACCCTTGGTCAAGGGGGATTTGGGAAGCTGTTCCAAGTGTCATCTTTCCCAAGCTTTTCTCCCTGCATCGAGCTGGATGCCAGGAGCAGGTTAAGCAGCTGGGCAGGAGGCACATGGAGGATGTGGGAGTTAATTAAGGTCAGGACCTCCTGGGGAGCTCCAGCAGCAAGGGCTGCCCCGAAGAGAAAAATGCTGTCAAAAGGGGGAGGAGGAAAAAAACCTAAAAAAGGCACTGACAGCCTCAGGATTCATCAATCTGAAAAATGAAAGCAGTGGGAGGAAGCAGTGGGTTGGAGCTGCCAGGAGCAGCTTCGTGACCACCCGGCTCCCCCAGGGCAGCGGTCGTGGCCTCCTTGGGCAGGGCTGGGGAAGCAGCTTTGCTGGAGCTGTTTTTAATGAACCAGACATTTAATGAGCACACATTAACCCAAAGGTGGCATTGGATCTTCACGTGAGTGGCTAAAATTAAAGCTCTGGCTTCCCCCTTCCCCAATCCCAGGATCAGCAAGGTTGGAAAAGATCTCAAAGATCATTGAGTCCAAGCAGCCACCCTACAGCCCCTGTCCCATTCCCTGTTCCACCTCCTCTCCCCATCTTCTGAAACCTCCAGGGATGGTGACTCCACCACCTCCCTGTGCAGCCCCTTCCGATGTTTCCTCACTCTTTCTGTGATGAATTTTTTTCTAATATCCAACCTGAACCTCCCCTGGTAGAGTTTGACCCCATCACCTCTTGTCCTCCGCTGGTCCCAAGGAGCAGAGGCCAACATCTGTCTCACCACAACCTCCTTTCAGGGAGTTGTAGCCTCCTCTTCTCCAAGCTGAACATTCCCAGTTCCCTCAGCCTGTCCTCCTAAGAGTTTTTCTCCAGACCCCAGAACCAGCACCCTCTCCAGCACCTCCGTGTCCTTCTAACCAACACAGAAATCCCAATGGAGAGCTGGGGGTTCTTCCCCCTTGGTTCCCACCCAAGTCTCCTCCTCCTCCTCAGATCCTTCCTGTGGGACAACCCACTGGAACTCCAGCAAACCCCTCTGTGGGGTTCCAACCTCTGATCTGCTCCTCTGAGGAAGTCCAGGGGGAAGCTCAGAGCTCTCTCCTGCAGCTTCACCTCCAGAGGTGGCACTGGGGGACATGGAGGGCTGGGAATAGATGAGCTTTAAGGTCCCTCCAACCCAACCTAACTCATTCCATGGTTAAATCCAGTTGGGATCAGAAGAGCTGAGCACAAAGACAACGAAGGCAAGAAAGCAAAGAACTGAAGGTCAATCAAGTCCAGAAGATCCCAGGTGGTTTCTCCTTCCCAGGCCTGGGGCAGCACTGGGTGGCACTGAGAGCAGCACAGCCAATCCAGGAATAAACATCACCAGGACTCTTAACTGCTGCCAAAGAAAGGCTTTAACAACTGGATTGTTAAGAAAAAAAAGGGATTTGGGGAGAAGCCTGGGGTGAAAAGCTCTGGGTTCTGTCAAAACAACTCTGCCCAGGCAGAGGCTGCAGGTTGGAATCCTGCTTATCATCCATCAGCAGCTTTGTTGCCAACAAAGGACAATACCCCAGCCCAGAGGACAATATTTCCCAGATGGCCTGTCCACACCAAATTAAAATTGCAGCCCAGGAGCTGCTGAAACACAGGAAGCTTTTTGGAATTAAGTCTGTCCTGCTCCTCCCAAAGGAACAACTCCTCCCCCACTGCTCAGCCCAACTCAGGAAGAAAATAGCCCTGGGCTGGAGCTCCTCAGGCACCAGAGGAGATGCTGGACCCACGTTCTGGGTGCCACATGTTAGGGGACAGCTGTGTCCCCACAGCTCAGGGAGAGGCATCTGGGAAGATTATCTCCCTCTGCAAACCCCACAGTGATTTCTTTGCTAATGGAAGGAATTCCTTCTTTCTTATTCTGCATTCTGAGGGTGCTGAGCCCCAGGTTGCCCCCAGAAGCTGTGGCTGCCCCATCCCTGGAAGTGGTGAAGGTTGGATGGGGTTTGGAGCAACCTGGACTGGTGGGAGGTGTCCCTGCCCATGGGTTTAGGAACTGGATGAGCTTTCAGGTCCCTCCAACCCAACCCATTCCATGATTTTATGGTTTCAGACCACCCTCCCCCCACACAACCTTCTGAGAGCTGGAAATTCACACCATGGCTTGAAAATCTGCTTGGTCACTCTCAGGGAATGAGCACCAAAGTCTTTTGTGTGGGAAACCCCATCAGACACCCCAAAATCTGCTCCTCTTGTGCTAAGCAGGATGAGCACCCTCCCAGCCAGGTTTGGCTGTGGTTACCTCCAGCCCACCCCAAGCTCTGCCACCACCTCCCTCCCAGCCCTACCTTTGCTCTGTCAGGATCTCCAGGACATTCTCAGCCAGCCAGATGTTTTTTGCTGTCACATCCCCACCTGAAAGCCAAAGAATCCCCAAGTTGGGTTAGAAAAGCCCTTGAAGATTCACTGAATCCAACCATAACCCAAACTCTACCAAGCTCAGAGCTAACCCAGGCCTTGAACCAGCAGAACACAGAAAGCTCCTCTGAGCAAGGCAGCTGATTCCTCAGGCATATGGTGGGATTCTTGGGGATGCCCTGCACAGGGACAGGAGTTGGACTTGATCCTGATGGATCCCTTCCAGCTTGGCAGATGATTCCATTCCAATGGCTTTCTTTATGTTGCTTCTGCACCTGAGCTTTTATTCAGCATTCAGCTGGAGCAGAGCAGGGATTCCTCCTGCTCCCAGGGGCATCCCCAACCCCTAACCCAGGCCAGCCCCAAACAATGGCATCATTAACAATCAAGGCATTGTTAGCAATTAAGGCATTGTTAACAATTAAGGCATTGTTAACAATTAAGGCATCATAATAGTGATGAGTGAGGCAGCCCCCTCCTTCCAGAGCAAAAGGGGCCCCCGAGCAGGGAGGTGCAACCCAAGGGGCAGCTCCATGGCCTTTGCCACCATCCCCTGTCCCCACTGGGTGGCTGAGTTCCCATTCCTGGATGGGTTTCAGGGTCGTTTCGATGGGATTTTAGGGGAAAAACATTTTGCAGAGTGGGGGTGATGGTTGGGACTCCATCATCCCAAGGGTCTTTTCCAACATGAAATATCCCGCGATTCTCTGAGCTTGGCCAGAGCTCAGGACCCTCCCCCCTCTTTCCTTCTCCTTCCTCCCCCCAGGAGCAGACACAGCAGTTTCCAAGCCTGGTGCTTGGCAGAGGTGACCTGAACACAAATGTCAGGTTTGATGGGGGACACACACACATCAGTTCCTCCTTGGTGGACGTCAGTGCTCAGAACACGGAAGAGGCCCCGTTCCTGCTGCTCCGGAAAAGCGTCCGTGGGGCTGGGGGGGGGGATGCACCCAGGGCTGGGGGGGGGACACTGGGGGGACACAGATGGCCACTGCCAGCTCCCTGGAGGAGCTACTGACTTCAGGGTCCCCCCTGAAGCTCTGAGGAGCTCCCGAGGAGCTGCGTGCATGGGTTTTGCCATCCCAAAGGGCAAAGCAGGGACTATGGGTGGTTCTGGGGCTCTTGTGCAGCCCCCCCTTCACATCCCCCCCAGGGGTTTGTCCCCTGTTAAGTACAGTTAAACTTCTTGTCTAGTTCTAGAGCTCCCAGCAGAAGGACATGGAGCTGTTGGAGCTGGTCCAAAGGAGGTACTGGAGCTGCTGGGAGAGCTGGAGCAGCTCTGGAGCCAGGGGGAAAGAGTTGGGGGTGTTCAGTCTGGAGAAGAGAAGGTTCTGGGGAGACCTTGGAGCACCTTCCAGTGCCTGAAGGGGCTCCAGGAAAGCTGGGGAGGGACTTGGGATAAGGGCCTGGAGAGATGGGATGGGAGGGAAGGGTTTCCAGCTGCAAGAGGGGAGCTGGAGATTGGACATCAGGGAGAAATTCTTTGGGGTGAGGGTGCTGAGCCCCAGGTTGCCCCCAGAAGCTGTGGCTGCTCCATCCCTGGCAGTGTTGAAGGTTGGATGGGGCTTGGAGCTGGTTGGAGCTGTCCTTACCCATGCAGGAGGTGGGACTGGATGAGCTTTAATGTCCCAACCCCAAGCAGACTGTGACTCTGTAAAAACTGTCAGCAACAGGAACCAGAACACTTCCTGGAGGCTTCTTTAAAGCTCCAGCATTTGCCAGAAGCCTCCTGGCTCCCTCTGTGATTCACCCCTCGAAGAGGCTCTTGGGAGCTACAGCCTCTCCAAGGTTCATCCTCTGCTCCAACTTCCCTGGAGAATTTTCCTCCCCTTACAGGTCAGGGCAGGCTTGGGCACAGCTCCTGCCTGCCAGGGGGTGGTTATGGAGCTGCTGGGGAAGCCTGCCCAGACCCAGCTACCTCCCAAGAGCCAGGGGATGGCACCAAGAGTGTCCAACCCTGCTGGCAGGAGCAGGGAGGGGACACAGGCAGCTGTCACCTCACTCCTGTGGCACAACTCACCTGCAATCTGCTTCATGAAGGTCATGCAGACACCATCAGCACCCAGCACCCCACTCTTCACCAGCTCCCGCAGCAGCCACACCAGCTGGGCAGAGGGAGAGGTCAGAGCAGCTTTGGCCACCCCCCCACCACACCCCAGGACACCTCTCTTCTACATTTCCCCCTTCCAAAAGTCACTCCTGGACTAAAGGAGCTCCATGGGTGCTGACCACCCCCCCCTCTCCTCCCCAGGGACCTCCCCATTCCAACCTCCCCAGGGATCTCCACCTTTCAACCCTCATCCTGCTCCAACCCTTGGTGGCTGGGAAGGGGGAGATCTGGGGAAGTTTCTCCTCACCTGGGTCCTGCAGGTGTCCTGCAGTTTCAAGTACTTCTCCATGAGAATATGGTTGATCTTGTTGAGAACAATGTTCATCCCATCTCTGCTCACCAGGGCCAAGTCCCTGTAGCACTGCAGAAGAGGAGAAGGTCAGAGGTGAGGAACCCCAAGAAAAACCAGGCAATGGTTTTCTCAAAGGTAGCAGCAAAGAACTGAATCTCAAGGAAAAAGGAGAGGGAGAGCCATTCATGCCCTGGATTCAGGATTTCAGCCCAGGAGCTGCAGGTTTCTCACTGGGTTGTCCCTGTCCCCTCATCCCAGCCTTCCCTGCACTCTGCCACCACCCTGGAGTGACCAACACTGGAGAGAAAAGACAGACACAGCTCCTTCAGGAAGGAGCAATTAATAAAAGCCATTTCCAGACCCTCTGCTCCAGCCTCCCTGGCACCAGTGTCAACCAGAACCACACAGAAGGTTCTTGAGCTTGGGCTCCCAGCACCACGGGAGCTCCCTGGAGATGCAGGATTGTCCCATGGCTCCTGCTCACAGCAGCTTTCCCAGGGCAGGCAGAGGTGGATTTGGAGACTGTTTGGCTCCAAACTGCTCCACAGGGTTGGGCTGGATTTGGGTTGGAACTCCAGACATCCTGCCTGCTGCTCCAAACCCAGGGATTTGCTGGGGCTGAAGGGAAAGGGAGGACTTGAAGGTCTGAGCTTGAAAGTTCCCTCCCAAGCCTCTCACCATGCTGATTCTCTGACTTTCCCCATTTGTCACCAGTGGGCAGAAAGCAAAGGTGTTGGCTCTGCCTTCCCTGGTGGCCAGGACAGCAGCAGGGGGGAAGTGGGAGGGTGATTAGGAAGTAATTTGCTAAGTGGGTTCTGCATGAATGTTAATTTGTGCCAGGAAAATGTCACAGATCTTCCAGAGAGAAGGGGTCTGGTCTCTGCAGCCTCCTTTGGAGAGTTAATGAGGCCTCCAAAGATCTCTTTGATGAGGCTCCATATGCTCCAGGCTTGCTCCCTCCCTTGTTCATAGAGCTCTGGGTAAAAAAAAAAATAATTAAAAAAAAAAAAACAACATTAAAAATCAAATCCAAGAGGTGTAGACTCTTTGGGGCCTTTAATTGCTTTGGAAATGCTAAATGGATACCCAGCAAAGCAGAGCCAGACTCTGAGTCTCCAGGCAGATCACCACCTGGCCAGGGAACCACAACAACAAGAAAAGAACCCCAAACATGGCCCTGATGGGAAAATCTGGGTCCAGGACAGAGGGAAGGAGTGGGTGCTGCTGGGTGCCTCAGGCTCTGCCTGGGGTCAGACAAAGCTTTCATTACACTTGGAAGACACCAGTGGTGTCCTCTCCCTGCCCTGCCTGGACCCCACCACCCATCACCCCCCTCTCACTGCTTTTCTGCACCCTTTTTGGAGGTTCTGTGGTCCCAGAAGTCCCCCTGAGCTGGGTGAAACTCAGGGGCTTTGGTTTCCCACCAGATGTGGACGAGGTACAGTGTCCACATCTGCATTTAAAGCCACCAAGAGGTCCTGTGATCCAACCTTCCTGCCCAGAAGGGCTGGAACAACCAGCTCAGAGACTCTTTAAGGGATTTAGATGTGGTTTTTAAGACCTGGCAGGAAGGCCACCACAATCCTATTACCTCGAGAAGGTTTGGCAGCTCTTGACCTCAAATCCCACAGCCAAACACTGCAGAAAACCCAAATCACCATCCACAATGTTGCTGCTCCTTGGCCCAAAGCACAACTGGAGAAGAAGCCCTTGGGAGAACAAGTCCCACTCCACCAGGATGACAAGATGTCACCAGCCTGTCCCTCACCTTAACCCTAACCCTGACCCCATTCCTCAGGCTCCTGGACCCCTGCCCAAGAGCCTCAGGGAAGAGGGAGGGGGAACCAGGGATGGAACCAATAATCCAAAGGAAGGGGCTTGGAGGAAATATCTCCAGGGGGGTGGGGAGAGAACCTGAATTTCTTGTTTATTGCCACAAACCCATCCCCTCCTCCCTACCCTCGGCAGAGCGGAGCCACCGCTCCCTTTAATTAAGGGCAAGGAAGGAAAAAATGTTGTGATTGAAAGGAGGGGAGAAGGAAGAGAGAAAAAAAAACAACAAAAAACAACCCACGGGTGGAGGAGAGAGGGATTTGGATGCTGGAGGAGATGTCAGGGAGGGTTCTGTGCCCTCTGATCCTGGATCCCAACATTAATTAAAGCTCCAGGTGCCGGGCGGAGGAGGGAGCGGTGATGGATCAGCTGCTGTCACTTTGCTATTTGAAGGGCAGTGAAGTGTCCCCCACCTCGAGTGTCCCTCCCCGAGTGTCCCCTCCCTCCTTGCAGCTGAAGCAGAGCAAATCTCTCCTGCCTGGAGTGTCCAGACAACAAAAAAAACCCAAAAAAAATGGTGAGGAGGAAACCACTGAGCTTCAGCCCCACGGGGAGGGAAGAGCCAGCGGTTCCGTGACCCAATCCCCAGCACAGGAATTGGGTTTGCAACTGGGAGAAAAGTTGAGGAAGCTCCACTTCCCCCTCCATGCACCTGTGAGGGACCCACTGCCTGGGGACAGGCACCCAAGGTGACCAAGTGGCTGCCCTGAGCAGCACCCTCTGCTTGGCCCAAGGAGCATTGAAATGCCCTGGGAGAGACCCGGGGCCACCCCCAGAGCCCTTCTTTTTTTCTTTTTTTTTGGGGGGGAGGGGGCAAACCAGGTCCTGGGAAGGTGGGGAAGCCTCGTGGGGTGTATTTGATTCAACCTCACTGGGTTGGGTGCTGACACCCAAGGTTGCACCAGCACCAAGTGTCCTGCACCCAGGGGCTGCTTGCTGGAGGATGAGCAGCAAATCCTCATCCCAGGATTCCTGTCCCCTCCGAGGCCATCCCAGGATTCTTGTCCTTTGGGAGACCATCCCAGGGCTCTCCCAGGACCCCGTGTCCACCAGGATACTCAAGAGTTCACCCCCTTCGTGGGCAAGGAGTGATTCCACCCCTTCCAAAGCCTGGCAGGAAAATCCCTGCCTGCTTTCCCATTCTTCCTGCCTGGCCCCAGGACTGGTGACATCAGGGAGCAGAAGGTGACATCAGGGAGCAGCAGGCTGTCAGACCCAATTTCTCCTCCCCAAAGCAGCCCCCAGGGAGCAGGAGCCCCTTCAGTCACCCCTCAGGAAGGTCCCCAGGAGGATCCCAGTGTGGCCCCAGGCTGCCAGCTTGGAGGGACAGTGACAAAGGACCCAGAGTTTTCCCCCCTCCAGCAGAGGGGAGCAGGAGGAAGGTTCCAGGATGGTTTCTCTTGGTCCCTTGTGGTGGGATGGCCACAAAATGCTGTGAAGATGGAGAACTGAAGCAGGATGGATTTGCTCAACCTCTGCTTCCACCTCTCTTGTGAGGTTTGTGCTCAATAAACAGTGCTTGGATAATTCCCAACACATCCCAATGGGATCCAGCACATCCCTGGGAGATCCACCACATCCCAATGGGATCCACCACAGCCCAGCAGGATCCACATCCCTGGGAGATCCACCACATCCCAATGGGATCCACCACAGCCCAGCAGGATCCACATCCCTGGGAGATCCACCACAGCCCAATGGGATCCACCACAGCCCAGCAGGATCCACATCCCTGGGAGATCCACCACAGCCCAATGGGATCCACCACAGCCCAGCAGGATCCACATCCCTGGGAGATCCACCACATCCCAATGGGATCCACCACAGCCCAGCAGGATCCACATCCCTGGGAGATCCACCACAGCCCAATGGGATCCACCACAGCCCAGCAGGATCCACATCCTTGGGAGATCCCCCACATCCCAGTGGGAAGAAGGGTGTTTTATTCCACATGGAGAAGGCTCAGCCTTTGGAAACCCATCCTGGAGAGTGCTGCAGTCAGCAAGCAGAAATCCCAAGGGATTTCTAGGGGGATGTGTTCAGTGGTGCTCTGAGCTGCTCCAGGTTTCCAGGTGCTCAGCACAAGAGGCAGAACCAGACCCAGAAGCTCCAGATCCAGCGACGAGTTCCAAGAATGGATCCATTGCTTTGGTGGAGAGAGCTCTGCCCTCATAGGAGCCATGAAATCCAGAGGCAATATTCCATGAGGTCAGGATCTTCAGAGCATCCCCAGCTTCAAGAGGGCCACTCCAACCCTTTCCAGTTCCCTGAGTCACCTCACAACACAAATGCAGCCAAACAAGGACCCCCCTGGCACTTCCCATGGGGCTTTTCTCCTTCCAGCCACTGCAAATGATCTTTATTTCTGCAATAAGATATTATTTTCCACTCCTTTTCTCCTCCCCCAGCATTCCCAGTTTGTAGCATTAAATCCTCCATCTTTAGAATAGAAAAAAAAAAAAATCAATCATCTTCCTGGAGGTGAGTAACCACAATTTGAAAAAATGGACTTTCCAGCCTCCTTAATTAAAAAAAAGCCCTCTTTAAATATTAAATCCTGTCTGTGAAATTAATAGAGCAATTTTCTGTAGGAACTGAACACAAATTCCTCCTCAGAAGTCTACTGCAGGCATTTCCACCTGGTTTCCAGCATGGAAATCCATTTTGGACAAGGCAGAAATCAGGAAAGCTCAAGAGTTCCTTGAAGATTCAGTACTTACCTCTCAGGGAAATAAAACCAAAAAACCCTAATTAATTCTGGGGCTGTGAAAGAACCTTTCCTGATGGCAGGAGTTTGCCCCAAGGCAAAAAAAAAAAAAAAAATCTCTGGTGACCAAACTTCCTGAGCTCCCCAAGGTGGTTTTTTTTTTACCTTTTGAGCCTGAGAAGGTTCAGTTAAAACCAGGGTGAAAAGGCCCAGGCAGATCTCCTCGTGCTGGGGGGTTCCTTTGCAGATCTGAGAGAGAAAAAAAAGAGGGGTTAGAGGAAAGGGAAGGACTGGAAGGAGTTAAAACACCCTGAGCCCACAGAATGGTGCTCAACAGAGCAGCCAGGAGCTTGGGAGGACTCCAAGCAGGATCAGGAGGGGCTAAAGCCACATCTGGACATCTCTCAGTACCAAGAACTTCCCAGCAGCTTTCACTCCCCCATTTCAGGTTCCTGAGAGGTGACAAAGCCCAACAGGGCAGCAGGAGATCCCTCAGCCTTGTTCTGCTTTTCTCCATGGACTTTTCTACTTTTTTTTTTATTGTTTTGGGTTTTTTTCTCCCAAAGTGGGAAAGAATTTCAGAGCCCTGGGTTGCTGAGCCTTTCCTGTCCCTCTGACAACCCCAAGGTGTTCTGGGGAGGGCAAAAAAAAAAATAATCCACAACCATGTTTGTGAGCCCATTCCCATTTTCCATGACAGTTCTCCTTATAGGGTAACATCTGCAGCTTGCTGGAAGAGTATTTTAAGACCCACACAGGGTTTCAGAGAAATATTCCATCCCTCAACATGCCCTTTCCTGGGATCTGGAGTCTGGATGTTGGGAGGTCAGGAAAAAAAGCTGATTTGAGGGATACAGGAGGACAAAACCAGAGGGTGGAAGAGTCCTGGCATTGGATTCTCCTGGGATCTGGGGTCTGGTTGTTGAGAGGCCAGGAAAAAAAGCTGATTTGAGGGATACAGGAGGACAAAACCAGAGGGAGAAAGGATCCTGGCATTGGATTTTCAGGGATCTGGAGTCTGGTTGCTGGGAGGTCAGGAAAAAAAGCTGATTTGTGGGATACAGGAGGATAAAACCAGAGGGGGAAAGGATCCTGGCATTGGATTTTCAACTGATTTTCAGGGATCTGGAGTCTGGATGTTGGGAGGTCAGGAAAAAAAGCTGATTTGAGGGATACAGGAGGACAAAACCAGAGGGGGAAAGGATCCTGGCATTGGATTTTCAAGAGGAATTGCCCAAGGATTAAAGCCATGGTGTTGGTTTGTCTGCTGCTGGAGAGGCTGAGAGCACAGTGGGCTCTGGCCCCAGGGCCTCTTGTTCTCCATCCTCAGAGAGCCCAGAAGGTCCAATGGACCCAGAATGCTGTCACCCAGGGAGGACTGGGTGGCTCTGGAGGGGGTGACACTCACGTGGGCATTGAGGGCATCGTTGGCTTCGCGCTCCGAGAGGCCGCTGGTCAGCGAGGTCACGATGCCCACACACCTTTCCAGTCTCTGAAAAAGAGGGAAAAAAACCTCAAAAATCAACTGGGAAGCAACAAATCCACTCCAGCACCCCCTGCCTGACACAAAAACACAACAGAGGTGGCTTCAACCCCCACCCAAAGCACCTGGAAGGTGGGGAAGCAGCCGGCGACCGCTGCTCTGGGCTCCTGCCGAGGCTCCAAGGTTCCTCCCAGCTGGAGGAGTTTCATTTATCCCCAATTTTGGGTTTTCTTCTGCCCAAAATTAAACATGTGACACCCCCCACACACACACACTCTGTCAGTCAAGGAATTCTTCCTGAAATCCAATCTATTTCCTTCACATCCAGTTTTCTTTGCTGGTGGCACCACTTCCAGGAGCTTTTTGGGCAGGGGGGGTGATTTGAGGGAGCCCTGGAAGCTGAGGGAGGAGGAGGAGGAAATGGAGCCTGAGACAAACAAGCAGGGGGTGAGGAGAAGGTTATTTTTCGAGGGTCATTTCTTGATTAAAATGCAAACACATCCAAGCAACTAATTAGCAACTCTTTTGCATATCAAAGGGGCTTGAAGAGGGAGGAAAAGATCCAGCAGTGGAAAAAATGGGAGTTGGAAAAATCCCCCTGGAGAAACGAGCTGAGTTGGTGGCAGAAAAGGCAGCCAAGGGGCCAGCAGGAGGAAGACTTTGGCAAGGAAGTTCAGGACCAGAAAATGTCTTGGAGCTGTGACCTGCTGGCAGAGTGCTGGGCTCAGGGGGCAGTGATCCCTCTCCTTGGGATCAGGGGCAGTGATCCCTCTCCTTGGGATCAGGGGCAGTGATCCCTCTCCTTGGGATCAGGGGGCAGTGATCCCTTCTTGGGATCAGGGGGCAGTGATCCCTCTCCTTGGGATCAGGGGGCAGTGATCCCTTCTTGGGATCAGGGGCAGTGATCCCTCTCCTTGGGATCAGGGGCAGTGATCCCTCTCCTTGGGATCAGGGGGCAGTGATCCCTTCTTGGGATCAGGGGCAGTGATCCCTCTCCTTGGGATCAGGGGGCAGTGATCCCTCTCCTTGGGATCAGGGGCAGTGATCCCTCTCCTTGGGATCAGGGGCAGTGATCCCTCTCCTTGGGATCAGGGGGCAGTGATCCCTTCTTGGGATCAGGGGGCAGTGATCCCTCTCCTTGGGATCAGGGGGCAGTGATCCCTTCTTGGGATCAGGGGCAGTGATCCCTCTCCTTGGGATCAGGGGCAGTGATCCCTCTCCTTGGGATCAGGGGGCAGTGATCCCTTCTTGGGATCAGGGGCAGTGATCCCTCTCCTTGGGATCAGGGGGCAGTGATCCCTCTCCTTGGGATCAGGGGGCAGTGATCCCTCTCCTTGGGATCAGGGGGCAGTGATCCCTCTCCTTGGGATCAACTGGAGAGGCCCCAACTTCTCCCCCTCTCCCTGAACATGGGATTTCTGCCTCTGAGCAAGTCTCATCCTTCATCTTCCTTCCAGGAGTTCCACCAAACCCCAGAGGAGATCAAGAGGATGATTTCTTTGGGTTAACACCTGGGATGAGATTATTATTATTTTTTTTTCATGCTCCAGTCCTTCCCACCCCCTTTGCCACCCCCCAAACAGAGGCATCCATCCTACTGGCACCAGCTGCTCCTACTGGGAGAAAGGGAACAACTGGAGGAGAAGGAGGAGAAGGAGGAGAAGGAGGAGAAGGAGGAGAAGGAGGAGAAGGAGGAGAAGGAGGAGAAGGAGGAGAAGGAGGAGAAGGAGGAGAAGGAGGAGAAGGAGGAGAAGGAGGAGAAGGGGAGAAGGAGGAGAAGGAGGAGAAGGAGGAGAAGGAGGAGAAGGAGGAGAAGGAGGAGAAGGAGGACAAGGAGGACAAGGAGGACAAGGAGGACAAGGAGGACAAGGAGGACAAGGAGGACAAGGAGGACAAGGAGGACAAGGAGGACAAGGAGGACAAGGAGGACAAGGAGGACAAGGAGGACAAGGAGGACAAGGAGGACAAGGAGGACAAGGAGGACAAGGAGGACAAGGAGGACAAGGAGGACAAGGAGGACAAGGAGGACAAGGAGGACAAGGAGGTTTTCTCCCTCAACGTGGCAGCCTCCTGACTGCCAGAACCCAACCCTCACACCTGGTTCTTCCCCTGTCCTCTCCAGTTCCTGTTTTTTGGAGCCTTGGAAGGTGGAAAGATGAAACTGGTGATGGAAATCCAGCAGCAACCAGGAGGAGAGCACAAATTCCAAGCAGTTTCTCCCAACTGAGGAGGTTTTGAGGCCCCTGAAGCCTTTTTTCCAGTGATGTGAGAGGCAGGAGAAGCCTCACTGGAGAAAAAAAACACTCCTGGGATTCTCCTCCTGGTTTTTGTTTCCTCACAATCACCTGAACCAAACCCCACACCCCCTGACTGCTTGGGGATTCCTTCCCAGGCTCAAAGCTCCCAGGAAAAGTCCAGGTGAGAGCAACCCAGAGCCCAGGAAACCCTGGAGCTGCTTTTCAACCCCCAACTGAAGTTCTGGGCCACGCAGGTTGGAAGCTGGGAATGTTTTATCCAGCCCTGGCCAGAACCCAAAACACACAGGGGGACTGATGAGAGCTTGAAAGGAATAAAAATACCCAAACAAACAGCAAAAGAGACTTCCCAGACCTTGAGACTCAGTTATTCCATTTACCTCCCTGGTTTCCTCCTGCAATTAAAAAGCCAGAATGGTTGGGGGGAGGGTGTTGGGGTTTATCTTTCATTTTATGAGCCCCAAATCCGTTGGTTTCCATCCCACAATAAATAACCAGGCTCTCTCCCAGTTTCCCACCTGGGAAGTCACAGCTTTGGGAAGATCCCTGGGAGGCAGGTGACAAACCCAGGGGTTGAGCCAGGCAGTTTCTTGGCTTTTCCACAACAGATCCCAGTGGATCCCAAACCTGGACAGGAAGCTGGGAAAAACCTCACAAAGTTCCCCAGGGTTTGGAACACGAGTCCTGGGGGGGGGAGCAGAGAAACCCCAACTGAGGGATGGGCAAGGGGAGCAACCTCTGCACCCCTAGGAGGGGCTGAGCCTGTAAACCCCCCCCCCCCCAAAAACCCCCCAGCCCCAGCACCTACCTCCTCCAACTCATCCTTGGCATCCAGAAGAGTGGAGAGCAGCAACTTCCCTCCTCCTGCCGTTCCCCCCTTCCCCTTCTGCAGCTCCATGGCTGGGGAGGGGAGGGGGGGAGAGGAGAATCCCTATCTGGGGGGGCTTGGTGTGAGAGGAGCCCCCCCCCCTCCGCTTTCTTTTTTAGTCTTTTTTTCTTTTTTTTTTTTTTTTTGGCTTAGCGATTCCCCCCCCCCACCCAGTTCTTCCTGGTGGAGGATGGGGAGGGGGGTGCTGAGGGGAAAGCCCCCCCCTCAGCAGCACCCCCGAGCTCCTGCAATGAGGCTGGGGGGGGGGGTCTGCTCCTAGGGGCTTCACCCCAATATGGGAGGGGGTGCAGGGGGGGGGGGGCTGCTCTTTGACAAGGGCCTACGGGGCCGTCCTGGGGGGCTGTGGGGAGGGGGCTCCCTGTCAGCCGGGCCAGGAGAGACCTTTGGGGGGAAGGGAGAAGGGAGACCCCCGTGGGGGGGGGGTGGTCCTGTGGTGAGGAAGTCCCGGGGGAGGAGGGGGGGGGGGGGAGGTGACAGATCCCGCGGTGCGGGAGGGGCAGAGCGGGCGCCGCGGGTGCTGCCGGGGTTGGGGGGAGGGGGTCTGGGGGTCCCGTGGGGCGGCGGGGGCGGGGGTCTCGGTGGCGGGGGGGGAGGGGAGCGGGCGGCTCCGCACCCCCCGCCCAGCACCGCGGAGCGGAAGTCACTGAGAGAGGGGGGGAGGGACCAGGAGAGGTGGAGGGGGGGGGAAGAGGAAGCGCGAACCGGACGGAAGCTCCCGCCCCTTCTGCAGCCCGCTGACCAATGGCAGCACAGAACGGGCTCGGAGTGACAGCGCGGGGAGAGGGAGGGGTGAGGGGCGGGGCTTTCGGCAGCCGATCAGCCAATGGGAGGAAGGGGCGGGGACTGAGCCGGTGGACGCTCCGCCCCTCTGCTGCTCTCCCGGGAACCGCGGGACCCAGGGAACCCCCGGGACCCCCCAGTCCCCTCCGGGACCTCCCCGGACCTCCCCGGACCCACCCGGGACCTCTCAGAGCACCCCCCCCGGGACCCCTCGGGATCCCCCATACCCGTCCTGGACCCCTCAGAACCCCCCCAGGACCCCTATGGATCCCCCCAGACCCCCGGGACCTCGCCGGACCTCCCCGGACCCACCCGGATCCCCAGACCCACCCGGAACCTCTCAGAACCCCCCAGGACCCTCTGGGACCCCCCTGGGATCCCCCGGACCCCCCCGGGACCTCTCAGAACCCCCACAGGACCCTCTGGGACCCCCCTGGGATCCCCCCAGGATCCCTCGGGACCCCCCGGACCCCTCCAGACCCACCCGGGACCTCTCAGAACCCCCCAGGACCCTCTGGGACCCCCTGGGATCCCCCCAGGATCCCTCGGGACCCCCAGACCCGCCCGGAGCCCTCTCAGAACTCCCCCCGGGACCCCTCGGGATCCCCCAGACCCGTCCTGGACCTCTCAGAAACCCCAAAGAACCTCCGGGACCCCCCTGGGATCCCCTCAGGATCGCTCGGGACCCCCCGGGATTCCCCAGACCCGTCGGGACCCCCCGGGACCTCTCAGGGCATCCACGGTGCGGGACCCCCCGAGATCCCCAGACCCTGCCGGGACCCCTCAGGGATCCTCCGGGACCCTCCCAGCCCCTCCTGGTGCCCCCCAGGGACCCCCAGATGATCTCGAGACCCCCTCAGGGACCCCCTAAGGAATTTCGGAGCCCCCCCAGAACATGCACGGCTGGGACCTCTCACGGACCCCAGACCCACCCGGGAACCGCTCAGGACCCCCCCAAGGAACATCAGGACTCCAGAACCTCCCGGGCCCCCCCCAGCCAGGGCTCCCCAGGATCCCCAAGATCCTCCCCGGAACCACTCGGGACCCCCCTGAGACCCCCCAGGATCCACCCTCGGGACCCCTCCTGTACATTCACAGCCGGGACCCTCCCGAGACTCCCCCCGGGATCTCCACAGCCAACCCCCCCGTCCCACTCGGGGGCAGTCCCTCTGTCCCCCCCACTCGGACCCCCTCACCCTCCCCCAGCCCTTGGGACCCCCCGTATCCCCCCAACCCCTACCCTGAGGACCCCCATTCCCTTGAAACCCCCCTGTCTGTCCTTCCCATACCATGGGACCCCCGCACCCCCCACCCAGCCCCCCCTTCTCTGGGGACCCCCCCAGTGGTGAGACCCCTCCCAGTCCCCTCAGATCCCCCCCTGTGCCCCCTTCTTCACACCCCCCCCCATCCCTCTCCATGAGACCCCCGGGGCCACCCAGGGGATTGGGACCAGGGGGCCCCCCAGGGAGGGGAAAATGGGTGCAAGGGGAGGGGGCATGGGGGGGCCCCCACTGAGCCCCCCAGCGAGTGTGTCCACATCGGCTTTATTATAAAAATTAGAGCTCTAGTGACCCCCCCCGCGGGCTGGGGGGGTCCCCGTGTCCCCCCCATCCATGTCCCCCTGCTCCGGGGGGGGGTGGTCGTGTGTGGTGTGTGTGTGTCCCTAAATGAGGGGTAGGGGGGTACAGCCCCCCCCCCGAGGGACCCCTGCCCAGCCTGGGGATTGGGGGGGCTGGGAACGGCCCCGCGGGTTCGGTGGGGGTTTTGGGGGGGTCAGCCCCCCCTCCCCGTGTCTTGTTTGGGTGGGAGGGGTCAGCCCCGGGTGCTGCCCCCCCCGCTCCCCCAGCAGCCAATAGGTCCGAACCTTCCCCTTGCCCTGCGGAAAAGGGGGGGGGGGGGTGCGGCATTTTTGGGGGGGGTTCGGGGTTATTGGGGGGTGCAGGGTTATTGGGGGGGGTCAGGGTTATTGGGGGGTGCAGGGATATTGGGGGGGTTCAGGGTTATTGGGGGGGGGTCAGGGTTATTGGGGGGGGGGATCAGGGATGTTGAGGGGGGGAGGTTGGGGTTATAGGGTGGGGGTCCAGGGCTACTGGGGGGTGGTGTGGGGCTACTGGGAGGTCAGGGTTATTGGGGACGTCCGAAGCTACTGGGGAGGGGTCGGGGCTGTTGGGAGGGGGGGTTTGTTAGAGGAGGGGTCCGGGGATACCACGGGGGGGGCTGTTGTGGGGGGCAGGAGGGGTCTGGGGCTGCTAGGGGGGTGTTGGGGTTACTGGGGGAGTCCAGGGCTATTGGGGGGGGGAGGAGGGATGATCAGGGCTGTCCGGGGGTGTTTGGGGGGGTCGGGACTATCGGGGGGGCTCGGGAAGGGTCCGGGGGGGGGGTCGGGCTCACTTTCATCTCTACGTCCCCCCGCAGCTCCCAGCTCGAAGCACCCAAACTCCTCCAGGCACGGCCTTGGTCACCCCCGAGATGTGAATCCTCAGGGCTGGGGGGGGACACAGACACACACACAGCCCCTCGGCACCCGCGGGTGGGGGGTCCAATCCCCTCAGCACCCAAGGGAGCCCCCCCGACCCCATCTCCCCTCAGCCTTCTCACTGGGGTGTCTCCCAGTGCTGTCCGCACCCAGGGGTGCCCCCCCCCAGCCCCATGGGTGCCCCCCAGTCCTGACATCCCGCAGGGGTGTCCTCCCATCCCCCCCGAACCCGTGGGTGCCACCACCCACACCCCCCTCACCCTCCCCGTGGGACTCCATGCGCGAGGCGGTGTTCACCGTGTCCCCGAACAGGGCAGTACCGCGGAATCTTCCAGACCCACCACGCCGGCACAGACCGGCCTGCAGGACACCCGGCAGCCCCTGTCACCCCCCTGGCTCTACCTGGTCACCTCCCCCGTCACCTCCCCTGTCCATACCTGGTCACCTCCCCTGTCACCTGCCCCGTCACCTGGCCCATCGCCTCCCTGTTCCACCTGGTCACCGCCGTCACCTCCCTCGTCACTGTCCCTGTCCCCATCCGGTCATCTCCCTCATCAACTCCCTCATCTCCCTCATCACCTCCCTCGTTACCTGCCCCGTCACCTTCCTGGCCCCACCTGTCACCTCCCGTTACCTCTCCTGTCACTCTCCTGTCACTCCCTGTACCTCTCCTGTCACCTCCCCATCATCCCATCTCCCTCCCATCAACCTTTCCTGTCAACCCCCCTCCCCGTCACCACCTCTGTCCCCGCTGACCATGTGGACACCATGTCCCCATCTGTCCCTGTCCCACTCTTGGCAGACCTGTGTAGATTGCCATGTCCCCATTTCCCACCCCATCCCTATAACCTCCCCCCTCCTCCCACCTGTGTGGATCCCAATCCTCAGCCTCAGTTGCTGTTGGGGTCTGTGCCTGATCCGGAAACCCTGAGGCCTCCAGCAGGGCAGGCCATGCGTGCCACTCGGGGGCGTGGAGCTTCCCATTGCGAACCGGCAGCCCCGACACCACCATGTAGGCGTCCCCGATCGTCTCCACCTGAGGACACCACGGGGACACTGGGTGTGACACCAGCACTGGGGATGGGGATGGGGGTGGGTGGGGTCTCCAGTGGGACTGGGAGGAAACGTGCCCAAAGATCTCTGGGTGACCTTGGTCTACGAGGGGACCAAAGTGCCTTGAAGACAAGTGACCAAGTTCTTTGTAGACAAGGTGACCAAGGACACATTACAGACAAGGTCACCAAGGTGACCTTGAAGACAACAAGACCAAGGACACCCTATAAACAATGTGACCAAGGTGACCTTGAAGACAAGGAGACCAAGTTCTTGTAGAGAAGGAGACCAAGGACACATTACAGACAAGGTGACCTTGAAGACAAGGTGACCTTGAAGACAAGGTGACCAAGTTCTTATAGAACAAGGTGAACCAAGACACCATTACAGACAAGGTGACCAAGTGACCTTGAAGACAATGAGACCGAGGACAGCTTATAGACAATGTGACCAAGGTGACCTTGACGACAAGGAGACCAAGGTGACCAAGTTCTTGAAGACAAGGTGACCTTGCAGACAAGAAGACCAAGGAGACCTTATAGACAAGGCGACCAAGGTGACCTTGAAGGCAAGGAGACCAAGGTGACCAAGTTCTTGTAGACAAGGTAACCAAGGTGACCTTGAAGGCAAGGAGACCAAGGTGACCAAGTTCTTGTAGACAAGGTGACCAAGGTGACCTTGTAGACAACAAGACCAGACTTCCCAGACCAGCCAAGACTTTGGCCCCTCCTCACCTTGTAGACGTCAAAGTTGTCAATGATGGCGTCAAAGCAGGTGTAGAGGTCGTTGAGCAGTGTCACCACCTCCATGGGGGTGCTCTCAGCTGACAGGGCCGTGAAGCCCACGATGTCACTGAAGTAGATGGTGACACTGTCGAAGGCCTCAGCCTGCACTGTCTCCCCCCCGCTTCAGCTGCTCTGCACCGAGCTGGGGGAGGAAAAGGGGGGGGGTCAAGACACAGCCCAAAGCTCTCCCAGGAAGTCCCCAACCTCCAGCCAGGCATGGGGGGTCCTCAGGTCTTCAGGGCTCTGAGAACCTTCAGTCCTGAGCTATGATGGCGGGGACAGGGTTGTCCCTGGTCCCTCCAAGGACTCCCCAGCCCTGAGCCACAGAGGTCCTTGGTGGCCCCAGGTTCTCCAAGTATCCAAGGCTCAAGCCTCGTGGGGGGCCTTGGGGTCCCCAACCCCTCCAAGCACCCTGAGCCACATGGGGGTCCTTGGGTCCTGGAAGCTCTCCAGCCCTTCCAAACACCCAAGCCCCAGGGTGTCCTTGATGTCCCCAGCAGGTCACCATGGGGGTCCCAAGTCCATTGATGCTCTGGAACAGTGGTGGTGGAGGGGTGGGGGGTGCATAGAGGGGTTGTGTCCCCCCACCCCCACCCCCAGCTGGCTCACTGGGTAGGACTGGTAGAGCAGGCCTCAGCCTTGCGTTTCTCCTCCAGGTAGGCTTGGGTCCTCTCCTCCACCAGCTCCTCCAGGTTGTTGGCATACTGCTCCATGCGGGACAGGAGGTTGTCCAGGATGTTGCTGCTGTTCTCCCTGCGGGCAGGGGGTGAGCACCCACCCTGGCACCCATTTCTTAGGGTCACCCACCCCCCGTGGGGCCGGGGCAGGTACCTGTTGAACTTGCGGAGCTGGACCTTGATCTGGTTGAAGTCGGGGCGCTCCAGGATGTCCTCGGCCCAGCAGTGCTGCATCAGCTGACCCAGCTCCTCCATGTGGCACCCCACGTTGGCTGAGGGGCGGAAGCTGGGGCGCTCCCCACTTTTCACCCGCTCAATGATCTCTGCAGAGCCAAGAACCCATCCCAGAAAGTCCAAGAACCCACCAGTATTTCCAAGCACCCATCAGTAGGTCCAAGAACCCATCAGAGAAGGTCCAAGAACCCATCAGAGAAGGTCCAAGAACCGATCACAGCACATCCAAGATCCCATCAACAGGTCCAAGAACCCATCTCAGAAGGTCCAACAACCCATCAGTATTTTCAAGAACCCATCACAGCACATCCACGAACCCATCAGCAGGTCCAAGAACTCATCACAGAAGGCCCAAGAACCCATCACAGGAAGTCCAAGAACCCACCAGTATTTCCAAGCACCCATCAGCAGGTCCAAGAACTCATCATAAAAGGCCCAAGAACCCATCACAGCTCATCCAAGATCCCATCAACAGGTCCAAGAACCCATCAGAGAAGGTCCAATCCCCATCAGCAGCTCCAAGAACCCATCAGTATTTCCAAGCACCCATCACAGCACATCCAAGAACCCATCAACAGGTCCAAGAACCCATCAGAGAAGGTCCAATCCCCCATCAGCAGCTCCAATCCCCCCATCCTCTGTTCCCTGAGCCCATCTCCCCACCTTTCCCCCCCACCTTTGGGGCTCAGCTCCATCCCCTCCACGTAGAAGACCCCGTTGCGCAGGGCAATCTCCTGCAGGATGATGCCGAAGCTGTAGACGTCCCCTTTCTGGGTGCCTCTGGCCGGGGGGGTCTCCATCCTCAGCAGCTCCGGCGCCGTCCACAACTTCTCTGGGACACCAAGAGGAGGGGGCTGAGGGTGGGCGGGGACCCCTTGGGTGGGTGGGTGGGGGTCGGGTGAGGTGCTCACTGCAAAGAGGGCGTGGGAGTCCTCGGCGTCGGGGGCCACACGGAAGCTCTCCAGCCCGTAATCCGTGATCTTCAGGACAAAGCGGCTGTCGACCACGCAGTTGGAGGACTTGAGGTTCCCATGGGACACGATGACCCCGTTGTGCAGGAACTGCATCCCCTAGGGAGGGGAGAGGGGAAGGACCTGGTTGGTCACCTCCCCATGGCAACTGGGGACCCCCTGCATGGGGACTGGGGATCTCCTGCTATGGGGACTGGGGATCTTCTTCATGGGGACTGGGGACCTCCATGGGGACTGGGAACCTTCTTCATGGGGACTGGGGACCTCCATGGGGACTGGGGATCCCGATGGGGACTGGGAATCTTCTTCATGGGGACTGGGGACCTTCTTTATGGGGACTGGGGACCCTTCCTCATGGGCACTGGGGACCTCCATGGGGACTGGGAACTTTATGGGGACTGGGAACCTTCTTCATGGGGACTGGAGACCTTCTTTATGGGGACTGGGAACCTTCTTGATGGGGACTGGGGACCTCCGTCGGAACTGAGGATCTCCTCCCTACGGGAACTGGGGACTTCCATGGGAACTGGGGACCTTCTTCATGGGAATTGGGGACTTTCTACCCATGGGAACTGGGGATCTCCTCTCTATGGGAATTAGGGATCTCCTTCATGGGACCTGGGGACCTCGACCAGAACTGGTGGCCCTGCTGGGAGCTGCCTCCTTACCTTGACAATATCATAGGTGAGGGAATAGCGGAACATCCAATCCAGTGTGATGCTCTCGTTCTCCAAGATGTCCTGGAGATGTGAAGGTCACATTGCTGTCCCTCCTGCTGTCCCTCTACCATGTCCCCAGATGGAGGAAAACATCCCCCTGCTGTGGTGGGCTCCCTGCCCCTTGGAGCAGCTTTGGGCAGCCCCAATGATGGGTGATGGGTTCTGGAGGTGGAGGATCCAGCGTTGGACCCGGGTGGTACCTGGAGGCTCCCCCGTGGGCAGTACTCAGTGAGGATGCAGATGTTGGGGGGGTCGGTGCAGGCGCCGATGAATCGGGTCAGGTGCTCGTTCTGGACATCCCGCATCTAGGAGGAAACTCTTTGGGGTGAGGGTGCTGAGCCCCAGGTCACCCCAGAAGCTGTGGCTGCCCCATCCCTGGCAGTGTTGAAGGTTGGATGGGGCTTGGAGCACCCTGGGCTGGTGGGAGGTGTCCCCATGGCAGGAGGTGGCACTGGATGTGCTTTATAGTCCCTTCCAGCCCAACCCATGCCATGACTCCATGATTCCACTAGGATTCCTGGAGCAGGATGTGGGACCATCCTGTAGGCCTTGGATTCCATGATCTTTCCAGGTCCCTTCCAACCCCGAACAACTTTCTGTCATTCTGTCTCTCAGTGACCAGACCCAGTGACCCATGCCATGTCTCACCCCACCCAAGGACACAGAGCCCACCCCAAGGGACAAAGAGCCCACACAGGGGACACATAGCCCACTCAAGGGACAAGAGCTCACTCAAGGGACACAGAGCCCACCCCACCAAGAGACACAGAGCTACCCAAGGGACAAAGAGCTCACTCAGGGGACACAGAGCCCACCCAAGGGACACGGAGCCCACCCAAGGGACACAGAGCCCCCCCAAGGGACACAGAGCCCACCCAAGGGACACAGAGCCCACCCAAGGGACATGGAGCCGGGTGCCACCTACGTGTTTCAGCTCAAAGAGGACCTTGCGTGTCAACTCGATGCGCTTGCGGTTGAGGTGTTTCACGGCCACAAGGTTGCCCTGGGGAGACACAGGGTGGGGGTGGGTGGGTGCTCCATGGGGTGCTGGGTGCTCCGTGGGGTGATGGGTGCTCTGTGGGGTGCTGGGTCCCCATTCCTGCAGCCCCCTACCTTGTAATAAGCTGTCTTGGCATAGACCTGGAACTGCCCTTCTGCCGTCATCAAGGAGCCATAGTTGGAGCCCCTCTGTGGGAAGGGAGGTGGGGTGAGCCCGGTCCCTGGTCCCTGTCTCCCCCGGGAAGGTCTTGGGGACAAGTTGGGTGCTCACCAGGGAGAGGGTGAGCTTGCTGCCAGCGCTCCGGAGATGTTTTTCCAAGCTGCTCATCTGCACGTCCTCCCAACGGACCCGCCACAGCTCGGCCGCCAGCTCCTTCTCCAGCTGGAGCTTCCTGTGCCAGGAGGGCAGAGTTGAGACCTCTTGTCACCTCTGGGGACAACCTGAGGGTCCCTTTTTCCCTGACCCCGGCCACCCCCACCTGTAGATGAAGAAGGAGGTGATGATGATGGCCAGAAGGATCAAGCTGACCACGAGGGACAAGACCTCCAGGGTGGAGAGGTTGGCTGCCGGGGGATAGGAGGGTGGTGAGGATGGTCCATCCGTGGTGGGGACACCCGTGTCATGCGTGTCCCCCCCCAGCACCCCTCACCTTTGCGGCACAGGGGGTCACTGTTATCAAAGCCACAGGGGGGGACATCGGAGGGGACCACGTTCCCTGGCCAATGGATCTCACGCCCTGGCACCATCTCAATCTTCTTGGTGGTGCCGTTGTAGTTGGCCACGATCTTGGAGAAGGAGAAAGAGGATGGAGGGCATGAAACGGGGGGGAGGAAGCACCCACCCACCCACCCACCCACGTGTGCATATGAACCCACCACATGCATACGGGTGCCACAACGAGGCGTGTGTGAAGCCACCACCCAACCTCCCATGGTGGCAATGGCCACCCCCACGCCAGGGCTCACCTGGAAGTCCCCCTGCACCGGGTCCATGTCCCACAGGGAGTAGTCACTCTCCCTGTCCCCGTTCTCATCGATCTTCAGGAAGCCGGTGACACCTGGGGACAGAGGGGGAGGGACCTTGGGGACCCCAGGCCACAGGTTCTGAACCCATAAAAACATCCTGGGGTGGGACAGGCAGCACCCAGCTGGGTTGGGGACAGGGTTGGGGACAGTGTTGGGGACAGGGCTGGGGACATGAGGACAGGGTTGGGGACAGGGTTGGGGACAGCGTTGGGGACAGTGTTGGGGACAGGGCTGGGACAGGGCTGGGGACAGGGCTGGGGACAGGCTTGGGGACGGGGCTGGGGACAGGGCTGACCATAGAAGGTGCGGTTCCACATCTGTCGGGTGATGGCTGAGGCGTTTGTGACAGAGCCACCTCGCTCCAGGGTCTCATTGACAGCCTGGGCATAGAGCAGGACCCCGTCGTGGAAAGGCAGCAGCAATGAAGTTCATCTGGGGACACGGTGAACAGCTCGGGACAAGGCACAAGGGGTGTCCCTGTCCCCAGAAGCTTCAACTCCAACCTGTACCCCTGGTTCCATCCCGTGTCCCTTTGTCCCCAGCTCCATCCCATGACTCCCAGCAGCTCCAGCTCCATCCCACGTCCCTCTCACCAGCTCCACCCTATGTCCCCTTGTCCTCAGCTCCACCCCACGTCCCCATGTCCCCTGTGCCACCCCGCAGTGTCCCACCAAGCCATCCTTCATGGAGAAGTTGAAGTGGGTGAGAGCCTCCTCCTTCAGCCGGGCCAGGAACTCGGGGTACTCGGGGTTCTGGGGCTCCTTGTAGGTGATGATGGTGACAGCCTGGGGGGGGACAGCAGCTGGGGACAGGGATCGGCCATGGGTCCCAGACTGGTCCTGGGGACCACCACGGCTCCAGGGCACGCAGACACATGGTGGGTACCATACACACGTGGGTGGGTTCACACACACGTGGGGGTACCCATACACCCGTGGGTGGGTTCACATACCCATGGTGGGACCCCACGCCACACGTGGGTGGGTTCCTAAGCACACGTGGGTGGGTTCCTAAAGCACACGTGGGGGTGCACCCATTTGGGTGGTTCCCAGGCCCAGGTGGGTGCTGTGGGTGCTCTGGGCTCACCTCGAAGGGCCCTCCGGGCGCTGGCGTCATGGTGGTCTCCACGTCTCCAGGGCCTCTGGGGCTCGGGGAAGCTCTGGCCCTGCAGGCTGGCCCCGAAGATGTCGATGTAGAAGAAGGCGAAGTCCCCTCGGGTCAGCCCCTCCCGCCCCGCCTGCAGCATCAGCTCCCGCAGCGTCTCGGGGGCGCAGCAAACGTAGACGACTGTGGGGGGACGGGAGGGCTCGTGGCACCCCCAGACCCCAGCTCAGCACCCTGAGAGGCCAAGACCCCAGCCCGGAATCTTGGGGGCACCCCAGACCCCAGCTCAGCACCCCCTAGGGACCCCTAGGACCCCAGCCCGGTATCCTGGGTGACCCCCAGATCCCAGCGCAGCACCTCAGGGGACCCCCAGACCCCAGCCCAATATCTCTGGGGGTCCAAGACCCCAGCCCAGCACCCTGGGTGACCCCAAGCCCCCTGCTCAGCACCCCTGGGGGGGTCCAAGACCCCAGCTGAGCATCTTGTGGGACCCCCAGCCCAACCCCCCCGAGGGTGTCCCCTGTCACCCCCCCCGTGGGAGCAGGGACGTGCGGGGGGGCTGTCATGTTGAGGAGCCGGAGGTGCCGACCCCCCCTCCCCGTGCCCTGCCCACCCCTGCCCTCCCCACGGGCTCCGGGCCGAGGTTTTTCCTGTTTTCCCGACTCCGTTTCCTCCTCTCTCGGGCAGATCCCGGCCCCGCGCTCACCCCACGGGTGTCTCCTGCCCCACCGCCGTGGGTGTCCCACCCCCCACCCCCTCTTGCCGTGGGACCGACGGGGACCCCCAGGGTGCTGCTTGGGCTGTGCCACCAACCGGGACCCCAGAATAGCGCCCACCCAGGACAAGCAGCAAGATGGCGAGGCTAGGGACAGCCAGGGGACAGCCCGGCGCCACCCTGGTGCCACCCGCCACGGGGACAGCGACAGGGACAGCCGTGGCCGGGTGGCCGTGGCCGCGCTCAGCAGCTCCCGTGGGGCGGGGGAGCGGGGGGAGGGGGTGTCAAGGTGAGAATCGGGGCAGCAGCCGCGTGTGCTGTCGGGGGACACTGCGGGGCCGGGCACACGCGTGTGCTGCTGCGGGTACCCGTGTAAAGACGTGGGCGCGCGTGTGGGGCCATGCACATGTATGTAGAGATGTGGAGCCATGCACACACACGCAGAGCTGTGCACACCCATGAACACACATGTTGTAGCCATGTACACCCGTGTGGAGCTGTGCACACCTATTACACCCTCATGCAGTCATGCACACCCTTGTACACCCGTGTGGAGCTGTGCACACCCGTGCACACCCGTCTGGAGCCACCTACAGCCAAGTACACCTGCACGGAGCTGTGAACACCCCCGTCCACCCATGTGGAGCGCTGTCCACCCACGTCCACCCATGTCCACCCCTACAGAGCCCTGTACCCCCACGCCCACCCATGTGGAGCCGCGCACACCCTACGTCCACCCGTGTGGAGCCCCGTGCAGCCATGCCCACCCATGCACGGCACTGGCCGCATCCCTGCCACCCCCGTCCCCCTCCCCATGTCAGCTCCCGGTGTCCCCTCCCCGCCGGCATGTCCCCCCTTCCCGGGCACTCACTGCGTCCCTTCTGCTTGATCTCCTGGATGATGAAGGAGAAGTTGCCACCGTCGCGGAAAACCACGTCCATGACGGTGAGGTTGCGCAGCGTGGGCAGCTGGACGTAGAGCCCCTCGGCGGCGAAGAAGTAGGGGCGGTCATCCACCTTCTCGTCCCAGTAAACCAGTAAAGCCCGACGGGTCCAGTTGAAGCGGCGATGAAGCTGGACTCCCAGTTCGCCCAGTTTGCGGTGACTGGGACCGGCGCGGGTGGTCAAGCCGAATTCCTCCCGCTTGTCGTCGAAGCCGTGGGCTTCGGCCCCCGCTGTCACCAGTGGCAGCCGCCAGTGGCTGGTGAACCGGGCTACCGGGGCTGCCGTGTAGACACAACCGGGCCCCAGGAAAGCGTCGGGGTGATGAGCGAGCCGTAGATCGACGGCAGCCAACGGCGCGGCCATTTCGGAGCAAACCCCGTGGCTGTCCTCGCTGCTCCCAAAAACCCACCGGAGGGTGAACCCGGGTAATAAATCGGGGCGGGCGTTAACGGCAGCGGCGGCCAAACGAACCGCCGGTCCCACGCGTGGCCAAGCCCACGGGTAGGTGAGGTTGCGTTCGGGTAACACCACGGCTAATGTCAGGGCTGTCGTCCCCGTCGTCGCCGTCGCTACCGTCACCGCGCCGCAGAGCACGGCCAGCACCGCCAGCATCGCCCACGGAGAGTGGCTTTTCCCTCCGCGGCGGGGCTGAGCCCTTCCTCCCCCCCTCCCCGTCCTTCCCCCCCCCTCCACCCCCCCGGTGACACAAAGGGCCGTTATCATCCACACCGAGCTTAACTCCTTCCTGTCCGCCCCCACCGAGGGCCGGGCGGGAGGATGGGGCCTCCCGGTGGTGGTTGGGGAGATCCCCGCCCTGGGTGGGGGGGATGAGAACGGACCCACTCATGACCCCTTTGGGAACACCCCGCAGCGCCGGACACCAGCCCTACGGAGAAGTCTCACCCGGGGGGAGGCTCTGAACATCTGAACACCCCCTCTGAAATCTGAACACCTCCCCCCCAACATCACCACCACCCCTGGGGGGGTCCTGTCCCGCGTCCCGCTCCCGGCAGCCCCACGGGAACGGGGAGGTGACCTCCGAGGGATGGGCAGGTGACATCTGACAGATGGGGACACGGGCAGCGCCGGGGAACCGTCGTGGCTCTGGGGACGCGCAGCTACCGGAGCTGCGGGGCCATGCAGCGCATAGGGACACGCGGGGGTTTTAGGGGACACACGCGGGGGTGTCCGGGAACACGCGCTGCACCCCACCACTGCACACTGCATCTGTCAGTGTGCACCCTGCCACACGCAAGAGTCCGCTGGGAACACGCGTGGCAGCGCTGCGGGGACACGCGTGGCGCTCCTCCCTCAGGTGGACACGCGTGACCTCCGCTGTGCCGGGACGCTCCGGCTGTTCTCTCACGAAGTCAGTGTCAGCGGGGAGGAAGGAGCGTTGCGGGGCAAAAGAATCCGTAGGGGTGGGGGGGGAGGGAAATTAATGACTTAATAATTAATGAGAAGAAGGAATGAAAAAACAGTGGGGGAGGAAAAGAAACCGTCTTAGCAGAGGATGGTTTCGATCCATCGACCTCTGGGTTATGGGCCCAGCACGCTTCCGCTGCGCCACTCTGCTCCATGCCGAGGGGGGGCAGCTCCGATCCTAAGCGTCCGTACACGGCGCATGCGCACTGCGCCCCCTCAGCTCCAACCCAGCCCCTGCGCGCCCCCCAGCGGCCGCTCAGCGCTTTGTCCCCGCCCCCTGGCGCTGATTGACGGGGCTGACAGCCAATGGCTGGCGGCAGGGCGGTATGCGGGAACCAATAGGCGTGCGGGATGTTGCGGGGTTAGGGAGCCCGGTTGTGTGTGGGGGTTTCGGTGGCCGCGTTCATTGTTCGGAGCGGCGGAACCATGAGGTGAGCGGGGCCGGGATCCCCGGGGGGCTCAGGGGGACCCCTCGGGGAGAGCCCGGGAGGGATTCCCGGGGCGGGCTCAGGGGGGGCCCTCGGGGCGGGCGGGGAACTCGGGGGGATCGCGAGTGGGGGCTCCGGGGGTCCCTAAGGGGTGCGTGGGGTGGTCTGGGAGGGTCTCTGGGGTCGGGAGGGGATCCCTGGGGTCGAGTTGGCTTTGGGGATACTGGGGGGGGTCCTCAGGGCTGAGGTTGCCCTTGGGGGGGGTTTCAGGGGGGTCCCTCGGGGTCGGTTTCCCTTGGGGGTGCCAGGGGGGTCCCTCGGGGCGGGTTTGCTCTGGGGGGCTCAGGGGAGGGGGTCCCTCGGGGTGAGTTTCCCGTGGGGGTCTTGGGAAGGGTCCCTCGGGGCAGGGGGTTGCCCTTGGGGGGAGTCTCAGGGGGGTCCCTCGGGGCGGGGGGTTCCCGTGGAGGTGTCGGGTGGGTTCCTCGTGGTGGGTTTCCCTTGGGGGTCTTGGGGGGGAGGGAAGGTTTCTCTTGGGAGTCTCGGGGTGGGTTTCCCGTGGGGGTCTCAGGGGGGTGGGGCTTGCCCTTTGGGGTTCCTCGGGGTGGGTTTCCCTCGGGGGTCTCAGGGGGGTCCCTCAAGGCGGGGGTGGCCCCTGGGGGGTCTCAGGGGGGTTTCCCCTCTCCACTAAGGCTTTTCCCCCCCTCTCTGTTCTGCAGGGGCGATCGAGGCAGAGGCCGTGGCGGACGCTTTGGTTCCAGGGGAGGCCCTGGCAGTGGGCGAGTTTGGCTTCTGCTCCAGCTGGGAGGGCTCTTTAGCCTGGCAGGATGAGGAGGGGAGGGGGGTGCAGGAAGGTGGGGTGCAGCTGTCAGTGTAGCACAGGCTGAGGGTGAGGTGTAGGGCTGGGGGGGTGCGGGGAAGCCCCGGTGGCACCGGGGAGGGGTTGGGGGGGGGTCGTAGTTATTGTTAGGGGGGGGGTGGGTTAGGAAGAAACCTTTCCTGTTTCTGTAGGACTTTCCTTGCGTCTCGGGACTGAACCTCCACGGAGTGGTGATGGGGAGGGGGTGCTGGGGGGGCTGAAGGTGTCGGGGAGGTGCTGCTATGGAGAATAAAGTTGGTTTTTTTTCCTTTTTTTTTCCCTTTCTCCTCCTTTAGGTTCCGGCCCTTTGTGCCACACATCCCCTTTGATTTCTATGTCGTGAGTAACCCTCCCCTACGGAGCTGTTTGCAGGCAACAGCTGTGGGACTTTTCCGTGGTTAAAGCTGCATCTTAGAAACACTTCGTGTGCTGGCGCTGATGGTTTGACCGCTTTTAGGAAAGGAGCTCACTGAAAATGCTGTTGGTTCAGTAACTAACCTGAAATAGATCTTCTTACTTGTCTCTGGTGGTGATGCAGTTGAGTAATAATCAGAGGGAAAAACAAAAAAAAAAAAAAAAGAGAAAAAGCCTTGATTGAAGGTTTTCTGCTTTTTAAGGCACCCCACTCAACCAAAAACATGAAGTTCTGTCCCACACACACCTCGTGGGTCACTCTGGTAACTGGCACTCACCCATCAGATGTTCTCCTGGCTCCTTTGCCTTTTTGGTCCTCAGAAGGACCAACACTAAGTCACATTTCCCACCTTTTCTAGGAGGAAACAACTTCCTCCTCGTGCTGAGCCCTTGAAAGACACATGAAATTATAAAAGCATGGTGGGAAATCACAAAGGAAACGAGCTATGGAGGATAGAAAAAACCAAACAAACATGGACTGAATTTTGCTGCTGAGTGGGTTGAACCAAAGCTTTTATCTTGGGCCTTGCAGTCTGATCTCTGAATCCTGTTTCAGTGTGAAATGGCTTTTCCCCGTGTCAAACCTGCTGCTGATGAGACAGCATTCAGTGAAGCCTTACTGAAGAGAAACCAGGATCTTGCTCCCACAGCTGCTGAACAGGTTTTGTGCCCCAAATTCCCTTAAATCCTTTTACAGGGGGGGATGGGACTTCCCTGTTTATTGTATTCCTCGTGTTATCCCTGTGGGAGATCAGTTTATTTCAAGTCACATTGGCCAGCTGGTGACATCTCCCTGTTTCCTTGCCAGGCTTCAATTCTGTCTCTGGTGACCAAAATCAACAATGTGATTGACAACTTAATTGTAGCACCAGGAACTTTTGAAGTGGTGAGTCCAAAAGTGCTGAGCTTGGAAGCAAAGTTCAAGGGATAATCATGGAATGGTTTGGGTTGGAAAGGGACCTTAAAGCTCATCCAGTTTCAACCCCCCTGCTTGGGACACCTCCCACCAGCCCAGGAAAATAACTGTGGAACAGCCTCAGTTTCCCATGAGGCAAACTTCTGGTTTCAGGAGCTGTTGGAAATGTTGGAACTTCTTGAGTCTGAGGGTTCCCTGTTCAGTTCAGTGTCACCCACAGGAGCTCTTTTCCACCCATGAATCTGCCCCCCAGGAGCCTGTGGTGGTTTGTAAATGTGCTGAGACCTGGGGGGTTCTTAGGGACTCACAGAATGGGTTGGGTTGGAAGGGACTTTAAAGTTCATCCAGTCCCATGGGCAGGGACCCCTCCCACAGCCCAGGGGGCTCCAAGCCCCATCCAACCTCCAACATTTCTGGGATGGGGCAGCCACAGCTTCTGGGGGTGACCTGGGGCTCAGCACCCTCAAATTAAAGAATTTCTTCCTCATGTCCAACCTCAGTCTCCCCTCTTAAGTTTTAACCCATTTCCCTTTGTCCTCTCCCTACACCCCCATGTCCAAAGCCCTCCCCCAGCTTTCTTGTAACCCCTTCAGACATTGGGAGGTTGTTCTGAGGTCACCTCAGAGCCTCCTCTTCTCCAGACTGAACAACCCCAACCCCTCAGCCTTCCCAGGGAGGTGCTCCAACCCTCTGAGCATTTGAGTGGCTCTGCTCTGGAAATGTCCCAGGAGTTCTGTGTCCTTCTGGTGTTGGGGACTCCAGAACTGGACCCAAGACTGCAGGTGGGGTCTCACCAGAGCAGAGCAGAGGTGGAGAATCCCCTCCTTCAATCTCTTTGGAATCAAGAAGCCCAGGACCTGTTTAACATGGAATCTTAACATAACCTGGTAGCTCATATTAAGCTTCTGCTCCAGCACCACCCCTGGATGCTGGGGTTTAAGTGGATTGAAAAAGATTTCCTGCTGACTCCCAGGGACGTAGCACACGGATTCAATTCCCTGATTTTCTCTTTGCTCTTTCACACAGCAAATCGAGGAGGTTCGCCAGGTGGGTTCCTACAAGAAGGGCACCATGACAACGGGGCACAACGTGGCTGATCTGGTGGTCATCCTGAAAATCTTACCCACCCGTGAGTAGCAGCTCCCACCTGAACCCTGGTGCCAGGCCCTGCTCCAGCTGCAGCATTGGGTCTGGCTCTGACCCCCTGACTTCTGCTGCTCCTTCTCCAGTGGAAGCCGTGGCAGCTTTGGGGAACAAAGTCGTGGAAAGCTTGAGAGCGCAGGACCCCAGTGAAGGTTGGATGCTCCCCTCTCCTGCAGGGCTGAGGGGATCCCTGCTTTTCCCTGGTGCTGCTGAGGTTCTCCAGGCTTTCTGTGAGGAATTATGGGGTTTTTTTCCTCAGTCCTGACCATGCTGACCAACGAGACGGGCTTTGAGATCAGCTCTGCTGACGCCACTGTGAAGATCCTCATCACCACGGTCCCACCCAATCTCCGCAAGCTGGATCCCGAGCTCCACTGTAAGGGTTCAGCTGCCTTCCAGAACCTTCCTCAGGGTTCTGGACCCGCTGCACCCCACACACCCTTTGCTTGAAAACACTTTTTTCAACTCCTTTCAGTGGACATCAAAGTGCTGCAGAGTGCTCTGGCTGCCATCAGACACGCTCGCTGGTTTGAGGAGAACGCTTCGCAATCCACGTGAGTCCCGGGTGGGAGCTGCAGCAGGACGGTGCCTGAGGCCTCACCAACCCTCCTCCTGCTGCCTTCTCCAGGGTGAAGGTTTTAATCCGGCTGCTGAAGGATCTGAGGATTCGATTCCCGGGCTTTGAGCCCCTCACACCCTGGATTCTGGACCTGCTGGTGAGCGGGGATGGTGCGTGCTGCAGCACTGGTGTAAAGCAGCTCCCACAGCACGTTTGGGATTGTTACACATCCCAGGTGGAAGCTGCTCCCATCCCAACTCCCTCTTTTCTTTTTTCACCTCCTCAGGGACACTATGCTGTGATGAACAACCCCACCAGGCAGCCCCTGGCTCTCAACATCGCCTACAGGTCTGTTCCTCTGTTTCACTCCTGGAATTCTGTGATCTGTTCACTCCTGAAAATTCTCATTCCTGTTTAATTCACTCCTGGAAATTCTCATTCCTGTTTTATTCACTTCTGGAAATTCTCATGCCTGTTTTATTCAAGCAGGAATGAGAATTTCCAGGAGTGAACAGAACAGGCATGAGAATTTCCAGGAGTTATTGGAAATTCTCCTGGAATTACTCCTGGAATTCTCCTGAAGTAACTCCTGGAAATTTCTTCCTCTTTTGCTTTGCTCCTGAAAATTCCTGGTTCTATCAGGCAGTTTTCTGAAGGGAAGTGGTGTCACCTCAGGGCTCAGACTTCAACATCAGACACTCAAAACTGTCATTTCTTTGCTGTTTTTTTTATTTTCTAACCCAAAAAGGTCTCTGTCTGCAGGCGCTGCCTTCAGATCCTGGCTGCAGGGCTCTTCCTGCCCGGATCCGTCGGGATCACTGATCCCTGTGAGAGTGGGAACTTCCGAGTGCACACAGTGATGACCCTGGAGCAGCAGGTGAGCCCCAGGGCCCCGTGGGACAGGGGGGACCCGGCCCCCCCACGCTGACCCTGCCCTGTCCCACAGGACATGGTGTGTTACACCGCCCAGACCCTCGTCAGGATCCTCTCCCACGGAGGTTACAGGAAAATCCTTGGCCAGGAAGGAGATGCCAGCTGTGAGTGGGGGGCTTCCCTAGGGAATGGGGTGGGGGTGTTTTTTGGGGGGAAGTGATACCCTAGGGAGGTGAAGCTGGTGAGGGGAGGGGGTGTCTCTGTCTGTCTTTGGTGCTGGGGTGACCTCCAGCATCGTTTTGCAGACCTGGCTTCTGAAATGTCCACGTGGGATGGGGTGATTGTGACACCTTCTGAGAAGGCTTACGAGAAACCTCCGGAGAAGAAAGAAGGAGAAGAGGAAGAAGAGAATCAGGAAGAACCCGCTACGGGTGAGGAAGAGGAAAGCATGGAGACCCAGGAGTGAGAGGAGAGACCCAGAAAGCTCTGGGATGCCCCCACATCTCCAGGGATCCCCCCCCCCACACCGGCTGCTGCTGCCTGAGCAGAGACCTGAGAAGGCTGAAGCAGAGCCCCAGGTCCATCCTTCCCCACGTGCTCCCCCCTTGTATGTTTTTATAAATTGCACATTAAAGGGTCCTCCCTTTCCAGTGCATCCCATTGTTCTACAGACAGCCCTGTTGGGAGGGGGGGATGGGATGTCACAGACCCACGGGAGCCCCCGGGGTCACTTTTATTTTGGTGCCTACAAAAACGTGGAAACACAATTTAGGGACCCCTCCCCCTGCAGTCTCTTCAGCCACGGCCACACCACGTGGGACTCCTGCTGTGGGGAGCACTGCTCCAAACCGGGGTTCCCCCTTCTCTTCACATCCTTAGGGGGTGACACCCCTGCTCCCCGACTGCTCAGGGCTGTGGGTGGTGCCAGGTGGATCTCAGCCTGCCCCTCACTTGCCCGGCAGGCCCTGTGGGTAGCCACCAGCTGCCTCCAGCATGGCTTTCCTCCTCACTGTCTCCTTGGCCACGCTGTGGTTCAGCCTCCGCAGCCGTTCCTGCGTGGAAGTGGGGAGCAGCAGCCCTCAGGATGAGGAAGGAAGGAAAAGGGGGAGCTGGGATCCCTCCCCCTCTTCCAAAAAACCCCACGGTGCCCCCCCCAAACCCGTGGTCCCCCCAAACCTGGGCGTTCTGCAGGATGTTGTTGACCAACACCACCCTGCGCCGGGCGTTCAGCAGCTTCTTCACGTAGGGATCCAGGTCCAGGGCCACTTTCTGATCCTCATTGATGCGGCAGAGCTCTGGGAAAAGGGGGCAGGGGGTGGGAGGAGAACTTGGGGTGTCACAGGACCCCCCCCATCCCTCAAAAAAGGGTTGTGGGGTGATTTCCCCCACCCCCCTTCAATGTCTCACCCCTGGCCAGGCTGTCGATGTGTTCCCGCAGCTCCACCTGGCTCTCCCTGCAGAGGGGACAAGCTCTGTCACCACGACACAAACCTCAACCCCAAACCTACCCCCTCAGCCCCCCGACTGTCCCCAACCCACCCCCCTGTCATCTCCCGACTGTCCCCAACCCACTCACCCATCCCCCCAGCCCCTAACGCCCCCAACCCCGGGGAGCTGCCCCCACTGCCACCAACTCCTCAGCAACGAACCTCAACCCCCCCCCAGGTACCCCTGAGCCCCCCCCAGATGCTCCAAAAGACCCCCCTGAAGCTGCCCCCCACGGTCGTACCTGCCTCTCAGCCCCGGTACCGCTTGTTCAGTCCCACTCTCGGTCTCTCAGCCCGTTCCCAACCCGGTACCAGCCTCTCATCCCCCCTCCCAACCCGGTACCATCTCCTCAGCCCCGCTCCTGGCCCAGTACCGGTAGCTCAGCTCCACTTCCCGACCCTCCTCCTCGAACCCCTCAGCCCCACACCCGGTCCCTCAGCCCCACTCCCGACCCGGTTCCGACCCCTCACCCCCACTCCCGGTCCCTCAGCCCCATTCCTGACCCGGTTCCGACCCCTCAGCCCCACTCCCGGTCCCTCAACCCCATTCCCGACCCGGTTCCGACCCCTCAGCCCCACTCCCGGTCCCTCAGTCCCATTCCCGACCCCACAGCCCCAGTTCCAACCCCTCGTCCCCATTCCCGACGCGGTTCCGACCCCTCAGCCCCGTTGCCGACCCCTCGGTCCCCTCAGCCCCACTCCCGGTCCCTCAACCCCCTCAGCCCCGTTGCCGACCCCCTCAGCCGCGCTCCCCACGCCGTTTCCTTCCTCCCGTTTCCCGCACCTCACGGCGTGGACGTGGCCATCGAGCTGCCTCACGGCGGGCCGCAGGAACTGCAGCAGCCCCTCCGCAAACAGCTCCCTCGCTACCGGACCGCCGCTCCCCGCCGCCATCTTGGCGCTGCCGCTGCCGCTGCCTCCACCACCGCCGCGGGGGCTGCCGGGAAATGGCGGCGGCTGAGGAGGCGGCAGCTGGGAAATGGAGTCCTGGGAGTGAGAATCATAGAATCATAGAATCATAGAATCATAGAATTAGCCGGGTTGGAAGGGACCTCAGAGATCATCTAGTCCAACCCTTGATCCACCGGAGCAGTTGCTAGACCATGGCACTGAGTGCCACATCCAGTCTTTTTTTAAATGTCTCCAGGGACGGAGAATCCACCACCTCACCGGGCAGTCCATTCCAATGCCTGATCACCCTCTCCGTGAAGAAATTCTTTCTAATATCTAACCTAAATCTCCCCTGGCACAACTTAAGACCGTGTCCTCTTGTCTTGTTGAAGGTCGTCTGTGAAGAGTCCAGTTCCCACCTCGCTACAGCCTCCTTTCAGGGAGTTGTAGACAGCAATGAGGTCTCCCCTGAGCCTCCTCTTCTCCAGGCTGAACAGCCCCAGCTCTCTCAGCCTCTCCTCATAGGGCCTGTGCTCGAGTCCCTTCACCAGCCTGGTTGCCCTCCTTTGGACCTGTTCCAGGACCTCTACATCCTTCTTAAACTGAGGGGCCCAGAACTGGACACAGTACTCAAGCTGTGGCCTCCCCAGAGCTGAGCACAGGGGCAGAATCCCTTCCCTGGACCTGCTGGCCACGCTGTTCCTGAGCCAGCCCAGGATGCCATTGGCCTTCTTGGCCACCTGGGCACACTGCTGGCTCCTCTTCAGCTTCCTGGCAATCCAGACTCCCAGCTCCCTTTCTGCCTGGCTGCTCTCCAACCACTCTGGAGGAGGCCCCGAGGCCTTGTATTAAATATTTAAGTGAAATCCGCGGGGTTTTGGTACTTTCAGCTTTTGGGTTTTTTTTTTTTTTTTCTTGCAATAATTAAAGTCAAGAAAGTTGGGGGAGCAAACAGGTCCCAACCTCCAGACCTGGTGATTAAATAATGGTTAAATTCATCTGGTTTTGCTACTTGAAGCTTTTGGGGCATTTTTGGGGTTTTTTTGGGTTTTTTTTTTAGTTTTTCTTCCCAAACTTAAAGCAAATAGTCCCAACCTCCACCCTGGTTATTAAACGGTTAAACTCCTGGTTAATAAACGGTTATTAATGGTTAAACTCCTGTGGTTTTGCATTCAGCTTTTGGGGCATTTTGGGGTTTCTTCATTTGTTTGGGTTTGTATTTTGGTTTTTTTTTTTTTCCTTTTTCTTAGCAAAGGGAGGGGGGTGGGGGCAGTGGCACTTATCAAATAATTTAACCCCACGTGGTTTTGGTACTTCGAGGTTTTTGGGAGGTTTTTTCTGTTTCCTTGCAGGCTTTGAGTTGCCTTTTTTTTTTTTCTTTATCCTTTTTCTCACCAAACCTCAAGAAAGGCTCTGGGTACATTAAGCACGACACTCCCAACCCTCAAACCTCTTTATTAAATTCCCTCGTGGTTCAGACACTTTTGAGTTTGGGGCTTTTTTTTTTTTCTTTTTCTTAGAAAAATTAAATTTTTTTTGTTTTGTGGGTTTTTTTTTTGCCTTTTTCTTACCAAACTTCAAGAAAGGCTCTGGGTCCATTAAGCCCACGGCTGCCAACCCTCAAACCTCTTTATTAAATTCCCTCATGGTTTGGATACTTTGAGTTTGGGCTTTTTTTTTTCTTTTTTCTTACAAAAATTAAATTAAAGGTGTGGGGTTTTTTTTTGGGTTTTTTTTTTGGGGGGGGGGTTTTTTGCCTTTTTTTTTCCCCCTTTTTCTCACCAAACCTCAAGAAAGCCTCATGCTGCATCAAGCCCACAGCTCCCAACCCTCAAACCCCTTTATTAAACTCCCCCATGATCCGGATACTTTGAGTTTAAGGCTTTTTTTTTTTTTTTTTTCTTACAAAAATTAAATTAAAGGTTTTTTTTCTCAGCAGAGGGGTCCCGGCTCTGCTGCGGGCATGGTGTGCAGGACCTCATCGAGGAGCTGCAGGGCTCGGTGCAGCTGCACCTCGATCCAGCAGGGAGTGTGTTTGATGCTCTGCCGGGGGTAGTCGGGTCCCCAGCCCTTCACGAAGCTCAACCTCAGGATACACAAACGCCTCAGATCATCCACCCCGATCCCCGCGGCTGCAGAGAGCCCTGCCCGGGAGGGACACGGACGTGAGTGGGGGTGGGATCTCCGCGGGTGGGTCTGTATCCCCCTTGTTGTCCCTTCATAGGGGGAGGGGGCTCGAAGAGGGGGAAGTCCCCCCTGGCTGTCCCTTTATGGGTGGGGGGATCCCTACGGGTGTTCTGTGCCCTCTTGTTGTCCCTTTATGGGTGGGGGGATCCCCCACGGATGTTCTGTGCCCCCCTCGCTGTCCCTTCATGGGTGGTGAGATCCCCACGGGTGTCCTGTGCCCCCCTTTGTTGTCCCTTCATGAGTGGGGGGGGGGGGTCCTCACCGGTGTCCTGTGCCCCCTTGTTGTCCCTTTATGGGTGGTGGGATCCCCACGGGTGTCCTGTGCCCCCCTTGTTGTCCTTTCATGAGTGGGGGGGATGCTCACGGGTGCCCTGTGCCCCCCTTGTTGTCCCTTCATGAGTGGGGGGGATCCCCACGGGTGTTCTGTGCCCCCCTTGTTGTCCCTTCATAAGTGGAAGGATCCCCCACGGGTGTCCTGTGCCCCCCTTTGTTGTCCCTTCATGGGTGGGGGGATCCCCATGGGGGTTCCACCCTTTCAAACTGTCCCTGCCTGGTAGGAAGATGGCCCTGGGTGGTGGGATCCCCACGGGTGTCCTGTCCCTCCCTCACTGTCCCTTCATGGGGGGAGGGATCCCCACAGGTGTCCTGTGTCCCCCTTGTTGTCTCTTTATGGGTGGGGGATCCCCACGGGGGTCCTGTGCCCCCTTGTTGTCCCTTCACAGGTAGAGGAATCTCCATGGGGGTCCTGTCCCCCCTCACTGTCCCTTCATGGGTGGTGGGATCCCCACAGGTGTCCTGTGCCCCCTTGCTGTCCCTTCATGGGTGGGGGGGATGTCCCCCCTCGTTGTCCCTTCATGGGCAGAGGGATCCCCATGGGAGTCCCATCCCCCTAAATTGTCCCTGCCTGGTAGGGACATTGCCATGGGTGGGGGGATCCCCACGGGGGTCCTGTCCCCCCACTCACTGTCCCTTCATGGGGGGAGGGATCCCCATGAGTGTCCTGTTCACAGGTGGAGGGATCCCACTTGGACTGTCCCTGCCACGGGGGTTCCCCTCTGGCTGTCCCCTCCCAAGGGCTGTCCCCCTTCCCTGGGGGCTGTCCCCCCACTCCCACTCACCCACCGCGGGGGCGATTCCCCCCACCGAGCCGGGCCCGGGGATGTTTCCAGCCACAGCCGCTGCCTGAGCCGCAGCCGCAGCCTGAGCCGTGGCCGCCTGCTGCTGCATCTGCCGGTGGCACTGCCGGAGGTCAAACACCTACGGGGAAGGAGAGAGGGGGGGTAAAACGCAGGGAGACCCCTCAGCAAGGAGAGAGAATGCCCCAAGGAACTCCTTCAGGAAGGGCGTGGGGGTCACTTCATCCCTGAGGACCCCAAATCCCCCCCCCATGCAGCACCCATCATCCAGGACCTTCTTGAATGTGCTCACGAGGGTCCCTTCCTCTTTAATCCCCCCCCCCCCAGCAAGGGGCACCTGGGACCCCTTAAACATGGCCACGGGGCTCCCTCCACCCACAGGCTCCGTTTATGGCCCCCCACCAAGGAGCACCCACCACCAAGGACCCTCTTTTATCTGGGTGCAGGGGTCCCTCACCTCTAAGCCCCCCACTTACCCCCCAGCAGGAGACACCCAGGACCCCTTAACCATGAACAACGAGCTCCCCCACCCTTGGGTTCCCTTCATTGCCCCCCCAGCAAGGAGCACCCATCACCCAGGACCCCTGTGGACACAGCGATTCTTCCCCCTCTATTCCCCCCCCAGCAAGGGGCACCCAGGACCCCTTTAAGATGGACGAGGGGCTCCCTCACCCCCTGGTCCCTTCTCCCCCCTGGGGACACTGCCTCTCCTTGTCCCCCCCCACCTTGATGTAGGCTCCGGGATAGATTTTATGGACGGCATCACCGGGGGCTCTGCCCGCCTCCCGGTCCAGGTAATAGCTCTGCACGAACACGGCGTGATCGCTCAGGCACCGCATCCAAACGTCGCCCTCACCCCGGCATTCCAGCCTCACGCCCTTCCCGATGTGCAGCCTACACCCCCCCCCCCCATCCAGGGACTGTCAGCACCCCCAAACCCCCGCTTCCCCCTTTAATCCCCCCTTCATTTGCTCTCGACCTCCCCCTTCTCACCCGGATCGTGCCCCGCCTCCCCAACCCCCTCTCTGCCCCATCTTTCCCCTATAACCCCCCCCTTTCTGTCCCACAGATCCCCCATTTTGCCCCCTATACGCCCCCTCCCCACCTGCCCCCATATGCCCCATATACGCCCATCACTCCCTATACCCCACCTGCCCCCATATCTCCCCCTTCTGCCCATATATCCACCAATTGCCCCATATATTCTCCTCTTCCTCCCCACCTGCCCCACATATCTCCCATTTACCCCTACATCCCCCCTTCTGCCCCCCCCTCCATCTCCCATTTGACCCCTATCCCCCCCACCTCCCATATCCCTCCTTCTGCCCCATATATCCCTCAACTGCCCCATAATTCCCCAGCTGCCCCCTATATCCCCCCACCTGCCCCCTTTTCTCCCCTTATCCACCCCCTACATCCCCCTCCCACCCCACACATCACCCCTTTTGCCCTCCCTCCCCCCCATTTTTCCCCATCCTGCCCCCAATCTCCTCCCCTCGCCCCCCACCCCCCCACCCCACCGGGCCCGCTCGCTGGCGTCGGTTCGGTGGACGTTGGAGAGTTGGCCCAGGCAGAACCGGGCCCCCCCTGAGGGGTCCACGTAACCATCCACGACCACCACGGGGCAGCTGGATGGCACCTTGAAGATCTCCCCCACCTGCACATCCATCTCGAAGTAGGCGATGGAGCACCAGAACTCCGGCCCTGGAGGATGGGATGAGGATGGGGGAAGGGGAGGGGGGGGTACAGAGCACCCACCAGAAAGTGGAGGTGATCACCCAGGTGCTAATTAGGGTGGGGGGCACCTACCGGGGTGGGTGGACACTGGTTGGTGGTAGGGCCCGGAGCTGTGGTGTGAAGGCCCTGGGGAGGGGACAGAGATGGGGTCAACACAGCCAAAGGGCTTGGACACCCCGCTCCCCCCTTCCTCTTGTCACCCCCCAAACCTACAGTAGTGGTTGGGGTGGTGGAGTGGGGGCTGTGGTTGGGGTGGGGGCTGTGGGACCCCCAGGTTGGGGGTGTAGGCTCCTGTCCAGCTCGTGGGTGAACCTGGGACAGGAGAGAGGGTGGCTGGGGAGTGTCCCTGTTTGGGACCCCCTCCCCGTGCTGAGGGATGTGGGGTTAGGGTTAGGGTACTCACTGTGGTAGGGGGGCTTGGGGTAGCCATTCCGGGGGGGGAGCTGTGCTGGGGTGGCAGGGGGTGGTGTGGGGCAGGTGACCTGCAGGAGCCCCTCGCTGTGGGGCAGGGACAGCAGGGAACCACCCGGGGCCACTGCGGGGACACACAGAGACAGGAAGAGGGTGGGGGGCACAGGCTGACACCCCCAAACCCTTCCTTGGGCATGGGGGAAGGGTACTGGGGGGAGGTGAGGGGGGTGTCTTACCTGGGGGTGAGATGGGCAGCGTGGGGTAGAGGCTACCGGGGCCGTGGGGGGACTCGGGGAGCTGCGAGGGGCCCAGTGGTTGGGTGTAGGGCTGGGTGGGGGGCAATTTGTCCCCCTGCTCCCGACTGGGTGGCACCTCCATCTGCACACAGTCATGGACAAACTCCTCCTTCACAAGGGGGGGCACTGGGGAGGGGGGGGGACACACACACACCGGAGACCATGGGGGGACCCGCAGTGGGGTGGGGTGGGGGGGGGCAGTGCTGGCTCCGGGGGTGCTCCCGGGTGGTCTCACCTGTGCTCTGGATGCTCAGACCTATGGAGGGGAGGAGGAGGAGGAGGAGGGGGAAGGAAAAGATGGGGTGGGGGGTTATGGGTGCTGGGGGTGAGAGTGGGGTGTCCCCCCGCCCCACGGGTGGGGGGCGATGGGGGTGTCTCACCGATGGTGGGGGCCACCACACGCTCGTAGTGGTAGGGGTTGACGCAGACGCTGTCGTACTTGAGGTCGAAGGCGAAGCGGCAGAAGTGGGCGGGTTTCAGCTCGTTCTTGTGCAGGTCGGGCCAGCGCCACAGCCGGGCGTAGATGACGTGGGGGAACCCCTTCCTGCCGGCCACCTGAGGACGAGGGGACACACACAGGGGTGTGACAACACGGTGGGGATGGCCCCCCCTACACACCGCCCCCCTCACCCTCCCTGGGTTGATGGCATCTGGGATGCTGAGCCCCCCCCTCTAAATGTCTCCCCTCAATCCCCCGAGCCAAGTGTGGGGCTGGCGCCAGGCAGGGACCCCACAGAGCTTGAGGGGCACTCGGGGGGGCTCCCCCCCTACGCCTTTCCCAGCTCCAGACATAACAACCCCCCTGCTGCTCCCCCCCCAGGCTCCCAGCCTGCCAGACAGTGACTCATGCAGGAAGGGGGGGGGGGGGTGAGGCGCCGGCGGATGCCAGTGATGGGGGGGGGAGGCTGGGGGGTGGGCAGGGGGCAACGCTGCCCGTGCCTGCCTGAATCCATCTGCCCAGAAAGTGTGGGGGAGCCCGCCTGTCCCTGTGCCCCCACCCATGGGGCAGCTGTGGGGTGGGGGAGGTGGGTGGGCACCAACCCAGACACTGAGGTCAGTGTGAGGCTACCAGCCTGGAGCTGGATGCTCCATGGGGTGGGGGTCCCTCTGCATGCCCCACCCCTCAGGAATCCCCTTACCACCCGGACACCTGAGACCCCTCAGTTAAGGAGAGCACCAGGATGCCTGGGTCAGTCCTCCCAGTTTGGGGAGGGCTGGAGGGGAATCTCAGGGGTCATGGGCCACCCCAACCCCCACATGGTCTCAGTTTGAGGAGGGCTGGGGGGGTCTCCGTCTTGGCAGCACCAGGATGCTTGAGTCAGTCCCTTCAGTTTGGGGAGGTTGGGGGGGATCTCAGGAGTCAGGGGGCATCCTAACCCCCACCATGGTCTTAGTTTGGGGAGGGCTGGGGGATCTCAGGGGTCATGGGGCATCCCAACCCCCACATGGTCTCAGTTTGGGGTCCCGGGGCACTGGGATGCCTGGATTCCTCTAGCCTGGAGTGGGCTGGGGGGGTCTTGGGGCACCTCAATACCTGCATTCCCCATCTACTGAGGCCTGTGGGGTCTTGGGTGGTCAGCAGGCACCCCATGTCCCCTCAGGTCAGGGTGGGCTGTCAGGGTGGTCCCTGGTTACCTGGAGCCGCCCGTCCAAGGTGCGCTGGATGGTGACACACTTGCTGGGGTGGGCGCCGTTGGTGGTGACGGCGGCGATGAGGGAGTCGAGTTCGTCCTTCTTCTCCTTCAGCTTCTTCAGCAGACTCTCGATGGCCCTCTTGGCGAAGGTCTCGTTGTCCCCGCCCTGCCGGTGGCACATCAGGCTGTGCACGATGCTCAGGGAGGTGTCACCGCCGCTGGGCGTGCCGAGGGACATGGCGCTGCTCCCCTGCAAGGCACGGCCCTGCCTGTCACCCTGCGGCATGGGACCTCCTGTCCCCCCCTGCCCTGGCCTGGCCTCGCCTGCACGGGGCTCTTGAGATGGGGGTGAAGCCCTGTGCGAGGTGACGGAACTCAGGAGGCAGACACGGGGCTGGCAAGAGGGGATGTGGCCCTTGTGTGACACCGGGGATGTGGCCTGTGGCAGGTCCAAAGCCATGTCACCTCGATTGGGAAAGCCAGCCTGGATCCCTTGGTCCTGTGGTCCCTGTCCAGGATGAGATTAGGCACAGGGGTCCCAGCTGGGGCATCCCGAGCTGCCTGTAGTCCCTGGCTCTGATGGCAGCAGTGCCACCAGTGTCACACGGGTGTGGGGACACTGGAGGTGTCACACTGACAACCTGGCAGGGAGCACACCCGTGTTTACAGTGTGCAAGGGGGGCAAGGACCTTGCTCCAGCCTGGGTGCTGGACACGTGCCTGAGCTGCTCATCCCACCATCCCATCACCACCATCCCACCCAGAGCTGACAAGGGGTCCAGACTAAACAGGGCCCCAGCTTGGCGCCGCTCCTTAACCCCTCACTGGCTGCTGCTTCTCCTTTTTTTTTTTCTTTCCCTGCCTCTCACATCCAGACCGTGCAGATGCCAAGAGCTGCACACCCACCCTGCAGCTGATGTCCCACCTCTGTGTCCTGGCCTGGGAAAAGCCTTGAGCTGGTGGCAGACACAACAACCCCCGGGTCCTTTGCTCCGTGAGATAGGAGGCAGCTCTCCTGCCAGCACCCTGCCTGCTCCTGCTCCTCCTCCTCCTCCTCCTCCTCCTCCTCCTCCGGGTGGGTGCAGGGCCATGGCCCCCCCCTTGCTCCTGGCTGGGCTCCTCTGGTGTGAGATGAGCCAGATGCTGTCTGCCATGGGGGAGATCTCCAGGGATGCTGGAGGGGCCCCATGGAGCACCCTGAGCCCCTCACCCCCCCCGCCAGGCTCTGGGCTTCACCCCATGCAAACGCAGCCTCAGGCACCCATCCTGGGGGTGCCCGGAGCTGCCCTGATCCCTGTGCTCCTGCCTGCTCGTCCCCAAGGGCCCTGCCTGCCCAGCGTGCTCTGCCTCATGAATCAATTTTGAGGCCAAAAGAGGTGAAAGAGTCTGGTGGGGGACTCTGAGAGGGAGCTGCCCAGGGTCACCCTGGAAGAAGCACCCAGGGTCCCAGTGTCAGTCCCTGCTACCCCCAGTTTTGGTGGACCCACTGATGCCACCTGTTCTGAGAAAGGCTCCAAGGGTCCCAGTGCCATCCCCACCCCATCCCAAACTCATCCCAGTCTGGTTTGTGCAAAACTGGGGTGAGTTTGGGGCTCAGACAGCTTCCCCCTGGCTCCAGCTTGTTCCTGAGATGTGACATCCCAGAGAGGACATCTGTCCCTGCCAGCATCACAGGCAGAGGGGACCCCAAACAGTCCCTCCTGTCCTGGTGAGAGTGAAGCGGAGGAAAAGCCAGGGACCTCCTCACCCTGCTCCAGATGGGAACTGACATTTCTTTTTTGTTTTTTTCCAGACCTGTCAGGGCTCCTCCCGGGATAACCTGGGGCTGGGATCGAGGGCTCCCTCCTCCCCACCCCACAAATGCTCCTGCCACAAAAATCCCACCCTGATCCCCAGTCCCAAAGCTGGAACCACCTCTTGTCCCCCAGCCCCGGAGGGTGGGAGGAAGCTGCAGGGACAGTGGCCCCGGCTTAATCTTGGCTCCTGGGGCCGCCGAGTTTGCTCCCAGATACTTTCAAGGGCAGGGACAAAGGGACCGACGGGTGTCCGGGTGGGGACTTCATTCCTACTCCCAGGTTGGCTTTACCCTCCCAGCCCTGCTCCCCGGGAGAGGGGGGGGATGCTCCCCGTATTGGCAGCCTCTATTCCCGGAGGGAGGCTGAGGAGCAGGAGGGATGCCCTGGAAAAGCGGGTGCCAACGGGAATGCCACATCCCAACTCCCAGGACTTGGTGGGGCAGTAGCCCACCCCCGTCCCGAGGTTGCCCGCGGGTTCACAGCGAGCGTGATGGAGCTGCCCGTGGGTCCTTGTGCTCTCACCCCCTGCCCGTCCCCGCTGTGCTGAGGGGCAGCTGAAGCAGTGAGGGGGCTTCGGGGAAAGAACACGAGTGGGGACACCCGTGGGATGTGGCATGCAGAGGGCCGGGCTGGCTACTCACCTCCGCCGCCCGGCTCTGCTCACTCGGGGCCCGGCTCCCGACGCATCTCCTCCGGGTGCCCGCAGCTCCGCCGGTCCCTGCCCGTTCCCCCCGGTCCCTGCCCGTCCCTCCCGGTCCCTGCCCGTCCCTCCCGGTCCCTGCCCGTCCCTCCCGGTCCCTGCCCGCTCTCCAACTTGTTTGCTTCAACAACAAAAGGGAGAAGCCGGAGCGCGTGAGGCGCTGGCGCGTCGCAGCCAATCAGAAACCTCGTAACAAACCGGTTACGCTTTACCAACCAATCGCTGCCGCTCTCTCATATGCGGGCGGGGCGGCTGCCGGCGCCCAGACGGATCCATGGCCGCCGCCGCCACCGCCACCACCACCCCCCCGCCGCCTTCCCCGCCCGCCGCCGGCGCCGGGCCCAGACAGGGCCGATCCCGAGGATCCTTCTCCCGCCGGAGAATTTTCCCATTCCAAGGCAGCCGTCGAGGATCGCTGTCGAGACCCCACATGCTTCCTCCTGGCTTCCTTTCGCCTTTCCCCCTGCCCGCCCATAAGAAAACTTACCTCAAGAGTAACAAGAGAACAACATCCCCCTCCCTCATTTCCAGGAGAAAACAAAGCACCCAGAGTCCAGCTCGCTTTTAGCATCATTTGTCCTTTGTTACAACAAACCAGAAAGACAAGATTCCATTGAAACTGGAACAGTTCACAGAATGGTTGAACTTAAAACTTGAGGAGAAGGGAAGGAACAGACCCCTTCCCAAACCCAAGGGAAGTGCAGGCAGTCGGTGGGACCAGAGGACGTGGTTTTGGTTACACCAAAAGATAACAGATGAAATTTGGACCCAATGCTTGAAAAGAGACAGTTCTACCAACACTTTGCCATCAACTTTATGTTCCTGCTTCCTATTCCTTTAAATAAACCACTGGGATGCAGATACAGAAACCATGCAGGCGCCATCTGCTTAAACTCAATGCAAAAAAATAATTCAAGCTTTCATCTAAAAACAACAATATATATATATATATATTAAAAAAAACCAAGAAAACCAAGGAACTTTTCAACCTGGGAAGTGCTCTGCACCAGGCATGGACAGAAGCTTTGGTGAAGATCAGTGTGTCTGCAAGGAGCACTGCGCCTGAACTCGGCCTGGATGGGAGAGGTTCTGATTCTGATGGGTTAAAGCGAAGAGCAGGTGCCAATTTGTCCCTTTGGTCACACCTGGGGACAAGGCTGACCCTGAAAAACTCAAGGATGAGGCTCAAGAAGCAGAGAAACACACGATCCCCAGAGCCGCCGAGCACGCCAACGCCGAGTAGGTGCAGATCTGTCATGTGGGTGTTTGGAATACTGAGGGGAAAACAACAGAAAAACCCCAAATAGATATAAAAAACAATTAAAAAAAAAAGGTTTCATACAACAGGGAGTATCAAAACAGTAAAGGAACACACTACAGGCTGATCTCTGGGTAGAACAGGGCTGCTCCCTATTCCTGCGGGTCCTTCCAGCATGAATCAGGGTTTCCATTTTTAGCTTATGGGCATCGACATAAGACACCAACTTCACCACCAGTCTCTGGAACCACCTTCAGTCGTTTGTCTCTGGGTCTGTCTGAGCCATGTAAGCATCCAGCTCAGCATCCAGGTGTCCTTTCGTTTTAGACATGTAAGCATCCAACTGGTTGTCCAGCTGCTCCTTGGTCAACGCGGGCCGTGCCAATCCTCTTCCTCGTCCTCTCCCTCTGCCACGACCTCCAAAACCTCCTCGTCCCCGGCCTGCCATGCCACGACCTTGCAGGGAGAGAGGATGATGTTTACCCACTCACCAGACACAACATCAGGGGTTGCCTGACCCAACACATGCAGTGGTGCTGCCTCAGCACCTCCACAGGGCAAATCCTGCAGCAGCCACCCCTCAGCCCACCTCCCAGTTGGGTTTTGCAGAGCTGGATCAGCTCCTCAGGCCACTTATGTTTCATTCTAGAAGCCTGGACAGACATTTGATCCACTCCCACCTCCCCTGCTCATGTTCCAGCCCCACCTACGCAGTCTCTGCTTCTCTGCCATGGAGCAAACCCTGAGATCCTGCACAAAGTGGCAACGCCACCACCCCTTACAAGCAACTTTTTCCTCTCAATTTGTCCTCCTTCAAATGGAGAGGCTTCTAGGATACAAAGCAAAGCTAAAGCTCCAAGCCAAAGCTGTCAGGAGGTAGGCAGCTTCCTGGTAACTGTCAGCTCCAACTCCTACAAACCCTGGGCTAATCCCAAACTAAGAAGAGAGTGCCTTTGGCTGGTGTTCTAACCAAACATTTGTCTGAAACATTAACAATCCTCCCATCAACAGCTGTCTCCTGCATTTCCTCTTGCACTCCTGCTTTACTGCTTCTCTGATTTGTTGTTGAAAAGGAGAGTTCATTTACCCAAGACTTGATTTACTTTCAGACTTAGAACTTCAGTTTATTTTGAAGGGGTTTGGGCTTTCTCTGTTCATTTTCATTCCCCTCACTGATTAATTATTTGAAGTCTCTTGGTTTACACAGGTTGTGTATCACAGGATTAAGTGAGAGGAGACAGCAGTGTTTTTCTCAAGATCACTCACTCATCAACTACTACTCTGAGCATCCCCAGCTAGTGATACCTAAAGGAGGGGACAACCTGGATGACCCCTGGGGACATCATCAAAGACCCTGGTGAGGCTTAAGGCTTTTTAGGAACTTTCATTTATTATTTATTATTAATATTATTATTTAATTTAGAACTTTTAATTTATCACTATGCCATACACCAACTCAAAACCAGAGGGGTTTGGGGCTGCCTACCAGCTTTTCACCAGGAAAAAGGAATTCTTAATCTTATTATTATTAATAATTAATAATAATTCTTAATCTTATTATTAATAATTAATAATTATTTCTATTTAATCAGCAGCTCCTGAAGCTTGTGCACACTAACCTCTGCCACCAAGTCCTCCACGGCCCATGGCTCCTCTGCCCAAGCCCCCTCTTCCAGGGCCCCCACGCCCTCGGATGCCACCTCTCCTCAGACCCATCCTGGGGGACATCCCTCGTCCTCCACGAAGCAGGCTCTGACCTTCAAGAAGGAAAAAAAAAAAAAATTAAAAATCAAAAAGAAACAAATTATTCCCAGACCAAGCCACGGAGCAGAGCCAAGGCTGGCACGGGGCTGGCATTACCCAAGTCCAAAGTTCTGGTTCTGACCTCGGAGTGGGATTCCTCCTCTCAGCAGAGCTCGTGCTCCCCTGGCACCACGCATGGCTCCTCGGGGCAACCCCCTCTGCCCCATGGCCACCAGGCCTCTCCCTCCCATGGCTCCACGAGCGAGGGCTCCCGCTGGCCGGCCCAGGCGGGCCTGGATGTTGCTTTTCCCGAGGCGTTGTTTTAAGCTCTTCTGGAATAAATTGGGAAGAAACAAGGAAGTCATGCAGCAAGCTCTGCCTTGCAAGGTGAACCCCACAGCGATCACCTATCTTAGGACAGTGGTGTGTTTGGATTTAAAAAAAAAACCAAACTAAACTACACACAACAAGAACAAAAAATAAGTAGAGGGTCAGCAGCTCTCTGCAATGAATCAGGCTTCAAGGAGACAACTCTGCTCTGGGAAGGAGAGTTGGTGAAGGTTAAAGAGAGTAAAAAAGACCTTTCCCGCAATCAAGTGTTTGGACAGAGACAAGGAAGTCTGCAGATTTGGAAGGAAATACTTTTCTCCATTTTTAGAGCACTGCTGCTCTGTCCAAATCAAGGCAGACACTTTCCACACAGCAGCTCAGCACTTCTGTCTGCTGGGAGGTGACAGTTTCAGCCAACTCCTGAGACAGACAGCAACCACCCCTGCTGTGGCACAAGCCTGACCTCCCTCTGCAGAGCAAACATCATCTGTGCAACCACAAGACCCAAATTTCATTCCTGGTGGCCTACAGCCCCCTCCTGGCCTTCCAGAGAGACTAAGGCAACACTAGAGAAAGCATCAACTTCACCATTTTAAAAAATTGCCCTCACCAGAACAGCAGCAAAATGTTAAATCTTTGTAATCTGGGTTTTGAAACTTTCTTTTTTTTTTTTTTTGTCATTTACGTGGAGCCCTCAGACTCCATATCACAGAGCTGCCTCCTCCTGTAGCAGCTCCTGCCCTCAAGCTCCCATACAAGATTTGCTGCAGAGATGGCAGAGTTTGTTCAGGGAGCAGAAACCAAGCTGACAATTCACACCTCAGCACCAATCTGGTCTCTGCAGAGTGGGCTACAGCTTCTGCAGGCACTGCTGAGCCCTCCTAAGAGCTGCAGAGCAACAGGGGAAACCCTGACACTCATCTCAAGAACAAGAGCTCCCTGTCCTGACATAAATCCTGGGTTTTACTACAGGTTCCACGAGTGGCCTTAAGTTCTTTGCTCATCTGCTTGACCCAAGCCTGTAGAGAGCTGGGTCAGTTCCTCTAAATCAGCCTCTTCTGGAGCTGTGGTAAGATTCTGGTGTTTGCTGCCTCAGTTTACACAGACATTCACCTTTCCAACAGCCATAGCAGTTTAAGATGTCAGACTCTCTCTCTTACCCACCCTCACTGGGAAAAAGGAATAAGAAACCATCTGTGTTTCACATCTTATTGCTGATGTTACACTTACCATGAAGAGTTTAAGATAAGCTGCTGGATTTTGCACTGAACCAGCCTAAGAATGCTCCTCACCCTTCAAGCTCCACCTCCAAACCAGAGCACCTTGCTCTGCTCCAGCTATGTGCACAGCAGCCTGAATATTTTTTCCATTAAAAACCAACAAAGCAGATTTTTGTATTCATTTGTGTCACAAATCACAAACTCACTGATCTAGCACAAGCTGTGCTCCACAGGTGACCCCCCCACCCCCTGGGATCAGTGCTCCCCAACCCAGCCAGAAGGATCAGAAAAGCTCCCTGGGATCCCAAGTGTAAAGCTCATCAGCACAGCAACTCCCAGAGTAATCTGCAACCTTCAAAGAGCAACACAACAGAAAACCCAAGTTTCCAAATTTCCCTGCAACGCCCTTCCCTGGCCCTCCCTCACAGCCTTTAATTCCAGACCATGAAAGTTAACTCAACATCCAATATAAAAGTCAAAAGGGTTTAAGAGCTAAGCCAAGAGATGAGTTCTTCCCTGTTCCTCTGCAGCACCTCAGTTGAGCAAGCAGAAACTTCAGCCTTTCAATCTGGTTTCAGTTACACTTGTGAAATTCTCAACTTTTCCTTATTTTTTTTTTTTTAAAACCAGGAAATTATTTAGAATATCACTTCCAGAGCTTTTGTTTAAAAGCTCTGCAAGACAAACTGGCACCACAGGCTGTTTTTACAACACAAGTCTCAAGAGATCTTAAAAAGCAGATGCATTCCTCTTTATCAGAGGACTGTGAGCATGAGTGGCAGGTTAAAGAATTCCAGCTATTCAGCTCAGCTAAGAACTTTCCAGAGCTTTCTCCTCCTGCCTGGGATAGGGTAGAGCTACAGAGAAGCATGACTGCAGCAGATAAATCAAAATCTAGCACATTTTCTGCTCTACCAAAGGCCACCAGAGAAACACAACGTAACCTGCAGCACTGAAATGCAGGATGATTAAAAGTTTTTATATAAACCAACATTATGCCTTAAATCCAGGCTAAAAAAAATCAGTTTGTTCATCTGTTCCTCGCAGCCTGCTGCTGTCAAGGGAGTGCACCAAGAGAGGGTGGAGCTGGGAGCAACCAGTCTGAACTGGGTATAAGGACTGGAAACAATCTGCAGCTGTTGTGACTGCAGCTAAATTGGGTGTTGAAGCCCTCGGCAGATCCAGAAACCCAGAGTGAGAACATTTCTCTGAAAAAATAGAGAGGAGATATGAACAGCCAGCACAAACCCACCCCAAAACTCAGCAATATTAACCAGTAAGTTACAAAGTGTTACTTATCTGAAATCAAAGTGAGGATTTGGCAGAAAAATCCTTCTAGCTCTCTCATTTTGAACTTTCAGGAGGCCTTTAGCTTTCAAACTCCACCATATCCTGGAAAGCCATTGGCTGCGAGGGACATCAGGGAGCTTCCCCTTTTTCTCTCACCTGTTTAAGCTTCAAGGCAGCCTGGACAGAAGGTCTGTTCTCCATCTGCTGGGCCAGTCTTCTGTTTCTGGCACTGGCCAGCTGCTGCTGCTGCTGCATGGTAGCCCGAATATTCACTGGCATCGGCTGTTTGTTCTTCAGCATGTTAGTGAAGCTTCAAGGTCGAATAAAATGGGTGTTTAAATAAAAGCTTTATTACATACATTTATTGGCATTTCATGGTTCTCAAGATTGGATCTCCAGATCCCATGAACCTTATGTAAAGAGTGGTACTTAGGTCATATTGAGATTAGGTATTCCTTGTTTTCCACGAGAATGGAAACTGGGAAAATGATGCTGTATATTAATTGAGGAGTGGTAAAAGCTTTAGGTTTTGATTTGAGAAATGGCAGAAGGGATGAAAACAAGCAAGAAGCAGAGATGGTCATGATAGATGGGGAGAGAACAGCACAGAAACAGAAAAGCAAGCTGCAACCTGACTGCAAAAGCCAAATCAACCCTCAAAATTCTGAGAAAACTGTTAAAAAACTCAATGCCAGAAGATGTCCTGAGGACCAAGTGTCTTTGACACACTGAAAAACTGGGGATGTAAGAAATGCCACCACCCAAGTGTGTTGGCTTATAAAAACAGTTCACTTGGCAGTTTCTTTGGCACACAAAGAATCTTCCATCTTGAAGAGCTATACAGGAGGAGAACAGAGAGTGAGGTGGTAAACCTCCTGAGCAGAAACCATCAGCTATGTCCTGGGAGCTACACAGGACTGGGAAAAAAAAAACCAACTGAGGAACATGGACTGATCAAAATGCAACAGGACAGAGAGCTGTCCCTGCTCAGCATTCCTGGAGTTAGCTCTGAGCAGCAGTTCCAGCTGCATTTCACTTGCTACAGAAGGAAGTGGGCACACAAAGGGCTTCCTTTATTCCTGGCTCAACACTACCAACGTTGTTAAACCACAAATGATGAGTAAGAAAGTGAAAGATAACTGCAGCATGGCTGTTAGTTGTCAGTGTAGACCAGCAAAAGCTCCATGGCATGGATAAAACCCAGAAGAATACCCAACAGAAGTCATAAAGAAATTAAAGAAAAGAGAGAGATGGAGATGAAGCAAAGCATTTGCCTCTTACAAGGCCCAAAACGTTGTTAAAGGGCCTTTGGGCTTGTTTGGTGGCCTGCTGCATGCCTCTTACAGGCCAGACCACGTGTGTCTGCCTTGGACAAACAGCAAGCCTGCTGCAGCCTGGGTAACATGCTACCGTGCTGCAGGGTCAACTATATAAATGTAAAAAACATGTGGAAGAAAAAAAGGGAGGGTGTGAGGTTTCTCTTTTTCTGTTATAACACATCCCACCAGATTTACGTGTCGAATAGTTTAATCTTAACTGCTACGGATAAATTTCTCCAACACATTTGCCCTTTTAACCTTGGGTACCACATCTGTTGCAGTTTAAGACAGAGGTGCCTAGGCATCTGCTTGTTTGCTTGTTTTAGTGAGGTTAAAAGAGGGCAGAAACCACGTTGGGTTTTTGGACACTGGAAAGTGATAATTAAGTTAAAAAAAAAAAAAAAAAAATATTTCTTATGAGCTGAAGCTGCTGTTGGCTTCCTCACCGCTCGTTCAGAGACATCTTGGTGGTGCTCTTTAGCACAACCTTCGGTGCTGACTGTGCAGCCATCTTCAGATCAAGAGAATCTGCAAAAAACAAGAGGCAGATTTAGCAAAAAGCACAAGAGGTCTTGGGCTTAACTTGACTAAACATTAAAAAAACAAAACAACCCAGCATTCCAGTTCCTTCAGTGGAGAGGATGGAGAATAGGGTGGGCAATGGGTATTAACACTTCTGATGAACTTTCTAGCTTGCTGCCATGATACAGCAGGTTTTATACAGCCTTGAATGATGCTATCTCATCCTTCCAAAGGAGCAGCCTTGTTAGAAAGTGAAAAACTTGCCACTGGGGGGTATATTGTGCAAAAATAGTCCAAAATGGAACCCTTATGCCTCATCTGCTACAGCATCGAGTGACTCTGTCACGCTTCCTCAGCAAAACGGAACCCCCAGTTTGTTCTAACCAGATGCAGACCAACAATACAACTCCAAAATTCCCTCCAAAGAAGTCCCCCATGCTTTAAAAATCCTAAGCTTCCAGGTTCCCGCTATGATTGCCACCGCTTGGACAGAGATAAAGTGGGAGGAGGGAGTCACTTCGCTTTTTTAGTACCCTATACTCTGGGAGACAGCTCAGCCACTGCCCGAATTCGGTTCTTTGACACCAGAACCTGCTCCCCACCTCTGGAGAGCAGCGAAGGGATTTACACTCAGCTGTTACTGAGCCCTGGGGAGCACAGCTGAAGCCCGAGTGCTTTGGCAGTGATGAATACCACTGAAACGTGCTAAGCTCAAAGCCACTAACTATGCAAATCGAGTCATCTTTTATATATATATATGTGTATATGTATATATACATAAACATATATATATTAAATTATTAAATTTAACGCTGGGACGACTGAGGAAAAGTACTCGCCCACGAAATACCTTGAGCAAAATGCTTTCTTTACAGCGTTTTACACTCCATCGGCTAGAAACCACCTGCCTGCCCACCCCCATGTTTTTTTTTTTTCATTAAAAACGTATAAAAGCAGCATTTTTCCTCAACAACAGCTCCTAGGCGAACCCCCGCAACCATCAGCCCGCCACGCAGCCCCGGAGAAGGGGGGGGGGAGGGGGAGAGTGAGGCAGCCCCAGAACCGCGGACGGGGAGGAAGGCGAGGCCTTGTCTGAGCCCTCGGTCCAACCCCGGAGGACGGGAGGGAGGGGATAAACCCAGCCCAGGGAGAAGCAAACACCGCTCCCCACAACCCCAAAAGCCAAAGATCAGCCCCCCCCCCCCCGAGACGCCTGGGAGAAACCCGCGGCCTCCTTCACGGAGCTCCCCGTCCTTCAGCGCTTCCCCCTCCAGCCACCACCGACCGTTCTTACCGAAGCAGACGTTCGCCAGGTCTCCGGTGGGTCTCTCTAGCGGGTGATGCGGGGTGCGGGGCTGACTCCTCCGCCCGCTCCCGCCGCTCGACCAACAGCCACGACAAAATGGCGGCGGCAGCAGCACCCGCACCGCCCGCCCGCCCCCGCCCAGCGCCGCCAAAATGGCGGCCGCCACGCGCAGGCGCCCGCCACCACACCCCCCGCCATTGGGCGGGACACCCGTGACGCAACGGCAGACCTCTTCTCCCATTGGTTCTCTGGGAAGGGGTGGGCGTGGCTTACTGGGAGGACCGGCAGGGGTGGGGTGGGGGCTGTGCCGGTCCCCGCGGCGCCGCCCGGGTTGGTCCCGGTCCCCCCGTCCCCCCCCCCATCCCGTTCCTGAGCCCCGGGCGCGGTTCAGATCCCGCCGTGGTCTGACTCGGGTGCGGGTGGAGCCCTTGCAAATCTGCGGGAGGCCTCACGGGGCCTCCGGTCTCTCCCCCCCTCCCCGCCTCCCCGTGGCGGGGCTGTACCCGGTGTGAAGCCCCGACCGGGGCGGAGCTGCGAGCACCGGGCCCGGCCCTGGCAGACGATGGCGCTGGCGGCTCTGCGGGGTACCCGTCCGGGCCGGGCCTCTTGGCGGGGGCTGCTGGCTGCGGGCCCGCTGGGCGAGGAGATAAGAACCGGTTCCTCCAGCCCCACGGGGCGCGGTGCCCGCACCTCTGACAGCACCGGCAACGAGCCCGGGGCTGGCGGCCGTCACCTCCAGGGTCCCCGTGTTGCACCCCCGTGTCCTGCACCCCAACACCCCGGAGCAGATCGGGGTCACCCGCTGTGCCCGGGGTGGTTCGGGGTTGGTGGCGGGCTGCGGGGCGGGGTGCGGGGTGCGATGGAGGAACCGGAGCTGGGTGGAGACCGGGGGTGTTTCCAGGCACTTGTGGTGACCCAGGGTGGCTTTTCCCTGTGACCCCGTGGCTGAGGAGAGGGAAGGTTCCTTGGTATCCCCGGGAGCACTCGTAGGGGGACAAGGAGAAACCCCAAGCCTGAAAAAGGAAGGAGCTGACAGCACGGCTCTGGCTGGGGCGGTGTCTTTATTGTGGAGCTGGATCCCAGTGGGATCCCCAGGGTGTGCTGGGCAGTGGAGAGTGAGCTGGGGGGGTTGGCGGGGGGCTCTGCGTTTTGGGGACACCGTGGCCGGCTGCTGCGGGGTGGGGACCGGCCGTGGTCAGGCGTTCTCCCAGAAGAAGGTGTTGCAGGCCACGGTGAGGGCGGCCACCAGGACCACGTACTCCTGGAAGTCCACCTCCCCGTCGCCGTTCTCATCCAGGTCCTGCATGATCTTCTCCACAGCACCTGTGTCCTTCTGGGTCTGTGGAAGAGGGGGTGAGAGGGTGAGCCCCGGGGTTCAGCAGACCGCTGGAACGCTGCTACCCTGGGTTATGGATAGATGGATGGATGGATGGATGGATGGATGGAAAGGGGGGACCCCCAGCTCTGCACCCCCGTCCCTACCTCCAGGAAGCAGCCCAGCTCGCTTTGCAGCAGCTCCTTCAGCTCCTTCTTGCTCAGCTTGTACTTGTCCCCTTCTTTGCCCGAGTAATGGTGAAAGACATTGATGAGTGTCTCCATGGCCCCTTCCAGCTGTGACGCCATCGCTGTGGCTGCGGGGAGGCACCGCTCGTGTTAATGGGAGGGGGACAGGTACCCAGCAGACCCCTCACTGCGAGGGGCAACCCCCCCAAATCGCAGCCACCCCCGCTGGGGAGTGCCGTGACCTCCACCCCGGGCGCTTGGGAGCTGGACGTGGGGCCACGGGGGTCTCCTCTGCTCCCCAGGGCTGGGCAGGGTGTTCTTGTGGGTGGGGGGTCCCAGCCCCCTGCCCTCTCACGGACCCACCCGTGCCCCAGCCGGGACCCACGCTCACCTGAGCTCCCTGCCGCGCTGCTCCGAGTGTGTCTGCCTGGGCAAACCTGGGATGTTAAATAAGCTCCAAGCCCCCTCCCTCCGGGAGGATCCGATACCGGGGCTGGGCAGCCCGGCTGGCACCGTTGGGCCTCCCTGCGCCGCCTCAGCGGGGGCCGGGATGTGGGGGGCACCCCACTGCCCCACTCACCCCACAACGGCCCCAGGATGGTGCTGGGGAGCGTTCCCAGCCCCTCAGGTGGGCAGGGGAGGGGTGGGCAGCAATGCCAAGGGTCACTTTGGGGGGGATCCCTGTCCTTCCCCACTTTTCCCCTTCTTGCCACCCCCCCAGGGCTGGCCCCACCACGGCCCCATGGGGCAGAGGGGACTGCTGGGGACATGGGGACGTGTCGGGTGGGCAGGAGAGTCCCCAGGAGGGCCAGGTTGGATGGGGCTTCGAGCAACCTGGTCTACAGGAGGTGTCCCTGCCCATGGCAGGGGGGGTGGGATGGGTTGGTCTTCATCCCTCCATCCCAAACCATTCCACGATCCTGCACCAGGCTCTGGCTCTGCTGGCGGCCGCAGTGCCCGGGGTCTGACCCCATGGTGTCACCCGCTCGGCGCCCGCAGGCATCCCCCATCTGTCAGCACCAAGGTGCTGTGCCGGATCCGGCCCTGGTCCTCCTCCCCCCTCAATCCCCCCCCGGGGGCTGATAAGGTGCGGGGGGTGTCCGATGTCCTCGGCCTCGCCAGCGGAGCCGGGGGGAGGCGCCGGGGGCTATCGGGTGACTCTGGCCGGGCCCCCCGGGGCCACCAGCTCCCAGCGAACAGAAAAGCCTCTTGTCAAACTAAACCAACCCCACAATCCCAGCCCGGAGGTTGCTCCAGCAACGCCTCGGCCAAGAAACCAGATTCCCAGCTGGCAAGGCTGATGCCGATAATCCCGGCCTTGCCGCGGCTCCCGTTACCGCTCCGCATCCCCGTGCGTTCCCGGGGGCAGCAGCACCGGTGCTGAGCCCCCAAACTCAAGATCGTTACCCACCCTCCCCTCTTTTTTTTTTTTTTTTTTTTTCTTTTCTTTTCTTTTTTTTTTTCTTTTTTTTTTTTTTTTCTTTTTTTCTTTTCTTTTCCTTTTTTTTTTTTTTTTTTTTTTTTTTTGTAAGTTCCCTTCCATGGAACTGCCAGTGCGGCGTCGAGGATTTTCGCAAGAGCCGGGTGGTGCCGGGCTCTTTATCCAGGACTCCAATCCTAATTTGGGACTAATTATATCCTGCTCCCTCCGTTTCCATCTCCCGCACTTCCTGTTGGGAAACCACGTGGAACTTCCCCCCCTTCCCCCTTCTGTGGGGACCCCAAAACCACCCAACCCCCTGTGGTCACCTCCCCACCACTGCCCTGTGCTGGGGGGGGGGGTGGATGGAGGGTTTGGGGTGATGTGTGGAGTCTTGTGGGGGTCCAACCCCTGTCCTGTCCCTGGAGCAACTGAGGGGGCTGCAAAGGGGGTCCCCGGGTGGGGGTTGTGGGTTATGGGGTGGGTTAGAGGTGGGAGTGGGGGTCCCAAATGAAAGTAGGGCTCCTGGATAAAAATGGAGGTCCCAGAGAAGAGGTGGGGGTCCTAGATGGAAATAGGGGGTCCCAGATGGAAGTACAGGTACCAGACAAGAGGTGGGGGTCTTGGATAGAAGTGAGGGTCCCAGATGGAAGTAGGGGGGTCTGGATAGAGGTGAGGGTCTCAGATAGAAGTGGAGGGGCCTGTATGGAGGTTCAAGATCTGCTCCCTAGCAGGACCCAGCTCCCGTTTTTGGTGTGGGGCAGGGAGAGGGGCCATGGGAGTGACCCCTGGGAGAGGCAGAGCATGAGGACAGGGGGACACGGGCAGGGCCCCCCTGGTGGCACTCACTCTGTGGGGTGTCCCCGGCGTGGCTCAGCAGCGAGCAGGATCCGTCCACCCCTTCCGGGGACGTCGGGCTGTGCCACCTGCCCAGCTGGGCAGCAGCTGCCCGTGACGGAGCTGCCATCGTCACCCACTCCAGAGCTTAAAAATAACCCAGTCCCGTCCCCACAGAGGACACAGAGCCCCAGGGTGTCCCACAGCCCTGGTTGTGCTCTGAGGGGTTTCTTTTATGAACCTCCCCAGAGAGCAGGATCTGGCCAGATGTCTCCTGAGTGGTGGGATCAGCTGGAGATGGGTGTCCAGGTTCAACCCAGGGCACCAGAGGGGACAGCACCAGGACCTCTGTGTCCCTATCACCATGGTGCTGGCTGTGGGGTGAGCTGGCACATCCCCTGGGGAAGCTCTTACCAAACCGGGAGCAGTGAGGGACATGCCAGGAGGTTTACACACATCTTGGAACAGGTTTCAGCCACTGCTGCTGCTTCTGCGACTCCCTGTGTTCCACTTTGACCCAGCTAAACCAGTTGCTCCAGTTGCTGGTGCCGGGGCTGGGCTGATTTTTGTCTCTCCATCCCATCGCTCAAGCATGGAAATGGATTTTCCATCCCTGGGATTTGGAGGGGAAAACTGCAGGACATCTGCTGGGACAGAGATGTGGCAGTGACACTGGGCACACAGGTTTGCAGCCTCAAATAACCACACTCCCCCCCACCCCTGCGAGTCCCCAGAGAGGTGTGGGCCACCACCAGGCTGGTGGCTGTGGTGACCATCCCTGGTAGAACCAAAACAGGCTGGGGACAACCCCAGGACCAGGACATGTCGGCAGACACCAACCTCTTGGGATGAACCCGCACCCCGACCCCTCAACCTGTCACACAGAGTCCTGTGGTGTTCTGTCACCTCCTGGTAGTGGTGGTGTCCCCAAGGCCAGGTCACCACTCCTTGCCCCTGGGGACAGCCCCAAGTGGGGATCCTGGGCTCAACTGGGAGGTGCCATTTCTCCTGTCACCTGTGATTTGGCTGCATCCTGTCGCGGGGCCGCTGCCTCCTCACCCCGTCCTGGCACCCCAAAATTCCAGGGGTGGCGAGTCACGGGCCCGCCTGGCTCTTTGGGGCTGGTGATTCACCTCAAACCTGTCCCTGTCCCTGCTGAGCTTGACTCACCCCACAGTTTCCCAAGAGACCATCTCAGTCCCCTGACGTGGGGCTCGACGGAAGTCCCGTCCCTGTCCCCCCTGTCACCCCGGGGACGGGCAGGATGGGGCTGCAGGAAGCCAATTCCTCCCCCGTGAGCTGGTGTGACGGGTGTGGGGTGGGGACCGAGCTGCCCAGTGCCACCAGAGCCTCTTCATCCCCATGGAGAGGCGGAGTGAATGTGTCAGGACTCAGCAGAAACTGAGCTGGTGACAGCGGCGTTGAGTCAAGGACCTCCCTGCTCTGGGTCCCCAAATCACCACTGGCAGGGGGGTGATCACTCCAGGCTGTGACGGGCTCCCAGGGACCGTGGGGACAGCAGGACACAGCCCCTGTGGCATCCAGGGATGGGCTGACCAGCATTCGGGGACACCAACACAACGCTTAGGTCCCCAAGGTCACCCTCATCCTGCAGCCCTGGTGTCCCTTCTGCCCGGGGCTGTGCCGTTTGGCACCAGGTGGGGTTTGACTGGGGACAAGTGGCAGTGCTGGGACACGGGCAGAGATTGGGGGACCCCGTGGGAACGGCGTTGTGGAGCTGCGCAGCCTCTCTGGCTGGAACCCTGCCAGGGCTGCCATGTTATAAATACCCCGTGATTAAAGGGGAAGGTTCGGGCAGTTCCAACCCCCTAATTAATTTGGCTTAATTAATTTTCACAAAGCCCACTATTAATAGGGATGATATCAGCGGGGTGGCTGAGTCACAACTCTCACTCAGCGCGGGTCGAACCCGGATTTTGGGTCCCCGGTGCTGCCTGCCACATCCTCGGGATCAGCCACCGTGTCGGGGCCACCTCCTTCCTCATCCCCAATGTCCATCCCAGGGCTGGGACCTGCTCTGCACTCCCGGAGAGACCCAGGTGGTGCTCGAGTCCCACGGGATGCTCCAGCCCACCCACTCTGTCCCCTTGCTCTGCCCCGTGGTCCCCATCCTGCTCCCCACCACAGCATCCCCGCGGCAGCAGCACCGGGACCGAACCCAGGGCACCCGACGCAGAATTTCTTCTGTGGCCCACACGGGGAGGGAGAAGAGGAGGAGGAGGAGGTCGGGCGGGCGGTGTCTGTGCGTCCGTCCGGTTGCAACAGGAAACCCAGCACCCTGGCAAGGGGGGGGGAACGGGGGGGCACATACACAAAGCACCCAACTCTCCCTTCACGCCACGCAGGGTATAAAACCTCCCGGGGGTCCGCGTCCTGCCCGCAGCTCCCTGCCTGCAGCCCAAGGGGGGGTAAGTAGGGGAGTGGCAGCACCCACCCCACCCCGGCCACCGTTTACCCCCGCAGGATGAGAGTGGCTCTGGGGACCCCCTGATGTCCCCTCATCCCCGCTCCCTCTGTGACTCACCCGCAGCGGTGTCACCGAAGGTCTTTGCTCCCCCCCCTCCCCGCCCCAAAACCCAGAGTCCCCAGGGAGCAGCCGGGCAGCCCCCATTCCCCCAAGGAGTGGAGCTGAGACCTTGCAGACTCATTGCACCCCTGGGCTGGGGAAGGGGAGAGGGTTCCCATCTCCTGATGCACCCTGGGGGTGTCCCCCCCAACCTCTGACCCCCTCTTGGCTCCTCTCCCTGCAGCCTCTGGCCACCGCCATGGCCACGGGCGAGCTGACAGAGCTGGAACTGGCCATCGAGAAGATCGTCACCACCTTCTTCACCTACGCAGGGAAGGAGGGCAGGAAGGGCACACTGACCACCAGTGAGTTCAAGGAACTGGTCCAGCTCCAGCTGCCCAACCTGATGAAGGTGAGGAGTGGGGGAGGTGGCTGGACCCTGGGGTTGGCCCCCGAGTTTTGGGGGACGGCTCTTGATACCCTGGGGTCTGCAAGCAAGAGCAAGCAGCAGCTCCTGCTTCCCCGCTCCCTCCTCCAGCCTCATCCTGCTGGCTGGGAACTGGGACATGGCTGAGCCTTCCCTGTCCTCCCTGCAGGATGTCCCCTCCCTGGAGGAGAAGATGAAGGAGCTGGATGTGAACAACGACGAGGAGCTGAGGTTCGGGGAGTACTGGCGGCTGATCGGGGAACTGGCCAAGGCCATGAGGAGGGAGAGAACAGGGAAGAAGTGATGGGGCTGGGGAGGACTCAGCCCACGCAGAACCAATAAAAGGTTTTCCTTGAGCCTCAGCATCACCGCAGTTCTAAGTGGAAGGGGGGGGTGCTGTGTGTCCCAGTTTGGGCAGCCCCATGGGCATCTCCCCAGGGACCAGCCCAGCCTCATGGGGAGTGGGTTGGGGCTCACTGGGTCCTGGGGTGGCTGCTGTGGGGAAGTGGTGCCGGATGAGGCCATTCCCAAATGGCTCTTGCGTTGATCTGGCTTGCGAGGTGCCACCTGGAGCCCCACAAACTCCTTCCTGCGCCCCACAAACGCCTTCCTGTGCCCCACAGACGCCTTCCTGCTGGGTCGTGGGGTGGATAAGAGCAACCCCAATGGGTGGCAAAGATGTGGTTGGGCCCGGGGTGGGGCTCAGGAGCATCTCAGGCAGAGATGCTGTGGTAGCTGTGGTAGCCACTGCCTCTAGGGACCAATGCCCCATCCTCTCTGGGGTTTTGAGTGGCACTGGATGGACGTGTCCACTGGCACAGTGTGTCCCCAGCTCAGCACTCCTAACTGAGCTCCTACTCCCAGCATAAAGCATAAAGCAAATTCTGGAGCTGCTGGGAAATGGTGAAATCCCTGCCATGGGGTGAGCCATGAGTGGGGCCTACAGGAAAGCTGGGGAGAGACTTCGGACAGGGGTCTGGAGGGATGGGATGAGGGGGAAGGGTTTCCAGCTGCAAGAGGGGAGATGGAGAGGAGATGGGAGGGAGAAATTCTTCGGGGTGAGGGTGCTGAGCCCCAGGTTGCCCCCCCAGAAGCTGTGGCTGCCCCATCCCTGGCAGTGTTGAAGGTTGGATGGGGTTTGGAGCACCCTGGGCTGGTGGGAGGGGTCCCTGCCCAGGCCAAACCAAGGCTCCCTGCTCACCTTGGTCTCACCCCTAAGACCTGGTGGGCACATCTCAGGGTCCAGCTACCATCCCTCTTTGGAGATTCCTGGCCCATCCCGTGTTTTGCAACTCATCCCTCCCCTTCCCTACCTCTGGGATGATAAAACGATGAGGATGTGTTGGGTGGGCTGGAGGGACCCCCTGGCCAGCCTGGCAGTGTCAGGCCAGGTTGGATGGGGCTTGGAGCAACCTGGGCTGGTGGAACTTGTCCCTGCCCAGGGACAGGGAGCAGGGGGTTGAGTCCAGATGGTCTTTCAAGGTCCCTTTCACCACTCCATGATTCTATGATCAATATCCCCGAGCCAACCAGGGCCCCGGTGCCCGTGTGACTGTTCCCACGCGGTGCTTCCCGGTTGTGCCACGGCTGGGCTGGCTGGCTGAGGAGCCATCAGTGTGTCCTGGCAGGAGGCGTTTCCCAGCCCCACGCTGGCCCTGGGCCAAGCTCCGAAATGAGACGCCTTGCACCACACCGCAGCTGCCGGCGCGCTGGGAGCTCCCACTCACACCTCCCCGCCGTATAAAACCCCGGCGCGCCGCAGCCCGCGCACACCCGGGAGAGCCCGTGGAGCAGGTAAGTGGCCCATCTGCCCATCCGGGGCTGCAGGGGGGGAGGAGGGGGTCTGCACCCAGGGGTCCCATCACCCCTCCTCACCCCCCCCGTTCCCCCCTTCCTGCTCCCACGCTCGGCTCTGCCATGACTTGCTGGGATGCTCTTGCTCTGGGACGTGTCCCGGCAGCTCACCGCATCCCGGAGCTTCTTCCTTGCTTTGCTTTGGGTCCCGGCATTGAAAGAGGGGAAATTCCCTACTGAGCCAAGAGCTGAGCTCAGATTTCTTCCCCCTGTCAGCTCCTCAAGACCCCACTGGAGAGGACGGCTCCACCACTGCTGCCACCGAGGACTCCATCCCAGCCAGGAGCAGCATGGGCCAATGCAACTGCCGCAAGAAGCGCAAGGTCCATGAGCCATGCAGAACCAACCCCCCACTGGGGTGTGGGGAGCAGGGGTGAACCCCACAGGGTCTCATCCCTCCGAGCGACAGCCCTGGAGGATGGGGTGACTCAGGGCAGCCCCATCCCGGAGCAGGAGCAGGAGCTGGGGTGGGGTTGTTTTGGGGTTCGGTGACACTGCCTCAGCACTGGGCAGGGGGACCCCGGTGCTGCACACCAGGAGTCACTTGAAAGCTGGGGGAACCAGGACAGCTTTCTCCAGCTCAACTTTTGGAGCTCCTGACAACTTCTCCAAGGATGCCCGATGGCAGAAAGTCTCCTGTTTTCCTTGGCTTTCAACTCTGGGCTGGGGGGGGGGTGTGTTGTTCACCCCACCCCTTCTTTGCACCTGCGGAGGATTTGGCTGAGTCGGGGCTGAAGATTGCCGTGTTCTCCCTCATGGGCATCGTGTCCTGCTGTGGTTTTGTGGCATTTCACGGGGAAACCACAGCTGCCAGTGATTCACCATCGTTTCCCTTCCAAGGCAGCTTTGCTTAATTCACCTGGGGAGCTGGGGAAGGGGAGTCTGGACCCTCCCCCCTTCTCCCCCATCAACCAAACCCCATCCCAGTGGGCACCTGAGTTGTCCTGGCCACTGACTCATGCCACCATCCCTGCCGCTTGTGCAAAGGAGAGGAGGAAGAACCAGTTGGGACGGCGGCCACGGCCCCCGCGCCCCGTGGGTGTAGCGCCCGGAGACGCCGGGGTGGCTGAGCCGCGCTGGCCCCGGGCAGGGAGAAGTCCGGGCAAGCAGAGATTGGGGGGTGACATGGCTGTGGGGAGGGGTGACACGGTGAGGTGGAGGAGGGCATGGCAGCTGGAGGGGGTGTGGGAACTGTGCCGAGCTTGTATGGAACATCTGGATGGGGGGATCTGACATCTGGATGGGGGGGTCTCGCGTTTCTATGGTGGGGTCTGACATCTGGATGATGGGGTCTCGTGGCTGGATGGTGGAGTCTGAGGTCTGCGTGGAGAGGTCTCACATCTCTGTGGGGGTCTCACATCTGTGTGGAGAGGGATCGTGTTGATAAGGAGGTTTATCACTTCCTTGAGGAGAGCTTGATCATCCACAGGGAGCACATCAGGGGGTGGCCCATCTACTCAGGGCTTGTCCTGTCTATCCAGGGGATGTCCCATCCATCCAGGGAGGTGTCCCATCCTTCAGAGAGATGACCCACCCATTCATGGAGGTGTCCCACCTGTGCTAACCCTCTCTCTCCCCCATGCAGGACTGCCAGGAGCTCACTGATGTGGAACGAGCCATCGAGACCGTCATCAACCAATTCCACTGCTATGCAGTGAAGGGACAGAAGGAGTATCTGACACCCAACGAGATGCAGGAGCTGGTGGTGCAGAAGCTGCCCCACCTGGGCAAGGTGAGGACAGAGCCTGGCGGTGGGCAGGGGTGGGCACAGACCACCCATGGGACCTGGCAGCTTCATCACCCCGATGCTTTTTTGCCTCTCCCCGGTGCAGTGCGTTGGACCACTGGAAGAGAAGATCGAATGCATGGGAGATCCTGATGAGGCCAAGTTGGAGTTTGGAGAATACTGGGACATGATGGGGGACGCGGCCAAGGGCTGCAGGAGAAAGTAGAGGGTGGCAGGGGATGGGAAGGTGCCCGAGGCCTCAGGCTCTGCCCCCTGAAGCTTCAGGGGGGGCTGATGGTCCCGGTGGGATGCGCCTGGGAAAAACCGCAGCGTGGCTCCTGCCGGGGCTGTCTCCTCCTCGTGTCCCCAGCCAGGGTGGAGGAATCCCCCTCCCTGGCTCCAGCCCTCTCCTCTCCATTCTCCTGCCCCTCAGGAATCCTTCCTTCCCATCCCCAGCTCTGTACCACGGCGAGAGGGAGGTGGCAAGGGGGTTCCTGACCCTGGCTCCGCAGCCGCCTTGCTCCGTCCTTTGCTCCAGAGCCTTCCTTCCCCCCCCCCCCCCCCAAGCCTTTTCCCAACTCCAGCCCCCAAACCCCTCTGGTTGCAAGTCCCCCAGCCCCTGAGCATCGCAACGAGAGGGATTCAGTTCCTTCCCCCTCACACCCCCCCAAAAAAAACCCCTCGGATGCGCAGGCTCGTCCCTGCCCCCCCCCCGGAGCCCCTTTGCCACTGCTCTGCCTCACGCTTTGGGGACATCCAAAGCTTTGAGGTGGCCCTTGGTGGCCCGGGCCATGCTCTCTGCTCATCCCCCAGTGCAGTGACCATGAGGCCCTATGCCTGGCCAGGTTTTGGGGTGCACTGCAGGGTCCCCCCACCAGCCCCTCTCCAGGGATGCTGTTCCCTGGCCAGCAGCTGGGCTGGGGGCTGGTGGGTGGTGGGCTGGGATCAGCTTGTGCCACTTGTAACCGTTTTTGTATAAATTAATAAAGGAACAAAAACTGGAAAAAAAACCCCAAACCGACCCCCAACCAAACCCAGCTGGGATGGGGTGGGGTGAGCTCCTTCCTCCTTGGGGGGAAGCAGGGAGCAGGGAGGGATGGGGCCGTAGCACCCAAAGCTCTGATCAGCAGGGGGTGAGGGTGCAGGGTGTGTTGGGGCTGTGCACTGGGTGCCAGGGATGTGCAGGGTGCTGGGGATGTTCATGGGGTGCCAGGGGTGTGCAGGGTGCTGCAGTGTGCAGGGTGTTGGGGGTGTGCAGGGTGCTGGGGGTGTTCATGGGGTGCCAGGGGTGTGCAGGGTGCTGCAGTGTGCAAGGTTCTGGGGGTGTTCATGGGGTGCTGGGGTTATGCAGGGTGCTGGAGGGGTTTGGAGGGTGCTGAGGGTGTGCATGGAGTGCTGCAGTGTGCAGTGTCAGGGGTGTGCAGGGTGCTGTGGGGTGCAGGGTGCCGTGGGAAGTGCAGGGTGCAGTGGGGATACAGGGTTCTGGGGGGGGTGCAGGGTGCAGTGGGGGTGCAGGGCTCTGGGGGGGGTGCAGGGTGCAGGGGGGTGCAGGGTGCTGTCCCCGTGCCCAGTCCCTGGGGTGGCTCATGCCCAGCCACCCCCATGGCAGGGCCCCCACCCCAGGCACCTTGAGGACTTCAGGCTGGAGGCATCCCCAGGATCAGAGGAGACCCCAAAATCCAGAGCTTGGAGCCCCTCAGGGAGCTGCCTGGTGGGCAGCGGGGTCCAGATCCCTCCCCTCCCCCCCATGTTAGGAAAATGTGGGATTTCTGTTTAATTACAGGAAATTAGAAAGCAGTTGATGCCACAATGGGGCTACTGGCCAGGCTGGGGCAACGAGCCCAGGCTCCCAATGGGCTGGAGAGGGTGCAGAGCACCCCCTGAGCCCCACAATCCCACCTTTCCTCTGCCAGCTTGGCCATTCCCACCCAGCTCCGTGTCCTGGAGGAGCCCATGGGCAGCTCCAGATGGAGGTCTTGTCCCAGATGGAGAGCTTTTTGGAGGTCTCCAAAAACAAAAAAAAAAAAAAAAAAGGTGGTGGCACCTCAGCAGCACCTTCTGAAGCTGAGTGCTGGGGCAATAAATAAATAAATAGATGAAAAAAAAACCCAAACAACAACAACAAATCAACCCAGACCCCAGAGAAATGTGATGAAACCTGAGGTCAGGAGAGGGTGGAAGGTTCTCCCTGGGTTGGTGGCCACCACAGCCATGGTGGCTCGGCCACAGGCCACCATCTGTCTCCTCTCACCTTGGGCTGGATTTCACAACGTGAATGACTATTTATTGTTCCTGCCTTGGAAATAAATACATGGAAATTAAGCTGAAAGGTGTGGCGTGCATTTAATTAGAGACAGGAAATGTGTCAAATGGTTGGGGTGATGAAGCGAAGGGGGGGAAAAAAGGGGTTGGGGCTCCAGGTTCCTCTTCCCAACACCAAACTGGGAATGTGCTCTGGGAGTGGGGACTCCTGGGTCTTGTTTTGTGAATGGGAGGATGAGGATTCCTCTGGTGTGAAGCAGCTTGGAGAAGGGGCTGTTGGATCTGGAAAGTCCAGTTGTTGGTGCCCCTTGATGGGTCATGGCACTGTGTTGGTGGAACCCCCCCCTAAATTAATTTCTCCATTCTGTGTGGCTCCAGGGTCACCCCAAAGCCAAAGCTCAGCCTCACCTCTCTGCAAAAAGGTCCCACCATGAAGCCAAACTTCTTTTCCCTCTTCAGACCTTGAGCTGGTGGATATGGTATCATATCCAACCTCCTGGGGCTGATCAAAATAGCTGGGAACTGTTTTGGGCTGGATGGGGTTGGGACACGGCTGCTCTCAGCACACACCCTGGATACCTCGTAAAATAAAAAAAAAAAAAAAAAGAAAAAACAAACCCACCATAAAATAAAGGCCTGGATGTGGTTGTGACATCTGCCAGGGCCAGGAGAGTAATGACAGGCCATGATTCAGAGGTGAGGTGTTTGCCTGCAGGGTCGGGGAGGGATTCCCACCCTCTTGAGATGTTGCATCAACGACACTGGAGCATCTTGGTTGAGAATGGGTTTGGGTTTGCTTCCTCCCAACCGAGATTAGGAAGGAGCCAATGGGAAGCTGGGATGACACATGGTTGGGGTTTTTTTTTCTTCTTCTTTTTTTTTTTTTTTTTTTTTTTTTCCAGGGATGGGTGTCCCAAAGGTCCCTCTGAGCAGGTGGCTGCTGCCTGTGATATGTCACCTCCTATTTTGCATCCTGAAATATGTGGCTCCCAAGAACGCCCGGATATAATCTCGGCATCGAATCTCTGCACCATGGCTCTGCTGGACATGGAGGGGTACAATTTGCTGTCACCATTAATGACAGATGTGACTTTACCAGCACAGCTCCTAGCTGGGAAGAGCCTTATCTTAGTCCTGGTCCATCTAGAGATGGCCAAGTGATAGAGATGGCCCAGCTCCAAGCTGGTTCCTGTCCTTCCAGATCCCCAGACACCCACGCCAGCCCCTTCCACCCTTGAGAAAAAGTGCTTTTGGTACAAATAAACCATGTCCCCCACCCTGCTGGTCTCGTGGGGAGGTTTGGTGCAGGGTGGGCAGTGGGGACGTGCCAGGGGACACAGGGGTCACAGGCTGGGTGACAGTGGCTTCACCATCCCTGAGACCATGCTGGAGTTGTTCCATGCCCACTCGACCACCAACTGCTGGAAGCCCACCACCCCTCCTGAACAGTGGGGACACTGAGATGGTCCCCAACCCCCTGCCACCACCCCACAGCCAAGCGTGGAGCAGCCCCCTGCAGGGTGCTGGAGCCTGCCCACGGGTCCCAGCTCGCACCGACCCGTCCTGGTGTTGCAATCCCAGGGCTCCATTTCCCAGGTGAGCCCCATCCTGGGAACGCCCTGGGAACGTCAAGGAGGGGCGGGAGCCTCTTTAAAAACCCGGCCTAGCTGGATGCTATGGGTGCAAGGTCAGGAGAGAGCGGGAGGAATCGGGCCCCACGGCTCCGGCTGCGGAATCGGTGCCAGACACAGCAGGACCCCCCGACAGAGCCAGGTGAGGCTCCGGGGAGAGGTGGAAAAAGCAGGGTGGGGGTGAATATTCCACCAGGAGCAGCCCTGGCACAGGTTGGGTGGGGGGAAATCCCCTGAGCTCTTCGGCAGCACCGCGTGAGTGTGGGGTGGAGGGGAGCAGGGGTGGGGGATCCAGGATGGGGTTGGGGCAGCATCCATCGACCTCCACGGTCCCTGGGGACCAGATGGGGTTGCCAATGGGGGCTGGCCCTTGGCAAAGGGACATTTGCCCCCCCTGTCCCCACAGCGGTGTAGAGGCAGAGGCACCAGGGCTGTGCCTGGGTGGGCATCCCAGCTCTGGGTGCTGGTGGTAGCGGGAGGAAGAAGAGGTGGGACCCATCCTGCCTGGCCCACCCTGCTGCTATTCACCATGGTGACAATGTCCCCTTGCCCAAGGCTGTCTCCGGGGGCAGGTGGCAGGGACAGGATGATGGCAATGGCACGGCCACCACTGGATCAGTGCCGTGAGTCAGCAGTGAAGCAGCAGCCACGATGCCCCAGGAATGGGCTGGGTGCTGGGGGCAGGGGGGACCGGTGACACCAGCCTGGGGTCTGCATGGTGGGACCCTGGTGGCTGTTTGTGTCCTGGTACTGCTGCTGACCTTTTGGTGGCAATTATTGGCCTAGGATGAAGAAGGGATGGAGTTGAGGCTGTGCTGAGAGCACCAAAAGCCATCCTGGTCCCCAGAGTCCTGTAAACAGGGGACAGTCCCCAGTCCCAGGATGGGCTGACCCGGGGCTGTGGCACCTTGTCCCTCAGGGATGGATGGGGACAAGGATGGTTGGGAAGTCACGCAGCCGTGCCAAGGAACACAGGGATGAGTGTGGAGAGCCTGGGGCTGAGCCTGGTGTCTCTTGTCACCACCTCTATGTCCCGACGTCCCGGGCCCGGGGCTGAATTGGGGAGGATCAGTGCAAAGAGGGAGGGGACCTGTGGCATGTCTGGAGCACCAGACGGGTCCTGCCAGCTCCTGGGGAGCAGCTGGGCTGCAGACACCCCTGGATGATATCCCCAGAGCAGGGGACAGGGCTGAGCCACCCCTCTGGGCCACCCCACCTTGACTCCCTCTAAGACCCACTCCACCACTGCTGCCTCCAGGGTTGGGGTTGCACCTTGGGTTGGTGTAAATCAGCAAAACGATGGGGACCACCACTACCCTGCCACTGCTGAGGCAGGAAAGGGCCACGGCCGGACAAGGTGACGCCGTTTCCTGCATCCTGCCCGGGATGCGGATGCCTGACCCCGTGTGACGGGAACCACCCCGTTGGGTCCATCCATAAGAAGGAGCTTCCCGACTTTGGGAACGGGAAGACAGAAAGGAGACCTCGGACACCAAACGGGCCGGATCGGACCCCGGGGTATTGGGGGGGAGATGGACTCCCTGGCTCAGGCTCATGGGGGGCTCAGGCAGATCCAGACGTGTCCCACTGGGGTGTTCCCGGAGCTGTGAAGCAAGAGGAGGGTTGGCTGGAAATTCCTGCCCCGGTCTCACCGCCACCGCGCGCCTCCCAACCCCATTCCTCCCTAATGAGCCCTGGGAACCGTCGGCCCCGGCCCTGGCGCTGCGGAGCCCTGAGGCCCCAGCACCATAATTATCCACCCCGTCCCACGCGTGGGGGTGGGCACCCCGGGGGGGCAGGTGGGGCGGGTGGCGTGGGGAGGGTGGCAGGGAGGAGTTTTGGGGTGATCCTTGCATGGGGAAGGACGGGAGGGAGGGGAATGAGTGCCCACACCTTGGCACCAATGGAGTTTTTTGCCTGCCTGGGGGGGGGCGTTTGGTGACCTTGGGGCTGGTGGCACTGGAGACCCCCGTGACAACTTTGGGTGGTGGCACCATGACCTTTGGTGGCACCATGAGCTTTGGTGGCAGGTGGTAGGGAGGACTGTGGGGACACAAGGACCCCATGCCCCATGATGGCTTTTTGGGGGCTGGTGGGGAACCCAGGGCTGGTGGCACTGGAGACTCCCATGAACAACATGAATGATGGCCCCATGACCTTTGGTGACACTGTGAGCTTTGGTGCCACTGTGACCTTTGGTGACACCGTGACCTTCGGTGACACTGTGAGCTTTGGGGACACCATGAGCTTTGGTGGCACTGTGAGCTTTTGTGACACTGTGACCTTTGGTGACACCATGACTTTTGGTGGCATCGTGAGCTTTGGTGGCACCATGATTTTTGGTGACACCATCAGCACATTGCTTGCCCTTCCACCCTGCTCCCTCCAGCATGGGCAAGGGGAAGGCCCCCACTTCCTGACCCCTTGTCCCCACAGGGAAATGCAGGCAGGGATGCAAGAATGCACGGAGCTGGAATGGGCCGTCCAGGTCCTGGTGAACAACTTTGACAAATACTCGAGCCGCCGGTGCTGCTGCAAGAAGCCGCGGCGCATCAGCAAGAAGGAATTCCGCAAGATGCTGAGCTGCGAGCTCAACCACATGCTGACGGTGAGGCCGGGGCCAGGGGATCTCCGAGCACCTCCAGGGATCTCCAAGCAGCTCCTTCTGCTTCCCCAGGTTCCCCTACCCCCCCCCCCCCCAAACTGACCCTCAACCTGTTCTCTCCCCCAGGACACTGGGAACCGCCGCGCCGCTGACAAACTCATCTGTGACCTGGATGAGAACAAGGACGGGCGCATCAGCTTCGAGGAGTACTGGACCTTGATAGGTGGCATTGCCAGCCCCATTGCCCAGATCATCCGCCAGCAGGAGATGAGCGTCAAGCTCACCAAGTAGCCCGTGGCTACCACACCGGACCCACCCCGGGCTCCCCTCCCCAGGTCCCTACTTCTCCACTGCTCCCCACTTCTCCCCTCTTCCCCGCCCTGAGCCCAAACTCCTCCTGGGAGCACCTTGTTCTCCCTCAGGGGCACTCAAGTACCTCCCCAGGGCACCTTGGTGTCCTCCTTGATCACCCTGATTTCTCCCCAGGACACCCTGGTCTCTCTTGGGGGCACCTTGGTCTCCTTGAAGTCACCCTCATCTCCCCCCCAGGACACACGGATCTCCCTGGGGGCACCCTGGTCTCTCCTCCAGGCACTCCTGGGTCACCCGGGTCTCCTCCTAGGTCCCCTGGGTCTCCTCCTGGGTCACCCAGGTTTCCTCCTAGGTCACCCCAATCTCCTCCCAGGTCACCCCAATCTCCCTCCCAGGACACCCTGGTCTATCCCTGGCTTTGCCAACTGAGCCATTCTGGGGTGCAACCCTGGCTGAAGACCCTGAGGTGGGAGCTGGGGGGGGGGAAGTGTGAGGCCATCCCAGCCCCAGGGGGAGGGGGGTCCCCTCCTTGCCCCCCATCCTTGAGCAAGCCCAGCCCTGACTGGGCAAGAAGCAAAGGGAGAGGTTTCCCCTCATCTAGGACACGAATTCTGCCCGCTCTTGGCCTTCAAGGGCAGAAACTCCACCCCCGCCCCCTCTTCCCCCCTCCCTTGTGTCAACTTGGAGCTCCCCCCCTCCAATTTGGGGGTTTTCGGGGGGGGGAGGAAAAGGGTTTTATCTCCCCCCTGCCCCCAAAAAACCCCAACAACTGGTGAAGGGTGGGTGCTGCCGGGTGCTCCGCTGTGTCGGGCTCGGGGGGTGGCACAGGGCTGGCGATGCCACCGGGGTTATTTATTGGAGCAATAAAATTCGGAGGAGCAGAGGGTGCTGCTGAGGTTCTGCCTTCCCGGGGGACACGGGGGGCGGGGTGAGGGATGGAGGATTCCCTCTTCGGATCACCCACACAGGGTGCCCTGGGCTGGTGATAACCTTGGTCCTGGTGAGAGCACCAACCCGGTGACACCACCCCCCTGATGACACCACCCTGGTGACACCACCACCATCTTGTCTGAGCTTACTGGGGCTCCTGGAGCCACCACGAGGTGTCAGCAGACACCGTGGCCTCCCGGCGCCCCGATGTCCCCGCAGCACCCCAAGCCACTGCCTGGGGCACAGGGTGAGGCTCTTGCTGTCCCACATCTCAGGGGACCCTCTCCAGGTCCCGAGCACCCTGGGACGAGCACCCCACACCCGTGTGGCCCTGACACCCCCAACCCCGAGGGACCCCAATTCCCACCCGGCTCCCCCGGGACTGGGAAGGGGGGGGGCACTGGGATGCCCGGGGCCGGATGTGTTCGGTGGGGAGTGGGGGGGCTGCACCCCAGCCCATGGCACCCTGGGACCCCCATGGCAATGTCAACACCTTGTACCTGGGACCCCCATCCCCACCCTGCCAGGACCCTCCCTGCTGCAGGAGCATCGCTGGTTCCTCCCTGTCCCCCTGCCTCCCCCCCCCCAGCTCTCCCCCTGCCCTTCCCCCCTGTCTGTCCCTCTGCCTGTCCCCCTGCCTGTCCCCCCCTGGCCATCCCCCTGCTTGTCCCCCCTGCCCATCTCCCCTTGCCCTGGGGGTCCCGGGCAAACTGGGGGGGGGGGGACGGGGGATGGGGGCAGAGCTGGGGCTGAGTCAGGGGGGAGGAATCCCTGTGGGGTGTGGGCAGCGCTGGTGACTCAGCCCCACTGCGTGTGGGGTGAGGAGGGCTGGGCCTGGCCCTGCTCCCATGGGGTCCCCTTAGGATCTGGGATAAGGTCCTGGGATGTCACCAAAAGGGACCCTTCAGGGTAAGGGGCAACCAGCCCCCACCATCTCATTTCTGGATGCAGAAGCTCATGAAAACAGCTCAGGATGTGTCTGTGTGCCCCAACTTGCACCCCCTGTGCACCTTCCCGCCCCCCTGCACCCCAGCACCCAGCTAGGGGTTGGAGCAGTCTCAGCCCCCATGTCCATCCTGGGCACCTTATATCCCCTCCAGGAGCTGCTTGGAGGAATACGGGGGGGGGGAGAACCCTGGGGGGGAGGCATGGGAGGGATGAATGAGTGTTGTGCAAGCATCTGTGGGAAGGGGGGGGGGGTCTGTGCATCCACGCTCAGCAGATGCACCCTTGGGTGCTCCTGGGAAGCCCTGGAGCACTTTGGGTGGCACCAGATGGCAGGCAGGGAGGGGGACAGGATGGGGCTGCCAGGCTCTGCACCTAGCCCTGCTTTAGGGAGCTCAAAGTCACATTCCTGCACCCATGTCCCCACTGGGATCAGCTCTGGGCACCCTGGGCCAGTTGGCAACCCAGCTTTGGGGCGCATCAGCCACCGGGCTCCCCTGGGGCATGTGGTTTGCACCATTTCAGAAAATAATCCCCCAAATGTCCCCTCTGTCACCTCTCATCACCACAGCTCTGGGCAGAGGGCTCCAAAACAGGATTCCAGGGTGTGTGTGTGTGTGGGGGAGTGGGGGGAGTGTTTCATGAGAGTAGAGTTGTCCCCCAGTCTCCCCAGTAGGGTGGGCACCTCCTCCCAGCAGCACTCCTCCCGTTAATGGGATCACACAGCTTGTTAGGCAAAAATGAGGTGCAGGTGAAACCGAAAAGCCCAGAGGGGATGGAGCTGAGCTATAAATGTCCCCCAGGACCCAGCCCCAGCACACCAGCTCCTCTCTGCTGCTCCATTGGTGCCAACCCCAGGTGAGTCTCCCCTCCCCTTCCCCCCTCCAGCAGCTCTGCACCCCAAAACTGCTCCCCAAGAGGCTCTGGGGCATCATAGGGTGATTGTGGGTAAGGTGGAAGGGTCATCCCTCCCCGTAGCTTTCCTTGACCCCATCCCTGGTGTTGTGTCCTCCAGGCTGGCCATGGCATGTCCCCTGGAGCAGGCGTTGACTGTGATGGTCTCCACCTTCCACAAGTACTCGGGGAAGGAAGGGGACAAGTACAAGCTGAGCAAGATGGAGTTCAAGGAGCTGCTGAGCAAGGAGCTGCCTGTCTTTGGGAGTGTAAGTGGCCAGGGGGACAAGACCCCTCGTGTCTTTCAGGACAATAAGTGGCCTTGATGTCCCCTCACGTCTTTGGGGCTGTAAATGGTCATGGGGACACTTCCCTGGTGTCCTTCAGGAGGGGAGGTGGCTATGACTCTTTGGGATGTGTCCCAAAGAGGTGCACAGGAGCAGTAGAATGGCCTCAGGGCTTTCTCTGGTGGACACTGGGTGACCTGTGGTGATCTCTGCATTCCTCTAAAGCCACCGAGTCCTTGAGTTCCAGTGCCACCCCTGGGGACAAGGAAGGACAAGGCCAGGAGGAACCTGAGTGTGCTCAGACCCAGAGGAAACTTGGCTTTCTAAGGCCCACAGAAATATTTTGATATGCACTGGAAATTATGCTCAGATTTCAACTTTTTTACTCTTTTAAATATTTTTTTTGGTTTGTTTTACCCCCCACTTCCCTTTCTGGCTTCCCTTTCTGGTTTAAATCTGGGGAGGAGAAATTCTCGAGCCAAACCTTTTTTTGATGACTCAGAGATGTATTTGCTGTAGCTGTGCCAGCACACCCCACATCACGGGGCAACCACCTCCTCGCCAAGGCCAGGAGCAAACTCCCCAGCAAGACAGAGGGGGATGGGGAACCTCAGCCCTTCTCCAAACACCTCCCTCACCCCTTCCCCTCAAACCCCTTGACCCTCGCCGTGCTCTCCCCCCCAAAAAAACCCTTCTCCCCCCCAATTTTTCAGAAACAAATGGATGAGGGGGAGTTCAAGAGGCTGATGAACGACTTGGACCACAACAAGGACAGCGAGGTGGACTTCAAGGAGTACGTTTGCTTCCTGGCCTGCATCACCATGGGCTTCAATGAGTTCTTCAAGGATGCCCCAGCCAAGCAGCCCCGCAGGATGTGATTCCCCCCCCCCCCTTCTCACTGCCCACGGGGCTTTCAATAAAAAGCTTTTCCCAAATTTGGGTGTGCAAACCCCCCCTGTTTATGCTCTGGTGGTTGGAGGGTGACTCAACATCTTCGTGGGATTTTCCACGCTGCGGCTCAGCCCCGGGAAGGCTTTTTTTTTTTTTTTTTTTTTTTAATTATTTTTTTTTTTTTTTTTTTGGAAAAGCCTGAGCAAAACAACTCAGAGACGCCTCCAAGAAATGTGCTTGGACATTTCCCCCCACCCCCAACCCATCCCTGCTGGCTCCGGGAGAAGTTCAGAGCTCAAAACATCTGAGTTTTCCAGAGCTCAGGAAAACTCAGGGTTTTGGGGAGGGAAGGGTGGTCTTGCAAGGTCCATGCAAAGCACCAAAGGCAGAGCATGACCTCAGCCCTGCAGCAGGAGAAGAACCTTGGGGTGGGGATGAGCCTTGGAGCTGCCTTGGAGAAGGTCAAGGAAGAAGAAGGATGAAGGTCTAGGAAGAAGAAGGTTGACCTGAGCTCCCAGGTTTACCATAGAGCCAACAAACTGCAGTTTCCTCAGCTCATCACCCCACCCTCTGCCCACTCCCCCCTTCCCAAGCCTCAGCAGGTCTTGGCAGGTCTGGGCTGGTTTGCAGAAGGTTCTCCAGCTGCTCTCCTGCTTTCCTTAGAGGCCCCAACCCCCCCCGAGAACCCCACCTGGGATCCTGATGGAGCCTCTGCAACGCTGCAGGGCAGAGCAGACCCTTGGCAAAGCTCATCCCTGAAACCCCTAAATCCTTCCTGAAGCCTCCCAAGTCTTTCCACCATCTCCAAACTTTGCCCCAAGAGCCACCGGGAGCTTCTGCCCCACCCCAGTAATTTTCTCCAGTTTGCTCCTGGAGGGACAAGGTTCAGGATTGGGATTTTTTTCTGCTTAAAAAGGGCTTTAAACCCCCAACCTAGGAAGATGCCCTCTGGTATCTGGGGAGGTTTCACACCCAGGTGGGTGTCAGAGCAATCCGGAGCCAACCCTGGGGCTCCATCCCCTCTTTTATTCCCTCTTTGTCCCGAGGGGGCTCAGCCAGGCTTGGGGACACCGGGAGGGGAGGGTGTTATTTGTCACCACCAGGGTGCAGGGGTGGCAAACTGCAGCTTTCTGGCAGCTCCTCGACACATGCCCGGGACACGCAGCCCCTAAAATAACTTTTTGGTTACACAATGGGGCGTTGGGACTCCCTGGCCTCGCCGTTAGGAATCAGAAAATGCTGCCAGGCCGGTTCAAAACAGGAAAAAAAAAACAACCCCCAAACCAAACAAAAACAAAACTAAAAAACCCAAACAAAACCAACCCCAAACACCTTCAAACCAGACCCCAGCACAACAACAATGCCGGGGACAAACCCTGCAGGGGGTTCAGGCAGCTCCAGAGGTCCCCGAGGATGCTGCCAAAACCCTGCAGCATCTCTCCCCCCTCCCCAGGGATGTCCCCGCATCAGGAGGTCCCTACCCAGCCCTGGGGGGGGGGAATTTCGGTTTTTCCAACCCAGGGCGGCCCCCTCGGCAGTGCAGGAGGGGGATGGTTTGGGGGGGGGGGGGAAAGAAAGGGGGGGGCGACAAAGCTGCTCCCAGTTTTTCCTCTTTTCCTTCGCCAGCCAATGTCCGGACGGACTCGGGATCCTTGGTACCTCCCCGGTCCCGCAAAGGGAGGTGGCCCAGGCGGGGCTATAAATTCCATGGCCTGACAACGCCTCGCTTTTTGCCCTTCCTGTCGTGTCCCGTTCCTTTCGAGCTGTTGGTGAGTTGTTATTTCCCCCCTCCCCGATGCTCCCTTCTCCTTCCAGATGTTGCTGCAGTCGGGTCCCTCCCCCCCTCCCCTTTTGCAGAGTTTTTTCCTCCGGGGCTGAGTGTGAGGCTGCTGCTGCAGGGGGCTGAAATCTGAGGCTGTTTTCACCACCCAGGGCTGGAAAACTGCTCGAGTGTCCCCTCCCTACCTGGCTGGGGCATGGGGGATGTTCCCTTTCTCCCATCTTCTCCCCACTGACTTTTTGGGGGTCACTCAGTACCGGTACTGGATGGCAAGGCCCAGTCTGGCAGCCAGTGGGAGGGTGAAATGAAGGAGGAAATGGGGATAAAACCTGCTGGGTGTCCAGGAGTGCAAAAAATGACAAGTTGGTGGTGTCTGGGGGAGGTCACCAGACCCCCCCCCTCTCCTGGTGTGGGGTTATCTGGGGACACTGACTCTGCTCTCACCTTTTGCTGTTGGTGCCTCCAGGATTCCTGGTGTTCCCCATGGCATCCCCACTGGAGCAGTCCCTGGCAGTCATGGTCTCCACCTTCCACAAGTACTCAGGGAAGGAAGGAGACAAATACAAGCTGAGCAAGACAGAGCTCAAGGAGATGCTCATGAAGGAGCTGCCCAGCTTCAGTGTAAGTGTGGGGCAGGGAGTGCCACGTCCTGCGGGTGACTCGGGGACATGGGGATGTGGCCCTTGATGAAAAAAAATCTCATTTTAACCCTTCCCTGTGCAGAGGCAAACCAGTGAGGCCAGCTTACAGCAGCTCATGAGCAACCTGGACAGCAACAGTGACAGCGAGGTGGATTTCCAAGAGTATGTGACCTTCCTGGCCTGCATGGCCATGATGTGCAATGACTTCTTCCAGGACTACCCCGACAAGATGCCCCACAAGAAATGAGTGTCCCCATGACCTCCCAGCCCCTTTTTTGATGCTCTTTTAATAAAATTCCTTAAAACAAAGTTCTCTGTGTGCTTTGCAATGAGGGGTTCTTGCCCCAGGGACAGGGGTGTGAGAGAGATGGGGTTGTTCAGCCTGGAGAAGGGAATGTTCCAGGGAAACCTTCCAGTGCCTGAAGGGTCTCCAGGAAGGCTGGGGAGGGACTTTGGACAAAGGCCTGGAGGGATGGGATGAGGGGGAATGGCTTTGAACTGGAAGAGGGGAGATAGAGAGGAGATCATGGGGAGAAATTCTTTGGAGTGAGGGTGCTGAGCCCCAGGTCACCCCCAGAAGCTGTGGCTGCCCCATCCTTGGAAATGTGGGAGGTTGGATGGGGCTTGGAGCCCCCTGGGCTGATGGGAGGGGTCCCTGCCCGTGGCATGGGGTGGGAATGGATGAACTTCAAGGTCTCTTCCAACCTAAACCCTCATTGTTGGATTCCCAGGTGGAGTTTGCTGTGCTGCCCTCAAACCACCCACAGGGCAGATCCCCACTGCTCAGGTTCCTGTGAGTCAGCAGCCAGCACCCTGCCCTGCAGCACCCTGCCCTGCAGTCTGTGTAACTGTTTCATGGCCGTGCAAGGGACAGGGGAGATTTAGGGGAAACACTTGGATGAAATTCTTCACTCTGAGGCTGCTGAGCCCCAGGTTGCCCGCAGAAGCTGTGGCTGCTCCATCCCTGGCAGTGTTGGAGGTTGGATGGGATTTGGAGCACCCTGGGCTGGTGGGAGGGGTCCCTGCCCATGCAGGGGGTGCAGAATTAAATGGTCTTTAAGGTCCCTTCCAACCCAACCCATTCTATGATTAATGCCTCCAGCTGACAGCACTTTTTTTGTTTACCCATAATTAAGCTCTTGGAGGGTCACAGCATCCAGCCCCCCACACCTGCTGCTCCATGGGGCAGAACCTTCCACCTTGGGAAGCACCTCCAGAACCCTTGTCCCTTCCCCAGCCCAAGGGGAGCCCTGGGCACTGGAGTTTTGCCAAAGTTCCTGCTCTGGGTGGGGTTGTGACACGCAGAGGAGGAGCACCCCCAGCACCCCACTGCCCCCCCCGGCCGACACGAGGACACAGCCCTTGGCTATAAATGCAGAGCCAGGGCCCTGCCCACCCTCTTCATGTTCCCAAACCTCCGTTTCCTTTTTCCTGGTCCCATTTCCTGTCCCCACAAGGAGCTGCCACCAAGCCAGGCTTGTGAGCTGGGCTCCAGATGTGCTGTCTGCCATCTTCCAGATGTGGAGTTCACCCCTTCCTTCACCAACCAGACCTTCACCAGCTCCACAAATTGTGGCTTCTGACTCCCAGTGCTCGCCCAAGTGCCAGTATTAGGAATAATAATAATAAAAAAACCCCAAACATCCATCACTCCAGCCCTGGTGGCCCAGCAGAGAACACGGCTGCACCCTGCTGGCACCCAGGACCTGGGAGGAAAGGGATCCTCCCACAAACCCTTTTTATGCCTCACCTGGGACTGCTTGGAGTCGTGCACAGGCATTCCCACCCATCTGCACCCATCCATCCCCCTGCCACCACCCTGCCCCCTGGGCCACACCAGCTCCATCCCTGCAGCACTGATGCTCCCAGCTCTGAGAAGCTACCTGACACCCCACGGAGGCTCCAGCACCAGAGGATGGGGTTGCCACAGCACCTGCCAGGACCTTCTGGTGTGTGGGAAGGTGGCTTCTGCCACGGGGTGGGCAGCTTATGGCAGCTTGAGGACCCACGGTCCACACCTCTCCCTCCTTATCCACTCCATGGTGGAAGTTTGTCCCTTCTCACCTGCCCTATGGTCCACGCCTGTCCCTTAGAATCACAGAACCATCAAGGTTGGAAAAGTCCAACCCTTCTTGCTCACCCCATGGTGCCCACGTGTCTCCTCCCACCTCCGCACGTGGCACCAGCACATCCCTTCACGGGTGTCCCATCTCCTCCAGCTGATGCTGAACCTGTGTCCCCTTCTCTGTGTGGCTCCCCCCCTCATCTCCATCACACAACCTCTCCTTTGTTCCACTCTTTTGCAATGGAGGTTTTGTTTCTTTGTTTGTTTTTTTAATTTTGGCACCAGTTCCTCCTGCTCCTGGATCAGGGGAGATGTCTCATCACCTTCCCATGATCACCTTCCCACCTCCTCCTGTGCCAACCCCACCACCACACATAGACTTGGGGGGAAGAACTGGGACATCCTGGGCCACACTCCCTCGGATTGTCCTTCCCCAAATGCAGGGTTGGGCAGCCCGTGCCAGGCTTTGGGGACACCGTGAGGTCTTCTGCAAGTACCAAGGTGTCCTCCCCCAGTGCCGGGAAGAGGAGGTGATTGGCCTCATCCTGGGTTATTGTCACCCAGCAATTACGGCTGCCGGGAAATGTCACCTCCTGAGCCTGGCTGGCACCTTTCCTGCACGTTGGCATGTCTGGATTTGTCATGTCTGCCTTAGCTCCCTGGATAAGAAATGATTCAGGAGGAATTCTGCTCAGGATTTTGGAGTGGTGACGGGGGGGTGAGATGGCTTGGGCAGCCCCAGCTGAGGGTAGATGCAGCCTCCAGGCAAATTGAAGAGTGTCAGGAGAGAGAAACCGTGGGGAAGAACCAGCACTGAGTCATGGAATGGTTTGGGTTGGAAGGGACCTTAAAAAATCTTATAGTTGCACCCCCTGCATGGGCTGGGACACCTCCCACCAGCCCAGGTTGCCCCAAGTCCCATCCACAGAATTATTTGGGTTGGAAAGGACCCCTCTGAGATCATCAAGTCCAACCCTTGATCCACACCCCCCATGGTTCCCAGCCCATGGCACTCAGTGCCACATCTAAGCTCATCTTAAAGTCCTCCAGACACGGAGAATCCACCCCTTCTCTGGGCAGCCCATTCCAATGCCTGATCCCCCTCTCTGGAAAGAATTCCTTCCTAATTCCCAACCTAACCCTTCCCTGGCAGAGCTGAAGCCCATGGCCTCTTGTCTGACTGATAGAGCCCGACCCCCCCGTGACTCCAACCTCCTTCCAAGGAGTTGCAGAGAGTGATGAGGTCTCCCCTGAGCCTCCTCTTCTCCAGAGGGGCCTCCTCTGCCCTTTATCTTGCCCTGGATCCCTTCACAGCCTCCTTGCTTTTCTCTGGATCTGCTCCAGCACCTCAATCTCCTTCTTGAACTGAGGGGCCCAGAACTGGACCCAGGACTCACCAGACCTCAACCTGGCTTTCAACACCACCAGGCATGAAGCAGCCACAGCTTCTTGGGGAAACCTGAGCCAGGGTCCCACCACCCTCAGAATGGAGAATTTCTTCTTCCTGCCTCATCTCAATCTCCCCTCTTGCATCTAGAAACCCTTCCTCCTCATGCCATCACTCCACCTCCTTGTCCAAGTTCCTCCCCAGCTTTTCTGGACCCTCTGGCAGCTTTTGTCCTGGAAGGCTGCCAGGAGGTCTCAGAACCTTCATCATCCCATTGCGGACCATCCCTTAGCAACATTTAGGAGATCTGGAAAAGCTCCCTGTCCCCAGACTCTGAGAAATGTCCCCCAGCTCTTGGTGAAGGGCTGCACCACCCCTGACCCACGATCCTGGCTCCTTTTGCTGTTTCCTTGTTTTGCCATAAGGAGTCGGGTGCTTCCCCTCCCTCCTGAGCAGCCAGTTCCTGGAGCAGGTAAGAAACCACCACCTGGGCGTGCTACAGAGCCTTGCACAATTCCTGGGCTTATTGCCTCGAAGAAAATTTGAAGGTGTCACAAATCATAGCTCAGGGAGAGTATAAAAGGGATTTTCACCTCCACCTCCCCATCACTGCTCCTGCCCGCTCCTTCCCTCCTGTCTGCAGAAGTTGGTCCCAGAGCTGAGTAAGTCCTTGGCAAACGGTGGCTTTGTGCTTTTGGAAGAGCTGGGTTGGGGCTCCAGAAGGGGAGTCCTTCTCCTCCAGTGGGGTTTAACATTTTGCTGCCTTTTTCTCCCTAGCGAGATGAAAACCGACCTGGAGCTCGCCTTGGAATGCGTCATCAACATCTACCACCAGTACGCTATCAAGAACCCCCTGGATGACTACCTGAGCAAGAATGAGTTCTCTGAGCTGCTGAAGAAGAGTGCCCAACCATTCCTCCACAACACCCTCCCAGTAAGAACCAGTCCCGACCCAGTTCCCCTAAGGCTGCCCAGAGCTAGCAGGTCTTGTGGCCTCCTTGGGACACGGGGGTGTCCAAGAGGCTCCCAAAAGGCAGAGAGTTTTTTGGTTTTTTTTATAGTCTGAACCCTGTGGCATAGCTGTGGGGTGGTGGGGTGACCCCTATGCTTCAGGATGACTCTTTTTTCCTCCACTTTTTCAGGCTAACACCTCTGTAGATGACTACATCAGCAAGCTCTTCACCAAAGCTGATGGCAACCACGACGGGCGCCTGAAGTTCACTGAGTTCCTGACCACCCTGAATCTCGTAGTCATTGAGGCTCACAAGAGGTCCCACCAAGGCCATGACCATGGGCACGGCCAGGACCACAGTCATGACCATGACCACGACCACGGCCACTGAAAGTGAAGTGATTCCCAGGGTGATTGTGCTCTCCCAGCAGTGTCACCCTTTGTCTCCAAGCACAAACTTGTAGCTAAAGCTTTGTCACCTCCTTGTGCTGGTAGCACTGAAATAAAATCTTTCTTCAAGCACCAAAAGCAGCTGCATTCTGTGTTCTGCTACCTCCAGGGAGGATGCAAGGTGCATCCAGCCTGTGACTGGGGTGAGGGGTGGTGTTCAATGCAGATTGAACTGGGGAAGGGTTGGGAAACCAGGCACCCACCCAAGACAAGGGTGCTGGGGATGCCTGCAATGCTTCTGCAAACTTCAAAGCAACCAAGCATTTGTCTTGTAAGTCCCAACACAGCAGAAAAATGAGCCTCCAAAAAGCTGTTACCTCTACACAATAAAGTCAGATGGGTTTGTTAGTGTGGGGCAAGGACGTGTCCAGAGCAGAGCCACTCAAATGCTCAGAGGGTTGAGCACCTCCCTGGGAGGGCTGAGGGACTGAGGTTGTTCAGTCTGGAGAAGAGGAGGCTCTGAGGTGACCTCAGAACAACCTTCCAGTGTCTGAAGGGGTTACAAGAAAGCTGGGGGAGGGCTTTGGACACGGGGGTGTAGGGAGAGGACAAAGGGAAATGGGTTAAAACTTGAAGAGGAAAGATTGAGGTTGGACATGAGGAAGAAATTCTTTAATTTGAGGGTGCTGAGCCCCAGGTCACCCCCAGAAGCTGTGGCTGCTCCATCCCTGGGAATGTTGGAGGTTGGATGGGGCTTGGAGCCCCCTGGGCTGGTGGGAGGGGTCCCTGCCCATGGGACTGGATGAACTTTAAAGTCCCTTCCAACCCAACCCATTCTGTGGGTCCCTAAGAACCCCCCAGGTCTCAGCACATTTACAAACCACCACAGGCTCCTGGGGGGCAGATTCATGGCTGGAAAAGAGCTCCTGTGGGTGACACTGAACTGAACAGGGAACCCTCAGACTCAGGAAGTTCCAACATTTCCAACAGCTCCTGAAACCAGAAGTTTGCCTCATGGGAAACTGAGGCTGTTCCACGGTTATTTTCACCCCATGATCCAGGTAATCCCTCTCTGGGTCTATAATTTTGCCCTCGAGGAGCAGCCTTTGTCACCCAGAGCAGACGTGAGTCACTATCCTGCCAGGTCACCCAGGTGGCACTTGGCCATCACCCCCCTTACAGGATTGGGCAAATCTCTGTGAGTTTTGGGGAACACAACAGGGAAAAAATGGGAACTCAGAGCCCAAGAGCACAGGGCAAAACCCAACCTTGGCCAATGCTTTATGAGGCCAAGAGTGGAACGAGGGTGCAATTTGAGATTGTCACCAGTCCCTGATGAGTAGAGTGGGAAAACAAAATGAAAAGGTAATTAAGTGAGTCAGGGATAACCAGAATTAAACTCATGCAACAGTTCTTGATGCTGCCCCCGGGACACGCACCCATCAACCGCAGTTACCCCTTTGTTTTTCTGCTCCTCCCCTCTTCCTGGAAGCTATTGTCTGATTTTTTTACATGTTTTTATGATCTCTTCAATCTTCCGCCTGTTCTGCTGACAGCAGATGGGTGGCATGGAGGTGACTCTTGCAAAACACTCTTTAGGTGATGCTTCAGCTGCTGAAGACCCTGACCTCAGATTTGCTTCTTGTTCTGTGCCCGTTTTCCTCTGCTAAATTTCCAGATCAAGAGCAAAGGTCTGGTAGAAGTGATGTGAAAATGGAAAGTAATGGAAAATAAGGTGGAAAACAGTTGATTAAAAGGTGGAAGTTGTCCTCATCTGTGCTGGTGCTCATAGTGTAGGAAATGGAGCTACTACATTAAAACCAACTGCAAACCAAGGGTGTCCAAGTTTCTGAATTTATTGGCTGGACTCAATGACCTTAAAGATCTTTTCCAACCAAAATGGTTCCATGCAACCCTCAACACCGACACCAGAACCTGCAGAATCTCCAGCACATTGCAAAACTTGCAAAGATTTGGCAAGTTCTGCCAAGGCAGCCTTGCCCTTCACCTTCCTCTTGGGGTGTAAAGGGTTTGGGCCATTCTTCAGCCAGCACAGGAGCAGCTCAGCCCTGTCAGGGGTGACAGTGGGGTGGAAGGAGACAACATTTCCAAAGCTGGGTGGGTGCAACCAGGAACATACTCGTGGAGGAATGAGAGAGCCCGGGAGGGGTTCAGAAGTTCCCACCTTGCAATTTCCAGGTACGGGAAATGGTATCTCAAGCTGTTGCTTGCACAGGTGTGTCACCACCCCTTATGAAAGAGGACCTAGAACAGGTATAAAAGGGCCACCCAGGCTCTTGGATTACTCCAACCAACCCATTGTCTGCAAACCCTTCTTGAAGACCTGGGTAAGTAACACCACGAAGGTCCTCGCAGAAAGTAAGCTGAGGAAGAAGGGATTTTTTTTTTGAGATGTGATTTTGGGAGGTGTTGGTTGGAATACCCCTTCATGCCATGCCCCTTTGAGTCCTGGGTGATGCTTTCTGCTTGGGCCAGGGTAGGGGACTGGTTCTGGTTGCAACGAGTAGAAATTCATGGCATTTCTGGGCCGTTGCTAGTGGAGGTTTAATGGTTATACTGGCAAGGAGAGAGACCTTCAGGGGTCTGTGGTAACGACCCACGAGGCTCCTGGTGTAGATGTGGGAGGTGCATCCAACCACCCCCATTGGGGTACCTGGAGAGGAAGGGGGGCAAGAGCATGGCCTGGAGGGTCTGATTTGGGATGTATCTCATGGCTTTGAGGTTTCTCCACACAGTTTCTCCGGGTACCTCAAGAGCTCAACCATGTCTGCAAGCACAACCCCCAAAGCAGAGACTCAGAAGTTCCCTGGAAACTGCACCCTGGAAAAGGCCTTGGACACCATTGTGAATGTCTACCACCGTTACAGCATCCGGGAGGGCAAGCTCGACCTCCTCAGCTTCAATGACTTCAAGACCCTGATGAAGGAGCAGGCACCAAACTTCCTGCAAGTCTGTGTGAGTGCCAGAGGAGCTGAGTTGTGCTCCCTGGAGGGGTCATCTGGGGGGGCTGGGAGACTGGGATGAAGCTGAGGTTGCCTCCAGGAGAACAAAGGACAGTCCCCACCAAGGACTGTGGTCCACAGTGGGGGTTTTTGGGATCAGCCCCGCTTTGGCCATGCTCAGTGGGACCATCCCCACTCATCCCTCCTCCCACTGCAGGAGTAGGGAGAAGCCAAAAAGGTTTGGGACAAGACCTTGTCCACCCAGGCTTTTAACTACAAGGTAGGAGAGGACCACAGTGAATCCTGCAGTTTCCAAACCCTTCTAAGGGCACTCCAGGGGAAAGTTGGCTTCCTTCCCACCAGTGGGCATACAACCCACTCAGGGGCCACACTAACATACCACTTGCCCTCCAATTTTAGGACAGGAGCCGTTCTGGCTACCTGAAGCAGCTCTTCCAGGAGACAGACTTAAACAAGGACAAAGAGCTGACTTTTGAGGAGTTTGTCATCGTCTTGGCCAAGGTGACCGATGACGCCCATCGCATCAGCCACGGGCAGGACCGCTGTGGGCCAGACAAGGATTGAGCATAATCCCTGAAAAACTTGGAGGTGGCTGCTTGTAGGAATTGGGTTCTGGCTGCTTTCTGCCTGCTTGGATCACTCGTGCTTGGGAGATAATAAATAATTACTTGAAGTAATGTCTGAGTCCTTGAAGTCTCTCTCTCTCTTCCTGCTTGAAGGAAGACTGAGTCCTTCCTATCTCTGTGCTCTGTTTTGCATCCATCTCATTGGTGGGGTTAGGTGGGCAACTGGTGACATTTCTAAACCCATTTGCTACCCTCTCTACACCCCAGAGCTGCTTCCTGGTCCTGGGGACACGCGAGGTTCTTGGTGCAGATGTGAGAGGCATGGCCAACCCCCGCTTGGGGTACCTGGGGTGGTGATAAAGCTTTGACACAGATGAGGTGCCCAAAACTCCATGAAGGGAGAGGTCTATGGTGGAGATGTGGTGAGTAAGATGCTCAGTGGTTGGTCCCAAGGTCCTACATGGCCAGGGACACCTCCAGCCACACCAAGTTGCTCCAAGCCCCATCCAAACTGACCCTGAACACTTCCAGGAGTGGGAAAGCCACAGCCTCTCAGAGCAGCCTGGACCCACCCTCACAGCAAAGATGTCCAACCCAATATCCCCTCTTCTTTTCCCCTGTGGCTCCAGGATGGGAAAACCTCCAGGCTGCTCTAGCTCCTTGGTGGCTGCTCATGCCACCTCATGGCTGGAGCATCCACTGATGCTCAAAGGTGCTCAGAAGCTCAATGTGCCCACTGCCTTCCTTAAGCTAAAACACAGCCACCAACCCAAACACGTGTCCTGGTCCTGATTTTGGATTAAAACCTTCCATGAAACACGGCAAACTAGAGAGACACAACCCCTGCCATGCCTTCTTCCCCCATCACCCAACCACTTCCCGCTCGGTGTCGATTTTGAAAGAGTTTTGCAATGGTTGGCAAGCACGGGGTGCCCTGTCAGGGCTCAGGTCCTCAGGGCACAGCCAACCCCAACCATCACCAACCCCATCTTTCACTTGCCAGGGCTACCAGGCTGCTTCTGTGCCACCCCATTCCTGCTTCCCACTCCTTCCACTCCGGGGTTCCAGGAAGTTCACGGATGGTTGCTCAGCCCCAGGGTGAGGATTACAGCTCCAGGGTGGTTACAGCCATGGCTGGACAGGGAGAGGTGCAGAGCCAGGCAAAAATTGTGCTAGCACAGCAGAGGTTAAAGGGGGAGGATTGTCCCCCTCTATACTAACCTGAGTCCAGCTCTGGGGTCCCCAACACAAGAAGGACACGGAGCTGTTGGAGCTGATCCAGGGGAGGTCCTGGAGATGCTGGGAGGGCTGGAGCAGCTCTGGAGCCAGGGGGAGAGATTTGGGGGTGTTCAGCCTGGAGAAGAGAAGGTTATGGGGAGACCTTAGAGCACCTTCCAGTGCCTGAAGGGGCTCAAGGAAAGCTGGGGAGGGACGTGGGACAAGGACCTGGAGGGATGGGATGAGGGGGAAGGGTTTGCAGCTGCAAGAGGGGAGATGGAGAGGAGATCTTGGGGAGGGAGGGAGGGAGGGAGAAATTCTTTGGGATGAGGGTGCTGAGTCCCAGGTCACCCCCAGAAGCTGTGGCTGCCCCATCCCTGGGAATGTTGGAGGTTGGATGGGGCTTGGAGCCCCCTGGGCTGGGGGGAGGGGTCCCTGCTCACCTCAGTCTCATTTCTGCTGCCTGGTGGGCATATCTACCATCCTTCTTTGGTGATCCCTGGCCCATCCCACATTTTGCAACTCATCCTTGCCCTTCTCTACCTCTGGGACAATAAAATGATCCAAAATCTGGTTTCCTGAAATTGCTCCAAAATTCTGCAACTGAGCACCCCGACACCCCGTTGTGAAACACCCCCAGCCCTTCTCCAGCTCTTCCGTGCTTCAAAGCAAACGTTGTGAAACCCAAGGAGGGTTGGGGTGGTCCAGGTGGCCACTGGGTTGTATCTCCCAGCAGGTCCCTGCATAGTGCTGCCCCTCAGCACCTCATCTGGAGCTCCTGGAGCTCTTGCCCCAGGGCTGCCCATGGCCCTGTTGTTGCCTTCACTTTTTGTCTGGAATTAAGGTCATTTTTGGCAGGTTGAACAAAGCCCCACAGGAGGCAGCTGAGTCAACAGGCAGAACCTTTTAATGAAGAAGCACTGGAAAATCTCGTTTTGTTCTTGGCAGCTTTGAGCCCAAGTGCTTTCCTCTGTGGCACTGAGAAACAAAAGCAAAGTAAAGAAGCCACAAAGTGACAACCAAGAAGTCTTCCTAAGAAGTAAAAAGCCACTTCTCAGCCACACCTACTCTCAACTCAGTGCACACCTCAAGTGGAGAGAAACCACCCTTGGCCCAGGCTGTCACTCACCCCAGGAGATGAAATGAAGTTCCTCAGACCCTGCCAAGGCTGGGAACCCATCCCAGATTATTTGGCTTTCATTAAGATGGTCCCTTAGCACTGTCCCTGTGTCACACAAGCCATGCTGGTGAAACAGTTGGATGCGTTGCCCTTGGGTGCCCAGGACCCATCAGGTCTAGAGGATGGAGATGCTGCAGGGCCAAGTGGTGCTGGTTTGTTGGAGAAGTGGAGGTGTTTGGAGCACCCTGGTCTACTGGGGGGTGTCCTTTCCCCCTGCTGGAGGTTGAACTGGATGGAGCTTTAAGGTCCCTTCCAACCCAAACCATTCCATGATTCTGTGATGTTCCGGGCCCCCTTTGCCTTGTGCCATGATGGGAAAACACTCTGGAGGAGAGTAAAGCTGGAAAAAGGTGAGAGGAATGGACTTGTGGTGGAGATGATGATGGAGAATGAATGGAGATGAATGATGGAGAGTTGCTGCCCCAAGAGCCAGGTGGAGGGGTGAAGGGCCACTCCTTGCCACCCAGCCAGAGTACGTGCCAAAAGCCACGGGAAAAGCCCCAGAGACCCCTTTTTAAGGAACTACCTTGGAGCCTTAAGCAACACTCAAGTGTGTCACGAAGATGGGCTGGAATTGGGTGAAACAGAGACATTTCACAACCAGTGGAGTGGGGCAGGGGAGTGGGCAGGCTATAAGAGGTCCCCCACTCAGGAGCAGCCCCACTCCAGCCTGAGGAGATCTCACTGCTTCACCAAGATGAGCAAGGCAAGTCCAGTAGCACCTCGGGTATTTAAGGTCTTCTCCCTCTTTTCCAGGTGCTGGTTGGACCATGTGAGGTTCAAGGAGCTGCAGGGAACCTCTGCTCAGGTGCTGGCAGGGGGTAACCATCTCCAGTCCAAGCCATGGGTGGAAGAGTCTCATCTGGAAGAGGTTTTCTACAGCACAACCTGGCCACCAAAGAGGCTCCTAAATATTGGATCTCACTCTCTTCATCTCCACAGAGGTTTCTCCTTTTGGGATCCTTGCTCCTCCACCAGTGCCTGAATGACAGAGGGCACTTTTTTTTCTTTTTTTTCTTTAAAAATCCCAGATCTCAGCTATTACTGCACATCCCAGAGCAGGAGCAGACAAAGGCTTCAATCCTTCAGGCTCCTTTGAGATGGAGAAAGAGAACAGCAAATAAAAGAAAGGAGAGCAGAAACAGTTCAAACAACTCAAATTTATCCCCATAAAAAGAACAAGACCAGGCTGTGGGAAGCCATCAACCTTCCCTGAGGTGGCTTCTAAAGTTATCATTTCTCTTCCAGACCTCCCAGACCCAGGAATCTCTCTCTGACCTTGAGAAGGCCATGAATGTCATCATTGATGTCTTCCACCTGTATTCAAGAAGGGAGGGGGACATGGACACCCTGACCAAGAAGGAGCTGAAGCTCTTGATTGAGAAGCAGCTCGTGAACTACCTGAAGGTGAGTGGAGTCAAAACAGGGGGAGGGACCTGGGCTGGATCCCATTGCCTGAAAATCTCCAGGATTTGGATTCACCCCCTTCCCACTCTGCTCTCCTGCCTGGACTGTCCCTGGCCAACTGCTACTTTCCAAACTTGTTCCAGAAAGATGGAAGAAGGGAGCCCACATCCCTCTGGGGGAACCTACAGCCAGATATTTATTTACCTTCAGCACTTTATCTACAGAAGTCAGGAGCACATAACCCAAGAGCTCCTTTGCCATCCAGGAGCAAGGAGAGCAGAAATTTCAAGCCAAAACCCCCATCATTTTTTTTTTTTTTTTGGTAACTCATTTTGTTAAAGCAGGAGGTGCAGTGTTTCTAATCCAACAGGTTCAAGGGGAACTCTGTGGCTGTCACCACCCTGGGGTCTTCAGCAGCCCCCACAGCCCAGTGCTGGCTTTCTGGTGGCAGGTGACTCCCTGCTGTCCCCAAAGCAATGGGTGATGATGGCACCAGGATGGAACAGCTCGTAGCTCCAGGATGTTTGGGATCTGGCACCTGGGAAGGTTCCAGCCAGGTCAGGGATTGAACTGTGACTCAGGGGACTTTGCCCTCACAAAAATATTAGGGAAAGAAATATTAGGAAATAAAAATATTAGGAAATATTTTTTTCACTGAGAGAGTTGTCAGGCATTGAATGGCCCAGGACAATGGTGGAATCACCACCCCTGGAGGCATCTAGAAGGCATTTGGAGCTGGTCCTTAAGGACAGGGTTTAGTAGTTGGTTGTGGTGTTAATCAAAGGTTGGATTGGATCAGCTTGGAGGTCTCTCCCAAGCCAAACATTCTGTGATTCTGGTGTCCCTCTCTTTGCAGAACGTGAAGAACAAGGCCACCATTGATGAAATCATGAAGGACCTGGACATCAACAAGGATGCTCAGATCAGCTTCTGTGAGGTGATGCTGCTGATCACCCGGGTGACCATTGCCACCCATGAACACCTCCATGATATTGAAGACCACCAGCACAAACACCATCACCATCACCAGCAGCAGCAGCACCACTGAGCCAGACTGCAGCCCCTGGCCAAAGGCACCCACAAAATACTCACAGCCCCTGGTTTCTCCCCTCCACCCCTCTCCCCACCTCCCTCCTTCCATCCTTCGTGGTTTTGCTGCCAAATAAAGCTTTGCCCTGAGGCTGCTCAAGATCTTCTATGTGTCTGTGGGTTTTTTTTCTCTGGGTCAGTCCTGCACTTTGCTCTGTCCCAGTGGGGTTTTAAACCAGGCCAATCCACCTTGGAACCAGGCTGCAGGTTCTCAGGGGTTGGGTGGGCACCCAGGGTGAGCAGGGTGGTCACAATGTGGGTCTTTATACTCTCAAAATGTAAAAAAAAAAAAAAAAAAAAGCAAAAAAAAGCCTGAGAACACTCTGCATGTCTCCTGGGACTGAGCTGGGGTGGGAGGCAAGAGCTGGAAGGAAGGGTGGGGGTGGATGAGCACCCAGTTGTGGATTGCACCCGTTTTAGGGCATTTTTGTTGTGCCCAGGGGGGTGGCTGTGTTTAATTTTACTACAGCAAGGTCCAGATGTTGGGTTCTGTGTGAAGAAGCACCAAGAACAACCCCAACCCCTCACACCAGGAGCACCCTGAGGTTGCACCAAGGAGGTTGCACCAGAGGGAGAGGGACTGGAAATGTCCACGACCCCACTGTGATCAGAGCCTGGCTCCTGATTTGCAGGTGCCTTTTAGAGAGGGGAGGGGAAAAAAAGGAAGAGTTGTGATTTCCTAAGGGTGAGGCAAAGCCCTGAAATCACCCTGCTCAGTGAAGGAACCTGTCAGGAGCTTCCCCAAAACAGCAGCACTGAAGCAACCCTGCTCATCCCCCCCCTTTTCCTCCCAGTTAACACAAGACCACCACAAGTTTGCTTCACTGCTGCTGCCCAGGTTGCTTCAGTTTCCTTTGGAGGCTGTTTTGACATCTGAAGCATCAGGGACCTCCTTGTAAGGCACAAATCTGCTGCAGGGACCTGAGGCCACTCAGCTGAGCCTGCAGAGGGTGGCAGGTCCCTTCTGGAGCCAGATCCTGCACCCAACACTCAATCCTACACCCCAAAATAGGATGCACCCCCCATCCTACAACACTTCAGGGTCTTGGGAGCAGGTAGGAGCCCCACACTCAAGGGGATATGGAGTGGGGATGGTTCACTGCCACCACCCTTCCAGGCCATCACCTCCAAGTACCCTGTCCCCAAGGGTGGCCCATAAGGACATGCCCAGCTTTCAGGACTGTAGTGAAATGAGGCAACCAGGTGCCACTAATTACCAGGGAGTGGGCATGAGCTTGTGTTAAAGCCACCTGTGCCTAATTAAGGCATGAGCATGAGCAGTGGGGGCCTGCCTTAATCAGGCACAGGTGGCTTTAACACAAGCTCATGTCCACTACCTGGCAATTAGTGGCACCTGGTTGCCTCATTTCACTACACAGGACAAAGGTGATTTGGTTCCCATTTGCAGCAGATCAGCTTTCCAGGAGCTCAGCACCTTGCTGGTCTCCCTGCACAGGGGCCAAGTACACAAATCTGGGTGCTAGGGGGGCACCCACAAACCACCCTGCAGCCTTTTCTACCACTCAGGCAGGAAGCAGCCTCCAAGCACTGATCCAACAGGATGTTTGCCAACACTCCCCAAGAATCCGGGGTGCAAGACTCCTCTGGTGTCACTCACCGGGGCTGGTGGATCCATCACATCCACACAAGGTGGTGAGGACAGAGCCACCGCACACCCCAAGCACAGCAGGACCAAGGCCACTAAGGCAGAGCTGTCAGTAAGTGGAGATGATTGCTGGGTCCCAGAGTGGTCCCCAAAACCACACAGAACCACAGAACCACAGCACTGCTTTAGCTGGAAAAGGCCTTTCAGATCACCCACCATGAACCCAGCACTGCCAAGACCCCACTACCCCAGGTCCCTCAGCATCTCCACAGCTTTCAAATCCCTTCAGGGATGGGGACTCCACCACCTCCCTGGGCAGCCTGGAACAACCCATTGCAAGAAGAAAGTTTTCCCAGTTTCCCACCTAAACCTCTCCTGGGCAACTTAAGGCCATTTCCTCTTGTCCCATCATTTGTTCCTTGGGACAAGAGTGACCCTCCTGGCTCCAACCTCCTCTTTGGCAGGAGAGGAGCCCCTCATCGTCCTTTCCTCCAGGCTGAACACCTCCAGGTCCCTCAGCTGCTCCTCACAAGTTCTCCAGACCCTTTTCCTTGTGCTCCAGACCCTTCCCTAGCTCCATCTCCCTTCTCTGGCCTCAGCCTTTCACCCCAGCAGACCCTGAAGCTCCCAAGCAGAAGAACCACCAAAACCACCCAAGGAAGAAGGTGTTGGATTCAACCCCAACCACCTTTATCCAGGCTGATGGCCGAGGTGCTCCGGTGCCCTCGGGAGGGTGGTGATGGAATCTGGGTTCCTCCAGACCCCCCCTCCCCATCCTTGATTCCCAGGCTGGAAGCCAGGGCTCGACTTCTCCAAGGTGAGGACCGGGAATCCTGCGACAGGTCCCTGCTGCCACCTGGTGGCTTGGGATCCCTCCATCGGGAAGGATCGCTGTCCTTCCAGATACTGTCACCTGTGTTTCATGGGGAGAAGGGAGAAATCCTGCAGCTCCTCCGGCGTTCAGCTCACATCAGCCAAAAAATGGAAAATGCAGAGAAAGGCTCAACCCTCCTCATTTCCCTGCTGGGGTGTGGGGGGGTTGCACCCCAAGTTCTTCTCCCCGAGCTTGGCAATGTCACCAGTTTACATTTACACCCTGAAAAAGGCCTCAGCCTGAAGGACTGTGTCTCCCCAAAGCACCCCTGGGGTGACCTTGCCAGCTCCTGGCTCTGCTGCCCTCCCCCCAAGGGCTTCTGGGGTGGAGAAAAAAAAAAAAGGAGAACCTCCAGGGCTGAGCTTTATGGAGGACCCTGGGATGGGGTGAGGGGATCCAGCTAGGGCTGAGCTCAACCTCCCAGCTAAACCTCAACCCCAGACTAAACCCAGACTGGTTTGGGTTGAAGGAACCTTGAAGATGATCCAGTCCCACTCCTCCTTCCATGGGCAGGGACCCCTCCTACAGCCCAGGGGGCTCCAAGCCCCATCCAACCTCCAACAGTTCCAGGGATGGGGCAGCCACAGCTTCTCTGGACACCCAATCCTGCCTGGTTCCCCTGCCCACCACAGACCTTTCCACCCACTGCTGAGCCTCCTGCAGACCCCCCCCCCCAGCCCCTTCCACGTGGTGTCAGCAGTTCCATGGCCAACACGGGAAGGGTGACAACTTGGGGACATCAATGCCCTCTGCATGTCCCATTCCTTGGCAGCCCAGACACACCAGTAGGAAGAAGCCATGCTGGGGTAAAACTGGTCAGTCCTGGGGGTGTCATGGGCACGGGGGTGCCCAGAGCTCAGCAAAGCCACCCTGACACTGCCATGGATGGGGCCCTGTCACCGCGGGATGGCACCGTGGTGACAGCAGGCTCAGAGGGAGTAGCCAGAGGAAGGGACTGGCTCAGAGTGATTCAGAGCAATTTTCCTCCTAATTCCTCTCATTCCCTGGCTGGTTGGGTGCTGGTGGAGGTGGCAGCAGAGGAGGGAGGAGTCCCATGGTTGGAGGTGTCATTGCCACGCTGGCAAAGGTTCTCCCTCTCCTTACTGCCATCGTTGATTGGCCATATCTGAAAATTTAGTTTTCCAGATCAAGACCTGAAATCAAGGCAGCTTTCTGGATCTGTTTTAAGGAGCAGAGATGCTTGAGTGTGAAGCATCTTGTGATTAGTGAATCTAACCCAATCCCAGACAAGGAGAGGTTTTTCTGCTGGGAGAAAAAAGACTTTTTTTGCTAGGCATTGGGCATGGTTTCATTTTTTCCTAAGGAATTCTGCCCCATTCACTTTTGAGTGCCTCTGGTCTAGCAAGAGGCCTCAAGAATAGCTCTGGTCTTTGCTGTGGGCCTCAGTTTGCTAAAACCATGATTGTTTACTTTCCCTAAAAAATGTTTTATTTTTCTACCTTCTCCTCCCTTCTTGAGGTGGTGGCCATCACACCACCCTGGCCACCACCCTGGCCACCCCTCCCCATCCCTTCTTCCTGAGGGCTCTTTCCCAGGCCTGGATGTGCCCCATCCCCATGGCAAAGTCTCTGCTGATATTACAGAAATATGGAGCAGCCAACATAAAGCTCAACCCCCCTGGCACTTGGCCATCACCAGGACTCCAGCCCACGGGCAAACTCTCCTGAACATCCCTCAGGGGCACGGCCAGTGGGCAGTGGGCTCCCTGCTCGTGGGAGAGATGTTGTAGGGTGTTGGTTTCTCTGCAGGGTTTGTGCTAAGAAATGTGGCAAGGTTCTACTCCCCAGAATAATGTAAATTATTTACACAAATTAAATACAGTGCTGCTCTCCGTGCCTACTTGCCTGCCAAGCCCATACCTGACCCTGACCTCTCCCAGAAGCTTCAGGGGACCCTAAAAGGGGAGAGCAGCCCCTGGGTTGCTCTGTGTGGCAGGCAGCCCTCTCTCCAGAGGGCTTGCAGTGACTTGCTGCCTCTCATCCCACTGTGCCAGGGTCAAATTTAGCTCTAGACCGTGGTCTGCATCTCATTTGCAACCCACTCCATTGTGCTGTGCTGGTGGTGTCAGCAGTGGGGTGTGGGAGGCAGAAGTTGGCTCCAGGAACCCCTCCTCTCCCAAACACACCTCAGCCAAGCCAGCCCTGGGAAGGCTGATGCTGAGTGTGATCTCATCTGGCTTCATCCCCTATCTGGCAATCTTGGGAAGGTGCCTGAACCCTTAATGAAGGCTGGCACACCCTTCATAGCAGGGAGGGCACGTTCCACCCCCTCTCCAGGTGAGCAATCCTGGGGTCATTGACTTTGCTGGGACCACACAGGGAACTAAGCAGCTGAGAGCCAGAGGTCCCTGCAACCCTGCAGCATCCCTGCAGCATCCCTGCAGCAACCCCTCAGCATCTCCACATCAGGTCCTGCAGCAGAGATTTATAGGATGATAGAATCCTAGAAAGGTTTGGGTTGGAAAGGAATCGAAAAATCACCCAACTCCAACCCCCCTGCCTGGGCAGGGACACCTCCTACCCACCAGCCCAGGTTGCTCAAGGCCCCATCCAACCTGGTTTTGAACACTTCCAGGGAGGAGGTGTCCACAGTTTCTCTGGGCAACCTGTTCCAAGGTGTCACCACCCTCACAGGAAAGAATTTTTTCCTCTTGTCTAACCTAAATCTCCCCTCTTCAAGTCTGACACTGTTGCCTTGTGTCCTCTCACTACACCTGTGTGAGACATCCTACTCTAGCTTTCTTGTAGACCCCCTTCAGGTGTTGGAAAGCCACTATCATGTCACTTCAGAGCCTCCTCTTCTCCAGACTGAACAACCCCAATCCCTCAGCCTGTCTTTGTAGGGAAGATGCTCCAGCCCTCTCATTATTTTTATGGCTCTCATCTGGACACGTTCCAGAAGCTCAATATCCTTCTATCCAGGGACTCCAGAACTGGACACACTCCTCCAGGTGGGGTCTCACAAGAGCAGAGGAGAAAAGCATCCCCACATCATCCCCTCAGGATCCCCACACCATCTCCACATCATCCCTGCAGCATCTCCCCAGCTCCTGCATCTCTTCCCCTGGAGCCCTGCCCTGGGTTGATGTTCCCCATCATGGCTGAAGTGCAGCCTGGGCCCCAGGCCATGCTGTTGGGAGAGGTGGTGGCTGTCCCTGTCCCATCCAGGGTGTGTAATAAGTGACTTTCCCACGGGAGGGAGCTCATCATGCCCTTGGCCATGGCCAGCTGGGGCCGGTGTCACCGGGTGTCCCCATGTTGCTGTCACAGCACCTCGCTGCTCCTTCTGCTTCCCAAGCTCTGCTGCTGTTGCCTGAGCAGGTGTCAATGTGAATTTTATGCTGCAAGAGGGGAGGTTGAGAGGAAATCTGAGGAAGAAATTCTTTGGGGTGAGGGTGCTGAGCCCCAGGTTGCCCCCAGAAGCTGTGGCTGCCCCATCCCTGGGAATGTTGGAGGTTTGGATGGGGCTTGGAGCACCCTGGCCTGGTGAGGGGGGTGTCTGTCCATGGCCAGGGTGGGACTGGATGAACTTTAAGGTCCCTCCAACCCAAACCATTCTGGGGTCCTCTGAATACAGCCTGGGCTCAGTGACAGCCCAAGAAGCCATGTGGGACAGTCCCACAGATAAGATTAAAACCTCCTTTTCTTCAGGAAAGTTTTGTTGTCTAGAATGTTTTCCAGCATTGCAAAACCCCACAAATCCAAAAACCACTTTGGGGAAAAAAAAACCCAAACAAAACCAAACCCAAACCAAACCCCGAACCAAAAACCTTTTTGTGTGAAGCTAAATGTGAGCTTTCCTCTACAGAAAGAACCTTTGGAGAATGTTTTTAGGTGAAACCCATCCCTCCTCACTCGGGTCCCTGAGCAACGCCCGCAGAGAGAGGAGCTGACCTACATACACCTTTCCCAGGTGTTCTGGTAAACATCCTCCTTGGTGAAGGCTGCTGAGGGAGGCTCCCTGGGAAGCAGAGCAATGTGGAGAAGCAACCAGAGAACAGGAATGACCGGAAGAAATCCTCACCCTCCACCCACCCCCTCGACACCCTGCCAGGAGCTTACCCAGAGCTGCTCCCATCCCGGTTGATGCAGGTGAACGGGGTGAGTCTCTGCTCTTTCTTTTTGTGTTTTCTGGTGGTTTTTTCTGGTGGTTTTTTTCTTTTTTCTTTTCTTTTTTTTTTTTTTTTTTTTTTTTTTTTTTTTTGTATAGTTATTTGTCATTGAAATGAACTTTTATCTTTTGCAGGCTCATTTTGCAACCGGTTCTTCCCAGCAGGGACTAAAGACACAAAGCCTGGGGTGAGCTGCCCAGCCCCGAGCACTGCGGGTGTGGGGAAACAGCCCTTACCAGCACTTTCCTCCTCTGCAAGAGCTGATTCATTCAACCTGACAAGTGCCTGAGATGGCTACAGGGAGCGTGGTCTTTTTACTTTAAAGAGGGAGTGGGGAAAGTGGAGAAATTAAGTGAGTTGAGGTGCAAGTGAGCAGCCCTCTTCCAGCATCTACCAAAGGGATGTTTCTTTTTTCCCCTGGCAAAGAGATTTAGAAAGGCTGAAGCTGAACTGAACATGTGTTGAGTTTGCCTGGCTTTTTTGGAAGGGGTTTCCTGACCTCTGCCACCTTTCTGTGTCCTCAACTTTTGCTTCTCTCCAGGGTTGGAGACATGTCCAAGCTCATTAAAGCCATCACTGATATGATGGAGAGTTACCAAGGCAATGCCAGAAAGGGGAAGAAATCGGAGCCATTCAGTAGGAGCGAGTTCAAGAAGCTGATCCAGCAGGAATTTGCTCCTGTCAAGGTAACTGGTTGGGTTCGAGGGTGCAAAAGTGGAAGGGGAAAGGGTTGGGGTAATATTTAGGGGTGGTCGGGGGTCCTGCAACACCCACCACTTGCACCAAGGGGACCTGGTCATTGCTTCACCACTTTGCCCCTTCTGATGGGCTCTTCTCCTCTCAGAGGTCACCAACCAGCAAGTACAGGTACATCCCCAACCTGCCAGATTCAGACACAGAGCCCATGAACAAGAAGAAGAAGGGCTCTGACAAACCCTGTGTCTACTGATGGGTGGCTGCCACGGCTCCTGGGGCACAGGGACAAGGAGGTAAGAGAGAGCTCACCCCCAGGACAAGCTCCTGGACAACATTTGAGGTGCCTCAAGGCAAGGACAAACCTTTTAGCAAGGTCTGTAATGATAGGACAAGGGGTGATGGCTGCAAACTGAAAGAGGGGAGGTTTAGACTGGATATTGGGAAGTAATTTTTTATGCTGAGGGAGACACTGGCCCAGGTTGCCCAGGGAGGTGGTAGATGCCCCATCCCTGGAAACATTCAAGATCAGGTTGGACTGGGCTCTGATCCAGTGGAAGGTGTCCCTGCTCACTGCTGGGGGGTTGGACTGGGTGGGCTTTGAAGGTGCTTTCCAACCTGAAGCAGTCTGTGATCCTGTGTCTGGCCTGTGTAGAATATCTTTCATATATCTCATAACCTAGAGCCTATGGACAAACTGGATGAAAAATAACAGCCCTTCACTTGCAGAAGCCAAATCCAATTTATTGATTGTGATAGTATAAAGAATGGCATTTCTATTGACTAAAAAGTATTGTCCAAACAGAGGGCACATGGTTCCCTTTGTCTGTTTTTTCTTCGTGGCTGTCCCAGCAAGCCAAATTCATCAGGGAGGATGAGACAGAGCCAGGAGATGAGTATTTAATCAGGATTTAATAAGTATATAATCAGCTCAAATAATTCCAATAAAATTACACAGGCTTACAGGGTGAAGCAGAGGTACCTCAGGTGATGGTGGGGAGGGGACACCAACCTCAGCTGAGCTTTGGAGTGGTCCCAGGTGCAACCCCTACCATGGGTTTCCTTCCTTCTCCTTTAGGATCCCTGAATTGCCCCCTGGGTGAAGGACAGAGGCTCCAGCACCGTGTGGGCACAGGGTGATCATCCTTGGGGCTCTCAGCTCTTCTGGTGCCTGGGGACATGTGAGGACCTTGCCCTTCTCCACGGATTACCTCCATGAGGCAAAAATACCCCTGGGTCTCTTGTTTTGTCCCAATGTCTCTTTGGGGTGTTTTGTGGCTCTTTTGGGCTGCGAGGTGGTGGGTGGGTGGGTGGGTGGGTGGGTGTGTGTGGGGGGTGGATTTGCTGTTTTCTTTTCAGAAACCCAAGGGCAGAGCAGCAGCTGAGAGCTTGACCCCTTCCTCCCTCAGCTCCTTTTGGTTTTAATGGGTAGAAAGTGAAAAAAATCACAAGGCAATAGGGCTGGAAGGAGCTTACAATTAGTTGACTCAGGTTGCAGAGCAATAATGAAGGAAGAGTGGCAGTTTCCCAGGGAAAATTAAAGGTCTGTGCTTGGGAATCCATCTCCAGCTCAGCTGAAGTCAACAGCAAAATTCCCACGGGGTTGGCAGGAGGAAGGGGGTTAAAAAAGGTACCTCAACATTTATAAGGATGTTTCAATCTAATAAAGGCATTCTGGCTTTCTTTTCCATGAAAAAAAACCCCAAACCAACAACCCAGTCCTCATTTTTTATTCTTTTATGGAAAGCTTTTAGCTGTGTCTTTGTGTAACCAACCTGCACAAAGAAATATCACTGACAGTGGATGGGCAGAGGATGAGAAAGCAGGACATCTTTCCTCAGCTGTTCTCAGTTAAAACATTCTTTCTGATACACAAATCAATCAAACATGGCTGCTTTGATAGCAAGGAGGGGATGATAGGAACCCCTGGAAAAAAATATTGTGGGTAATTATTGGGTGATATATATGGAATATTTAAATCCCCAACTGCAAGTTTTCGGGAAGTCAAGGGAAGATGTGGACTTTCTGACCAGGATTCACTTAGTGGTCACTTTACTACATGGATGGATATTTTCTGCAGTAGTTAATTGCCCTCCAGTTAATGAGGATCTGTGAGGATCTGGTCCTTCAGCTCTTACCTGCCTGGATGGATTAAACATCAGCTGCCCAGTCTGTGATGTTACTGCATATTAAATACTCCAAAAATAATATTTTTCAGCCTTATTTTTCTCCTTCTTACATAAATGGTTGTAATACCATAGAGAAAAAAAAAAAAAAAGCAATAAAAACTGTACAACATGATGCCTGCCCAATTTTCATGAGCCACTGGTGATCACCAGCAGCCTCCCTGGGTAGGAGGTTGCTCAAAGCTGTGTTGAAAATGTTTTTCTGGTGGGGAAGCCCCAAGGGAATGGGGTAGGAATGCAAAGCCCTGGGGTTCTGGAGTGCCCCTGGGTGTAGGGCCCATGCTGTGGGGTGGAGAGGTGTTTCTATGCTTTCCCCATCACTTGGAACCTGTTGGTCATGGTTGATGGAGGAGAGGGGAGATGCTCAGGGATGATCCCTCACCAGTGGTGGTTGGGCACTGGAGCATCACAAGGGCTCAGGAAGGAACCAGCTCTGCACAAAAAGCAGGAGCATGTTGGTTAATCCAGCTGGACCCCTATGATGTGCATGGGAAAATGAGTCTGAGGAGCATAAAGAAACATCAAGACAAGAGAAGTCTGGAGAACTTAATGCTTTATTGTCTTATGGGCACCCGGTGGGCCCAAAGCCCAGCCTGAAGCATCAGGCGGCAGCAGCAGGGAAGCCCAAGTGATGTCCCTTCCCCAGGGAGTGACAGACCCAGAGGGCAGAGCTGAGGGTTTGCAGGTGGGCAGCTCCGGGGCTCGCAAAGCTATGGGGAGGTTGGAGGGAGCTGGGGGACGCGTGGTCTTTGGTGCCGGGGTGTGGGGGACACCCCATCACTTCATCTTCTGTGAGGGGATCTGATGGATCTGCTGCTGCTGCTGCTGGCTTTGCATTTGTGGCTTCCCATGGCAGCCACCACCTCCGGAGCTGTGACAGCCACCGCCGCTGCTGCCGGAGCTGTGACAGCCACCACCACCAGAGCTGTGGCAGCCACCGCCACCACCACCGGAGCTGTGGCAGCCACCACCACCTCCGGAGCTGTGGCAGCCACCACCGCCACCAGAGCTGTGGCAGCCACCCCCCCGGAGCTGTGACAGCCACCGCTGCTCTGGCGGGTGCTCCGTTCCTGCTGGTGGCAGTGGTCCTTCTCCTGACGGGAACACATCGTGGTCTTTTGGGGTGATCTGTGGGAAGAGAAGAGATGTCAGGGGCTCCTGCATGTCCCAGCACTCCATCCATCCATCCATCCATCCATCCATCCATCCCTGTGCCTGTCCCATTTGCAATTCCACCCAGGTCCCAGGAGAACCCTGGCTGTGGAGCAGAGCCCCATGTCCTCCAAGGGAGGGTTTCCCCAGTTGAGTAAAACACCACAAGATGACTCAGCCATGAGGAAGGGCTTCCTTCCCTCTATTCATCCCACCACCCTACGAGCATCCCCATGCTCCTTGTCCCTTGCAGGCAGCCCCGTCCCCAAGGAAGCAAGATCCAGACTCACCCGAGCTTGAGAGGGATACAAGAGGAGGGAATAAAGATCCTTGGGACCGGAGCAGTTTTATAGACATCTCAGATCCCTTTCCCCGGAAATGAGCCAACTCTCTGTCATAGCAATCTATTAATTTAATACCCAATCCCCATCAAACCGCCCTCTGTTTACATTGCTGGCCTGACTCACTCGTGATGGCAATCATTCCTTTTTTATCTGTTTCCTGTGCCACATAAGTATCTAATTGCCAGCCTCACCTGTCCTTAATAGAAAAACCCGTGGGTGCCTGGGGTTTCCAAAGGCTTACCTCTCTGGGGCTTGTTTTGTTCAATTAAATCCAGGCATAATTATAGCCCCATCCCATCAAGCTCCACTCAGAGAGTCTAATCCCTGCTATTGAGCTGCCACCAGAAGAAGCCAGAAATAATTCAGGCAAAAAGGAATGGAAAGTTGCTCTCTCCTCTCTTACATGCTTTGTCCGAAAGAGATACCAAGGGAGCAGCCAATGGGCTGAGGACAAATCCTCCTGGGCTTCCTCTAGAGTTGGGGCTCAGGGGTTTTCTAGCTCCCCTCCTTTACTTAAGGATGTGAATTTCCCCCAAAAGGGAGATGAGCAGCTACAAGACAGTCTTGGGGATGGCCATTTCCAGCCTCTCAATGACAAAGATCAGGAAATGAAGACTGAGGAATTAAGAGTCAACTGGTGCTGCACTGGTGTCTTCTGGAGCCAGAGATCTGGAGATGACCTTTTGTCCTGGTTAAAAAGTTGCCTGGAACCTCATCACCCCACCAAGCTCGTTGACCTCGAAAGGTCCCAGCTCCTTATTGGCAAGATAAAGGCAAGAAAAGGTCTGAGAGACAGAAAGATGACATGGGGAGCCTTGCAGACATGAAGATCCACCTTGCTGCTAAGGAGAAATACTTTGGCAGGTCTCTGAGAGAGGAGGGGATGACTTTGAGCTGAAAGCCACTGGCGGTCCCCAAACACTTTTTAGTTTGTTATGCTCAGCACTGAACGTGAGCTCCATCCTGCTTCTCCTGGAAGCTTTTGGGTGGCTCCTGTCCTCCTGCTTCTTCTTCGGGAAGCTTTTGGGTGGCTTCAGGCAAAAACTCATGGGCAGGGGGTTGAGCTGGCCCTGGAGGTCCCGGTGTCCTGCACATGACCCAACTTGAGTAGAGGGGAATGTGGTGACCAGGGGATGAAACCTCCTCCAGGGTATCCAAAATGTTGGCTGGGTGAACTCTCTCCATCACGAGCCTCCCACCTGGTGGTGATGGGTGCCAGCCAGGGGGAGGATTGCAAAGCTCTCCTCCATCCTCACACATCTGTGGCTCACCCAGCCCCAAGTGCATCAGGCATTTACTGCACTGCCTGCTGCTGATGTCACAGCATTTCAGACAGAAACTAGTGGCTGCAATTCTAATGAGTGGTGGAACTGGGCAGGCACCCACTGAGTGGGTGCTGCAGGCAAAATCCACATGGGTGCTGGAGCAAATGAGTGTGTGTGCACCCAAGGGGCTGAGAGCAATGGCCACGGGGCTTCTTGCTGCTGCTTTGTGCATCCTTCCCACCACCCAAAATAGAGATGGGTGACGAAAGTCTCAAGGACAAATTCATTTGTGCCATTTGGTTTTGTCTTTGCCCGAGAATATCAGTAACAGTTGTGTCTTGCCCAGGTCAAGGGGGATGTTCAGCACAAGAGAGGTTAATGCTGATTTACTTTTTGGGTGATGATCTCATTCATTTAAAGATAAAGGACATGTGAATATTCTACCAGATTTCATTATGAGTGGGTGTTTTTCTTGCAGTCCTCAGCCTCTCACACGTGAGGTTAGAAGCAGAAACCACATCAAAACAGAAGCAGAGAAGCCTGTGCCCTTTTTTATTGTGGTTACAAAGGAAAAATTAAAATCTTTAAACAGCCAAAGACCTGAGAGGCAAAGGAAAGGCACTTCAAAACATATGAGTAGTGATTCTATTGAGGGTTGTCTTGGGGTGAGGAGGATGGCATGGTTACACCTTCTGGCTCCACCCAGCTCTGGGCTGGCTGTTCCCAATTGGAAATCCCCATCCCTGGCTCTCTTCTGCCTTCCCAGAAGCACCTCTGCCAGGTCCTGGCTCTGCAGAGAGCTGGATTTGGCTTCTCCCTCTGCCAGCTCTTCCCTTGACTTTCTGCAGCTCTGAGTCCAGCTCATGGAGCTTGATCATTCCTGAGTTCATCTGTAGGCGTTGAACCACAGAATGGTTTGAGTTGGAAGGGAACAGGAGAAGCTTCAGAAAAGCCAAGAATTAAAGATGTCACTGAATTCAGTCGCACTGTTCTCTTCTTCTCCCTAAAAAAACAACCCCAAGTGGTCTCCTCAGGCACACATGCTGCTGGGCTGGGCATTTTCCCAGGGGGATTCTCCTTCTTAACATCTGTGACCTGCTGGTAATGGGGCAGACCTTTCAATCCCCTCCACCCACCTGCACCCCTACGGTGTGCATGGAAAACGGGACTGAGGAGTTTAAAGAAACACCAAGACAGGAGAGGTCTGGAGAACTTAATGCTTTATTTTCTCACAGGCACATGGTGGGGCCAAAGCCCAGTGCTCTGCAGCAGGTGGCAGGGAAGCCCAAGGGATGTCCCTTTCCCAAGGAGTGACAGAACCAAGGGCAGAGCTGAGGATTTGCAGGCAGGAAGCCCCGGGGCTTGCAAAGCTTTCTGGAGGTTGGAGGGAGCTGGGGGATGCGTGGCCTTTGGTGCAGGGGTGTGGGGGACACCCCATCACTTCATCTTCTGCGAGGGGAGCTGCTGGATCTGCTGGATCTGCTGCTGCTGCTGCTGCTGCTGCTGCTGCTGGCACTGGACTTGTGGCTTCTCATGGCAGCTGGAGCCACCAGAGCTGTGACAGCCACTGCCACCACCGGAGCTGTGACAGCCACCTCCACCACCAGAGCTGTGACAGCCACCGCCACCACTGGAGCTGTGACAACCACCGGAGCTGTGACAGCCACTGCTGCCACCACTGCTGTGACAGCCACTGCCACCACCGGAGCTGTGACAGCCACCTCCACCACCACTGCTGTGGCAGCCACCCCCCCCGGAGCTGTGACAGCCACCGCTGCCTCTCTCCTGCCTGTGGCACTGGTCCTTGTCCTGGCGGGAGCACATGGCTGTGTTTCGGGGTGATCTGCAGAGAGAGAGGAGCTGTCAGGCTTTTCCTTTCCTCCTTCTGCTCTTCCAGGGGAGGGATATCTGGATGTGCATTTATCCTCTCTTAGCCATATCCTGTAATTGTCTTTAAACCTTGCACCAGCTTCTTTGACAAGTTTGGGATTGTCCCATCGATGCCACCACCAGAGGCCCTGGGACCATCCCGAGCTGCCTCGATCCAGAATCCAAGCTCCTCATCCTTCTCCTGGAGGGAGGAAAACACCCCCCTAGAGCCTCCCTCCACCTCCAAACCCCTCTGCTCTCCTTCGATATCCCCTGGGCACCTTGAGCAAACCCCAACTCTACGCAAGGCTCAGCCTGCTCCAAACCCAGCCAGCTCCCAAAAAATCCCGACCCCTGGAGCCCCACAGCATCACTGCTCTTACCTGAGATGCTGGTGCAGCAAAGGAATGAGGAGGGAATGAGGCTTTCCAGGACCAGAGTCCTTTTATACCTTCTCTGCACACCCCATCTGGAAAGGAAGCCCCTCCCTGTCACGGAGGTCTGACTGTTCATTTAATGTAATTTTTTTTTTTTTTTTTTTTTTTTGCCTCCCCACTCTTCAGGTTGCTTCTGTGACTCACCTCATCTGCCCCGGGTATCACCTCATTATTGGTCATCTTTCCTGCACTGCAGAAATATTTAATTGCCAGCTTTACCCCTGCTCAGCTCCAATGGGGGAGCAGTGTGGGCAACCTCAGCTGCCACAGCTTTGCGAGGTTGGGTTTGGAGCTGATTGCAGCTGGGGAGCCCTTTGCTTCCAGAGGGGGGAATTATATTTATTAATTATATTTTTTAAAAATACATGCATTCTATAATATTACGATAGAATATTAATTATTACAGATTTTTTATATATATTTTGGGAGATGTCATATACTTTAATAACTCTTAAGATGTCTTGAGGTGCTGTAGTCCTGCAAATGCCCATAAACACAGAGCTGTGCCTATAAATAGCTATAACTTCTTAGGCCTTAACTCTCACAGCTCTCTCAAGTAAAGTTATGACTCTTTGCAGTGATCTCTCTGGTGCCACTGTTGGCCCATTTCTCCTAAAACCACCTCAAACACTTCAAGGTGGTGAAGAGGGAGAAAGAAACAGCCCCCGCAAAAGCTTGTTTTGTCATTCAAAGGTTCCCTGCTATTGCAAGAAGGACCAAGATCCTAATTTTTGGAAGGAGGAAGACCTGCCCTACGTAGTGATCCAGGGCTGGGGAGGTACATAATTATGTGGTTAACTTTCAGCCCGTGAGTAACTCTGGAGAGGCAACGCCAATGGTTTTTTTTTTCCAGGTTGTGAGTGGCTTCGGAGCTGCCGCGTGGAGGAGATGGACACCCACAGGTGACACACGGTGGCCTGGGTGGCTGCCGTGTTGTGGGGAGCCAAGAAGACCCCAGGGACTTTCTTCAAACTCGTCAGAACCTCCTATTTAGAGCACTTTTCCCTGTTCCTCAATTAGCTCCTAATTGGCCAACAAATCAGAGGGATATTTGCACCGACGCAGGGATGGACAAGAGCCTTGGGGCCACAGTGCCAGCTGATGGCAAGAAATAATTGGAGATACTCCTTGTACCTTGTACTTGGAAGCACCTAGGGCCACGGATCTTTTCTGCCACTTTTTGTGGGAAGACATTTCAGTCACTTCAAATCAAATCAGTTTTAGCAGCTGAAGTGGGGAATTGCAAGGATTCCCTCAGCTCTAAAGTGCTTGGAAAACACTGCAAAATAATTCACTTGCCTGCAGAGTTGCTACAGCATTTGGCATTTTTTGGTTCCCCTCTCCAGCCTTTTATTTTTCCTTCTCCATGATGATTAAGTTTTAATCCCATTCTGCAGTGAGACTGAGGCTCAGCCCCATCCCACCTTTGCTAATCCTGTTTCAGAGCCCCGGGATCCTTCGGGAAGTGGCTGGAAAACAAAACAAAACTGCAAGGCACTGAAGTGTTTCTCCAGCCTCTCCGAAACTCCAACTTTGAACTCAGGCACCTGAACCTTTCCTTAAGATGCTGCAAGTCCTGAAGGGTTCTTGCAAGCTGAAAAACATCTGACACATTTGCTGTGACTGAAACACAGAGGATTTTGGGAAAGGCGGGCAGGCAGGGCAGGGTTAATGCACCAGATACTCAACCTAAATGCTTCTTTTGTATTGCTTAATTGCTATTATGAGCCAGAACAATGTCAGGGCAAACTGTACCCAGGATCACTACAGTTTAATTGTGTTTTGTTCTGGCATCGGAAGAAATATGATGAACACCCTCTGTGAAAAAAGGACTTGAAGTAAATTTAGGTTCTCAACATTATGCTGTAGCCAGCTCCTCCCTTTTTAGTTGTTCTGAGGTTCTTAAAGATCAGCAGCAGCCATGGGCACCTCTAAATTTTGTGGCTGTCCACCTTAAGGTGCCTTGAACATGGGGTTTGCAAGGAGGGATGAAGGCAACAACCTCTCCTAAGACTCTCCCAGCCACCTTTTCAAAGGATTCCTAGCCCAGGAGCAGGCAGGAGGGAGGCAGCCCTGCCTGCACCCTTTGCAGCAATGTCAGATATTTCTGAGCATCATGACACACACGAGGATAATCTGATCAGGGCCAAATCCATTTTGTGAATGGCAATAGCAGACCTATAAATTACACAATTCATTTTAATTACAAGCTGAGAAGCGAATTAATCAGTTGGTTGTGTAACACCAGCATTTTGCAACATCCCTGGCTCAACCAAGGGCTCTTGAGGTGTTGGGCAGAGGGTTTCTAGAAAGGCTCTCTGGGGAGCTCATCAAAAGCATGTGGAGATGCCTGCCACAAGGATCAAGGGGCCAAATGATCAAAAAAAGGATCACAAGTGCCTTTGCCTGTAGGACATTTTCTGCCCCGTGCTCATGCTGAACAGCTTGTGGGGTTTTCATGGAGGATTTTAGGTATCCAGCTCTGTTGGAAGGTGGCATGGAGGGGAGCTGCCTGTCCTGCAGAGGCTTGAGATGACCTCCTCAAATGTCAGCATTAAAAAGCTTTTCTCTCTCCCTTTTCCTTTGCAGTCCATCAAGGAGAGTATGGCAGTGCCCACCCGTGTTGCCTCTGTCTGGGCAGGGTCACTCCTGGGCTATTAAACAGAAAGTGTCTTGTGTTGTGGAGTGAAACACAAGGGGAAAGTGAGACCATGAACACCAAACCCATAGGAGTTCTGGATTGTAATGACTGATCTATAGTCACAGACTGATACAGAGAGACCCATGCCAGTAACCACATAAAGTTTAATTTAGCACCCTGAGATAAGCTCATAAGAGGTACAGGACCCACCAGAGGAGGGAGAGATGACATTTTCTTTGAGGATTGCTAGGAGGCATGCAAAACCTTCTGAACTCAGCACCAGTTCAAGGAGGTGCACGAGTATAACATGCAGATAATGTCCTCATCACTTCATATTTGAGGACACTTGATAAATCTGCTGCTGGCAATCCTGGGGTTTTCCATGGCAGGATCCCCCACTGCTCCCATGGCAACAAGATCCACCACTGCTCCCATGGCAACCAGATCCACCACTGCTTCCATGGCAACCAGATCCCCCACTGCTCCTGGTGCATCCAGATCCCCCACTGCTTCTGGTGCATCCAGATCCACCACTGCTCCTGTGACATCCAGAGCCACCACTGCTCCTGTGGCACCCAGATCCACCACTGCTTCCATGGCACCCAGATCCACCACTGCTTCCATGGCATCCAGAGCTACCACTGCTCCTGTTGCACCCTTCACTGCCGTGGCACGAGGACCTTTCTTGCTGGTGGCACTGGTCTTTGTCCTGGCGGGAGCACATCTTTGCAGACCTGCTGGAAAGACTGTCAGCTGTGAGTGGGTGCACAAGCCAGAGACATTGTGATGCCTGTCAGCTGACAGTAATAGAGGTGGAGTTAGATGAGATATCAAGGATAAATTCTTTTTATCAGTGAGGTTCTAGAAGAGGAGAGAAAAATGAGCACTGCAGATCTGCCTGCAGGGGTCCCTGACCTTCACAGAGGACTCCATGCCACCTTTCTTTGAGCAAGTCTCTCCTTTCTCTTCTGTGTTTAGCAAATACAGAAGACAGAAGTTAAAGCAGCCAGTGATTAGTGAGAAGTGGTGCCAGAGTCCAGAGCTGGACCTGAAGGATCCTGTCCTCAGCAGTCTATTCTATTAAGTACAGACATGGCTGGAGAAGACAACTTGGGCAGGAGGGCTGAGGTGTGACCAGAGATGGTCCCAGAGATGAGAGGTGTAAAAGAAGGACCTCAGGCTCAGTAAAAAGCTGGTGATTGTTAAAAGTGCAGAGGTTGGGTCAAGCTGGACTTACCCTGATCAGCAGGAATTCAGGAGGAGATGTGAAGCTGAGACACTGAGGAGCAACCCAACGTGAGACCTTTTATAGGGCACCCGGTATTTTTCTCCCCGGAAACAAGATGAGGCCCCACTGGAGGGACTTGATTGTTCACCACCTCAAGCACTTTGCTAATTGGGGAGTTTTTACACTGCTGTTTTGACTCACGATATCAGGAGCAGATCAATATCCTGCCCTTCGGATCACCGTTCCTCTCCTTACTCCATCAAAATGTTAATTGCCCACCACGCCTGGTGTGGTTCACACCTAGGGATGGGGACATTTCTGGATGGTCTTGATGCCTTTGACTAAAACATTTCCCTGCTTCTTGTGAAGCAGCTGTGAGCCCAAGTTGGCAAGGCAAAAATGTTAGCGGATGGGAAGGTGGGGTGGTCACAAAGGGATTCAGAAAATAAAAAAGGACTTGAGTGATGAGGTAGGAAAAACGAGTGTGTTTGGGCAGCTTGGGAAAAAAAAGCAAATCTGGGTTGTGAGTGGGCGAAAGAAGCAAAGGGAATTAAAGATGCAGGTATGAGCACGTGATGGGGTGACAGAAGGTGAGCACAGAGCTTGGGGTTGGTCTGTGTGTGGGGTGTCCCAGAAACAAGGAGTGTGAGCATCCTCCACCAAGCCCTGGGGCCCAGTGTTGGCCCAGTGCCTCTGCTGGGGTGATGGTGGCTTACAAAAGGAGTTGAGCGGCTTCAGGGGTCTAAAGTTGTCACCATGTGCTTGGGGTTTAGAGGTGGGAGATGCTGATGTTGGACTTTGAAGCAAAGTGGTGCTGGATGTGTCTGTTTGGAATGATGGGAGTGGGCAAGAGCAGGGGGTGGTTGGGGGGTAGCACTAAGGAGAAAACTATTTCTGAGGAACTCAGCCAAGAAGCACTAAAAGGTGTGCTGCAATATTTCAAGTCAGTCCTTTCTTTTCCAAGTCAGAGATTTTTGACCCAAACAGAAGGAATTTCAAACTCCACAGGAGACAGTGAGCATCCCAGCAGGAAGCTCGGCAGGACAAAAGGTCTCCATCAGTGTCCTGGTCCCACAAGACTTATACCAAATATCTGCTCTTGGTCACCTTGATTACTTCTGCTGAGGAAAAATGTAGGGAGGAAAGTTTTGTCACTCTTGGAGCTCTTTCCTCCCTCTGTGCCTCCATCATCCCATGGACAATGGGTCTCCATTGATTTACCACTTGGCTTTGGGGAGAAAAGTGTCTTTCTGCTATGGAGCACACCAGGCCTGATCTCACCAAAGACTCTGGAGGCCACTGTAATATTAATAACAGCAGAGATGAAATGAAAATAAAATAAGTCAAGGAGATTCATTGCCAACCAACGGAGCTGAATCACTGAACGATTGGATACGTAAGGAAACCAGAATGTGTCTGGGGATATTTCGCAAACGTCAGAAGAAGAAAAATCCTTGTGAAACTATTATTCACGATTCCCTAATTACAGCCCAGCTGTCACATGGTTGGTGACAAACATGTTTATCGTCGATCTTGGCGACAGAGACACCCACCTGAGCATGGGCTGCTGGGAAGGATGCTCATGCACATCAGAGATCTGGACCTGTACCTTATTGACCCTAAAATGCTAAAAACTTTATCAACTTCTGCATTTGAGAATATGAAAGTCAGACTTTTTTTTTTTTCTTCATTAAAATGGAAAGTCCTGAAGCCTGTTTCAGAATTAAACTTGGAGCAGTTTCCCACTTTCATTAAAATGGATACAACTCGTCCCTGAGCCCCATATATCTCCTGCAGAGGTCCTAATCCTTGGGAGACGATTCCTTGTGCCTCTCAGTCCTATTCTGAGTGGATGACAGTTCTTTTATTTGGGTAATTTGTTGATTTTATGGAATTGTCCTAATACACGTTTCAGGAGATGGTTTGTTCCCCAGATGGTTTGGGTTCCAGGTGGCTTACAAATGCTCATGATTCTTCCATATGTTGGTTATTGTTTTTTTATTTAGGAAGGACATAAATAAAGCATAGAAAACCCCCAAGATCCTAGAAGGATCTGAAGGACAACCCAGGTACAAGTTCGTACCTCCAAATCCCTGACAGATGATTTAAAGTCAAAGGTCTCTTTTTTTTTTTTTTTTTTTTTTTTTTTTTTTGACAGGGATTGCTCATGTGAAATCTCTCTCATCAGATCCTTTTGACAAATCAGTGTCAAAATAGCTCAAGTAGAACAACTCCTGCCCTGCAATCTCCTCCAGCCTCCTCTTCCAATGCCCAGCAAGCTTTGGAAGGGATTTGAAAGTGGATTCAGATGCCTTTGCCACTGGCCCATCTTTGCTGAAATTGTTTTACCACGAATCTTTCTTTCCACGAAGGACCCTGATTCCTGCACAGAGTTGTGTGTATGGGGGGGTCACTGTACCACTGCATTGTCCATGGGGTGGGCATTTGGGCTGCTCTTGGGCTGGGCCACCCCACTGAACTCTGCTTGGGATGGGGACTGTGTGCCCTGCAGGGCATGACAGCATCAGCCTCTGCAGGTTTACTAGGATGAGGCTGGTGAGGAAGGTTTGCAGCAGTGTCAGGGCAGCCCCATGTGTCCAATTGTAGAACCTCCATCCCAGGTAGGGGCACCCTATGCCTGTTCTTAGCTCTTTTCCAGATGGTGCTCCAGGAGAAATCTCCATCCTAAATGCTGCAAAGCAGCTGACTCTGCAATGTGTCACATCCTGCAGGCTGGGCCAGGCAGGACACTGGGAGATGGAGACAATGGAAGCTCTCACCTGGGCTGGGTGAGGTGCAAGGAGCCACCTGGGACATGATGCTCTGAGTCACTGGCTCCATGTCCCTGCTTTGCTGCAACAATCCTCCACGGTGGTTCCAAACCCTAAATCTTTCAAGGAGTTTGGGGTTTTTCATTCCATTAGAGATGCTGAGTCCAGCCAAGTGCCCCCTTGGTGCCTACAAACCTGTTTCTAATTTCCATTTGATGTGTATTCCTGGCCAGGTGGTTCCCATTTCTCTCTGGGTCAAAGTCCTCAGTTTTGAAAGGTCTCACCCACACCAGGTCTTTCCCAACATTTCCCAACCCTCAGGGCAGCACTGGGCATCACCAAGCACCAGCTGCTGAAGGTCCTGCAGGAACTGTTCCCCTAGGGGGGAGAAAAGATCTCTGATGGTCTAATGGACCATAGAGCAGTGTCCCTCTCACCACCTTTGTTATCCCCTCTTGTTCTGCTGTTCCTGTTCCTGAATTCTCTCCCTGACTTTTTTCCCTAGGGCTGATTTTGGATGTTTCTGCTACAAATCAAACTGCACCCATTTTCTCTTTGGTGAATGAAAGGCTGTGCCAAGCAGATCCTCTTGGTTTTACCTCTCTAATGAAGTGTGTGTCTGTGTGGGTTTTTTAAACGTTAATATGTTAGTATATAATTGCTGGTTGCATAAAGAATCCATGATGAGAAATGTTCCTTCTTAAGGAGGAAGTTGTCTGGAGAAGGAATAAGAAGACAGCGGGTTGAAGCAACCAGCAACCTGGATGTGAGGGTGAATGGGGACGCTGCAAACCCCAGGCTTGGCCACAAGAAGGAACCGAAGCAATTCGGAGGGATGAAGTGGAAAACAATGATGCAGAGGGGTTATGAATCATAATTTTTTATTGCCACCACATCTGCTGTGAAATAAGGAGGTGAGCAGCACTAAATATTTCACAGAGATAGTGGGTTACACCTTCAAAGCTCATTACAAGCAAAATGACAGGAAAAGTGGAGGTCTGTGAGCACCCTGGGGCATGCTGACCACCCAGGAGACATTGCAAGAGTGAGAAGTTTCTCTCATTCATCCCCATTCCTTGTGTCCTCTACTTTATCTTCCGGGCTGGCATTTTGCAGACTTGCTTTTGCTGCTGGCTTGGGATGGACACAGGCATGTGGCCCTGCTGTATTGGAGGGGGACAGGTCTGGACTGGAGGGGGACAGGTCTGGACAGGAGGAGGACAGGTCTGGACTGGAATGGGACAGATCTGGACTGGAGGAGGACACTTCTGAATTGGAGGGGGACACTTCTGCATTGGAGGGGAACACTTCTGCATTGGAGGGGGACACTTCTGCATTGGAGGGGGACACTTCTGCACTGGAGGGCACTTCTGCATTGGGGGGGGGCACTTCTGCATTGGGGGGGGACACTTCTGCATTGGGGGGGGACACTTCTGCATTGGAGGGGGACAGGTCTGCACTGGAGGACACTTCTGCATTGGGGGGGGACACTTCTGCATTGGGGGGGGACACTTCTGCATTGGAGGGGGACAGGTCTGCACTGGGCAGCACTGTGCTGGCTTGCATGGCTTCTCCCCCTGGTACCCTGATCCGTGGCAGGTCTCAGAGCAGACAGACCTCCCATAGCCCTGGCACCCCCCCGATGACCCACAGCTGTACGTGGGTCTCCTGACACAGCTTGAACCACCCCCATGGCATGAACCTGAGGAGGAGCCATGGCATCTCTCGGAGCAGACGGACCTCCCGTAGCCTTGGCATCCGCCTGATGACCCGTAGCTGTACGTGGGTCTCCTGACACAGCTCGAGCCCCCACAGCCCTGGCAGGAATCAGCTGCAGTGTTGCCCTGGCACCTCTCGGAGCAGACTGAGCCCCGGTAGCAGTAGTGGCGGTAGTCGTGTCCTCTCATGCCTTCAACACCTTCCCCATCACAGCCCGAGGAGCAGCAGGTGGTGTAGCCGTAGCGGAAGGGAGTGCGTCGGGTGTCCAGCCATGAGCCCGAGGGATCGTACCAGGTTGAGTTCAAGTTGAAGTATGATTCTCTCCCAGAAGAGCATATCATGTTTGAATGAGAGGGAAAAACCTGAAAAGCACACAGCCAGACAGATTTGCATTGCCATCTCCTCTCTTTTCATGGGATTTCACAGAATCAGCTGGGTCAGGAAGGACCTCTGAGATCATCAAGTCCAATTCTTAATCCACTACCACTGTGGTTTCCAGACCATGGCACTGAGTGGCACATCAGTCTCTTTTTATAAACTTCCAGGGATGGAGAATCCACCACCTCTCTGGGCAGCCCATTCCAATGCCTGATCACTCTCTCTGTAAAGAATTTTTTCCTAATATCCAACCTAAGCTTTTCCCAGAGAGCTGAGTTATTGAGCCATTCATGAGCCAGCTTTGCTAATCCCAGAAGCCTGGATGTAAAAGAAATCCTTGCAGTTGCCCAACACTTGTCACATTACATCCAAACCTTCTTTCTGACCTCATGGCTGATTTTTTTTCCCCCTCCAAAATCAGAAACAACCAGAAGGAACTGTTGTAAATCCCATCCCCAAGCCCCCCAGTACCTCCTCTCTTGGCTTGGCCCACCCTCCTCTAACCCTTGTCTGGTAGAACATGGTCTGAAGGACATCCCAAGTCCATGACCTCCCGAATCCAGAATCCCCATCTAAAAATCAACCTGGCTGCTCCAGGATGTGTCTTACCTAATTCCTGAGGGAAGGCAAATGCTTATCAGGAGAGCAGAGTGTGAGAGGCAAAAGGACAGAGACCTTTTATAGGCTTCCAAGTCTTCCCCTTGTAAATGAAGCATGCTGCAGGAACGAGAAGTGAATTATTTATTCACAAAACATCTCCTCCATTTGGATGCTGTTCCCAGTGCTTGGCATGGTCTGCTTGACTCATGATTCCTGATAAGCATCTTTTAATTATCATGTAGTTACTGAGAGGTGCACATAAAGGGCTGGCACTGTTCAAGTCACACCTGGACTATATGAGGCAGGTAATAAAAGGACTTATTCACCATCTCCAGAGAGGTCCGAGGACACTGAGTGGCAACTAATGGGTGACCTATGAGTCAGGAGTCATGATGTGAACAGCTCTAATGTCCTGGTCTTCCTCTCCTGCTACCCGTGAGGAGCATTGCCAGGTGTCTGAAGCACAAGCAGGTGATTGGGAAGAGCCAGCTCAGAGTCACAAAGAGCAAATTGTGTTGATGGGTTTTGGTGATGAAATGACTGGCTCTGGGGCTGCTGGAGTGATCTGGATGGTGCTACCTCAGATTTTGCATGGCTTTTGGCACAGCTGCCCATGGCAGCCTTTTAGTTCAACTGGTATCCAGGACTGGATGGTTAAGTACATGGTGGGTGAAGAACTGGCTGATACTGGTGCTGTTTAATGTCTTTGTTAGTGTCCTGAATAAAGGGGTGGACTTGGCAAATCTCCTTGTAGCACTGAAAAGGGGTGAGGGGAGGAAGCAGCTCAAAGATGGGACATGGGCAGGCTGGGATGCTCCAGAGGCTGGGATGGACTAATTGGGGTGGGAGGACTGGGGCAGCTTGGAAGAAAAGCTGGACCAAAGGTGATCTGGAAGCACTGGCATGAGGACTAAGCTGGGCCTTGGTCTGTGGGCTCTGAGCCAGTCCTTGGTCACCATGCAGGGACACAGCCTGGGAACTGGCTTCAGTGAGAAGAAGCTGGGAAGAAAACAGCTGATAAAATAAGGAATTTCTGAGGTTAGAGTTCATGTGTAAATGGTTCTTCATTTGGTTAAAATGAGAGGTGAGAAAAAAAAATGTGGTTTTCTGAGTTAAGAAATCCAGAGTGAATTTCTTGTTTTCTTTTGGCTTTTCCTTGCCGGTGCCTGGGAGGACGCAGCAGGGCAAAGAAACAACAAAATCCATTTTAACTCTACTACTGGGAGGCTTTTCTGCTCCAAACAAGAGAGAAGCAGCACATTAGCAGCGTGGCTGTGGTGGGGAGCTGCGGGGGAAGAGCTTGGCCTGCATCTTCCCAGGGAGTGAAAGGCATTCCTGGCATGTGGAGCCACACCTCACGTGCTGGGACACCCACTTATTATTCCTGATTAACATTTAGGTGATGGATGGATGGGTGGCCTCCTGCTGCAGTGTTGCTCTCTAGCTAATAGGGGAGGGGATGGCACACGTTAGAGAGCAAACTGTACCTAGATGACCTCCATCCATTGGTCCTGTGGTGGGTAACCAGAGTAGAGAGGGTTTTACAGCTGTCTGATGGAGCTCAGCCTGGTGAAACTCTTAGGGACAGAGCTATCTTCCTGTGTCAACTCTGATTTTGATTGTAAGTGTACAAGTTTCCTTGTGAGAATTTTAAGTGGCTTTGAATGGCTTCTTGCTGGGGATATGTTTGGGGATAAATAACAAGGAATCAAGTGTCAACTAAGTTTTTTTAAACTTTATTCTTGAATACACAGGGAGACAATAAAATTGCAGGAGTTCCTGATGCTCCTTCAGTCACGATGTGTATTTTTCCTCAGTACAGTCCTGTCTCTGGTTTTCAGCAACCTTGGAATCACAGTTTTCTGAGCCCATGGAGAAGGTGAATCCATGATTCAGTTTCTCCATCCCCAGGCTGCTGACCTCCTCCAGAGAGTCTGTTCTGCCCTGATAAAGAGCCAAGTGTGGTTTTAATGATTAAGTCCTCTTCCCTGTTGGTGGAGGACATTTGGAATTTAAAGTGCTGGGGTAAAGCAAGGGTCTGAAGACCCTAAATCCAGTGTGCAAAGAATCAGAGAATGGTTTGGGCTGGATGGCACCTCAAAGCTCATCCAGTCCCACCCCTTGCCATGGGCAGGGACACCTCCCACCAACCCAGGTTGCTCCAAGCCCCATCCAACACGGCACTTCAACACTTCCAGGAATGGGCAAGCCAGAGCTTTTTGGGGCAACCTGGGTCTCACCACCTTCGGAGTGAAGGATTTCTTCCCAATGTCCATCCTAAGAGCAGCAAGAAGCCATCAGCCCCAGCGTTGCATCAGAGGTCTGAGCGTCGGTGAGGAGCAAAGCGTCCCCCACGGGGAAGGGTCCCAGAGCTTATTTCTTCTGTAGACAGGGTGGCAAGAGAGTCACCTTCTGCTTCTGCTGCTGCTGGCTGGGACACACTGGTGGGGGCAGAGGGACAGGGCAGCGGTGCTGGATGGGGTGTGGGTGGCAATGGATGCAGGGACAGCGATGCTGCCGTGGCAGGGGGTGCAGGATGATGGGGGGACAGGAGGGCTCCTCCTCGGGGCACTGCTCCACTCGCCGCCGGGGTTTGTTGCAGCTCTCAGGCTCCTCGCAGTGGAAGGGGGGCCGGTACTGCTGCAGAGGTCTCCGGTGGATTTTTACAGGTGGGGGACAGGGAGGTGGCACCGGGCTCACCTCCACCCGCCGTCGGGGCTTGCCGGAATCGCAGCTTTGCTGTGGGGGGCAGCAGGTCCGGACCGGGCATGGCTCCAGGGGTTGGCAACCTTGCGGCTCACTCTGGCAGGAGCCCTCGATGTCCCGGCTGAGGCTACCGTGGTCATGGCAAGGGGACAGGTCCGTGGTGCACACGGGGTTGTCGTGGCAGCCTCCCGTGGAACTCTGCCACGTCCAGCCCTGCTCGCTGCAGATGGGGCTGTCGGGGTACGAGTCCTGCCCGCAGTCGTCTTTAAGGTAACGCATCCTGTGGCAGAGATGCTCAAGCCCTCGGGGATAAACAGTCTAGGGAAAAAGAAACAAACCAAACCACTGTTGTTTTTTTCTTTTCTTTGTTTTTTTTCTTTTGTATTTTTTTGTTTTTTTTCTTTGTTTTTTTCTTTTCTATTTGTTTCTCCCCCCCCCCCCCCCTTTTTTTTTTCCTTTCCCTTTTTTACGAAAGAAAAAAACCAAACCAAAACAAAACCAAAACAAACCCGAAGAATCCAAGACAGCTGAAAAAAATCCGACTCACCCTGTGACCGGTGACAGAAAGGCTGAGCAGAGTCTGAGTCCTGGGGACAACGCTGCTGCTGAAAGCTTTTATATGTGGCCGAGGTCCCTTGAGAGTGAGGCATGCCATGGGAATTAATAGCTGAGCACTGAGTGCCACTTCTTTATGGATATTTTTCCTGGCAGTTGCTACTGGATTAATCAGCCACAATTAGCATCTCCCTTGTTGTAATGGCAGCTTAGCTCTTTGTATATGCAGTGGCCATTATCTAATTAGTTCTTCCACTGGTCATGTTTGAATACGCTGCTACCTAATGTTAGTCAGCAGGGATCCTGGGATAAGGATACCTGGAATACCGGGATGCTGAGTGATGTGCAGTGGGAAAACCTCAAAAAGGTCCAAGAGTCTCGGTGTGCAGTCCCATAGAATAGTTTTGGTTGGAATAAAGCTTTAAAATCATCGAGTCCAACCATTGACCTAACCAACTGTGTCCAGGAACCCAAGGACTCATGCCTTGAAAAAGGGTGTTGGTGCAGAGCTATGCAAATTGCTGATAGTTTTTAGGGTGTGAAAGAAAGCAGACTAAAATCTACCATGGAAAACAAACAAGCTTCCTGCCAAAACAAAGAACTCCTTTTTTTTTTTTCTTTTTAAATTATTATTATTTTTAAATATTCTCTTTTCAATGAAAACCAATTGATTTTTCAAATCTACATCAGCTTCACAACACCTTGACTAAACCTGAACCAGGAATTTTCTTGATGTGCTCCAGTTCTCCCCAAACTGCTCCCTGGGTGTTTCACCCACAACTGGAAATTCAGACTGATGATTGGCAGAGGTGAGATGATTTTATTGCCTCCTCATGTCCTGCTTTGTACCATGGTCTGGGAGCACCCTGGGATGGAACAGGAGCTACACTCAGTTATCATTTCTACTTGAATATAATTAGCAGTGGGAAAACTTCATCGTGTTTTAATTAACGTTTTCCTTTTAAGATGACCTTTCTTCATGTGGTATCCCATCACCAAAGTTGCAGAAGGTATCTAAAAATGTGAGGAAAGCAGAATTAATTCTTTAAAAATTACATTTTCTGCTGAATGAACTCATCTTCTATCACTGGAAATGTTATCACAGCAGATGGGGCTGTGGGATGGATCTTGTTTGTCAGAGAAGCTCTGTGATACCTGGATACGATACTCATCACCTTCCAGAGCACAGAGAAACCCCTTGGCCAGAAAAATAATGAGGGAAACATGAGTGGCATCTGGATTGTGTGTAGCATGGATAGCTGGAAGAGGTAATCTCGGTCTAGCAGATCCCTTTGGGATTCCCTGTGTCAGATGGGGGAGGCAAATCCTGAAGAATTAATGAATGTATGAATTAATGAATATATTCCCTTCCAAATGAGGAGGACCTCAGTCAAGTGAGTGAATCCATCCCCAAAGACCCTTCTCTTCACTACAAAGCTGGATGGGGGACACCACAGTGAGTGCTGACCTCATGAAGCAACAATTTCAGGCTTCATCAAGCACCAAGTCCATCTTTCTGACATTTCTGCTTTGACTCATTTTCCTCATAGCTGCTCCACGTTGCATTTTTGTGGATGGTCAAGGCACGTTTTAACTACCAGGAAAATAGCTCTCACAGCAGTCCCCGGGGCTGTCAGAGCCAGAGGTAATTTCCATGTGCTCACTCCATGGTAGAGCCTCCTTGAGAGATGCTCAGAGCTTTGTCCCGTGGCCTTTGAGTTTGAATCACTGCGAAAAGCATGTGCAGAATTCAGGGGTGTGACTCCTGGGTGCGTGCTTGGACCTGATGACTTTGCTGCTGTTGAGATAATTTATTCTTTTGCTACAGGAAAAATGTAATTGCCTTGCAGGAAGCCACAGGACTTGCATGTAAGGACAGCAAAACCTCTTGGTATCTTCTAAAGATAATAAGGATTTATAACTTATTTGCAAGATTATGTTGGTTTTGGACTCTTTTTCACATGAGAAGAGATGTTTCGGATTTTTTTTTTTCCTGAGGTCTTTTCAAGCTATGAAGTGCAAATGTTTGAATTCTGAATCTCATCTTTTCAAATCTGCCACATTTTAAGAGCATTCCAGATGAAATCAGATAATATTTCTGCACCAATGACTCCCTCCCTCTCTGGACTGTGCAGACCACCCTGCTGGTCTATTTAATCTTAGTGACAAGCTTTCAAACCTTTTAAGCATCCTGCTTGAAAGCTCAGCAAGATTTCCAGTGACAAAAAAGACCTTCAGCTCTGGTGTTGGGACCATCCAGATGCTTCAACTGCAGACTCTGTATCTTCAAAGTCATAAACAGGGGAAAGACAGCATGGAATTGCTTGGCCAAGAAGATATTTCTGTAGCTCAGATAATGCACTGATGCCAGCAAACACTCTTTTTCCCCAGATGAAAGACTGACCCAAGAAGTTTGCTGCAAATGTTGGGGTGTTGTCACCAGCAATGGGACAAATAGATGAAAAATTCATCATGTTCAGAAACTCAGCCAATGCTCAAGAAGTCCCAGAGCTAGAGTTTAAATGATAATGAATAAAAAAGATGAATGAATAAACATATCACAACAGTTTGCAGTGTCATAATTTATAACTTTTATTGTCTGTCATGACGAATTGGAGAGTGAAGAAAGAAAAGGGAGTAGGATATATTCATTAAACCACACACCGAGAGGAAAACTAACAGCAGGATTAATGCTGATAGGATAAGCACACGGATCAACGGGGAGGAGCTTCAAAGCACATCACATGCACTTCATGATTACAGGTGGACGAAGAAGAGAAGATCTACAGTCTCGAAGCAAAAGAGGAAGAACATTTAGGCTGGTATCCATATCCATATCCAACACCGCGTGAGCAGGGAGGGAAGCAGCAGGCAGCACAGGGGACTCAGTTGCCACCACAGCAGCCACCACCACAGCAGCCTCGTCTGTTATTGCTGCTGATGGTGTAGCAGCAGGACTGCATGGGCATGCAGCAGGGTCTGGGGCAGCAGTACTGCATGGGTGAGCAGCACGGTGTCTTGCAGCACTTGGGGCTGCTGTAGCAGCACACGGTGTACCTTCGGTTGTTGTTATTGCAGCATCCGCAACCTCCGGAGCCCATGGTGGTGTTGGGAGTAGTGTGGGCAAAGCTGGAAGGAACAGAGGGAGTCTGGCTGTGAATGGGAGCAGGATACTTGGGATGACAGAATGAATTCAAAGCTCTGCTGAGACTAAGTTCAGGAATTGAAGGAGCTGAACCTTCTGGCTTGTTTGTGGCAGATTTCGCTGTAACTCTTCTCTCGTTCTTTCTGTCTTTCTGTCTTTCTGTCTTTCTGTCTTTCTGTCTTTCTGTCTTTCTTTCTGTCTTTCTGCCTTTCTTTCTTTTCTTCCTTTCATTCTTTCTTTTCTTTCTCTTCTTTCTTTCTTTTCTTTCTCTTTTTTCTTCTCTTTCTTTTCTTTTCATGTAATCTTAGTACAACACATAGTTGTACCAAGGTATGTACCCCTTATGTCTTAGAACACAACACAATCCACATCATCCTCATTCTGGGCACTCCTAACACTCCTAACACATCCTCAGTGCCCATCATAGCCATCATCACAGCATGTTCTGCTGTACCCTCTCCATGCTTTAATGCTCCTATCTCGTCCCCATTAATTCATAGTACTGAGCTCGTAAAAACCCAACTTCAGCCAAGCCCTAGTCCAGAATCCAGTTACGTTTGGATACTGTTGTATCATAGCATTCTGTGAAAAGGAATATTCAGATATTCTCACTTACCTTGCTGAAAAGTGAGGAGAGGTGAAGGGAAGAGATGAGTGAATGAAGTGAGCTGGGCCAGGAGGCCTTTTATAGTCCCAGACACTGTCCTCCTGGAAGTGAGACAGCCATTGACCATTCAGACATCCCTATTTACTAACCCAAACCCATACTTTTTACCTATACGTGTCTCCTGGTATTTACTGTTTGCCTCATTATTTGCAATCACCACCTTTGCTCTGCCTCGTAATTGTTTAGCCTGCAGATAATCAAAGGGCTCCTGTGAATACTGATGAATTTGTCCTCTCTGCAACCATGCAAGGGAGACAAAAAATGTTTCCTCGTATCTGCTTGACAAATGCAAAGCGAGGTGGCCGAAGATGCTAAGGATCTTACTCAGCAGCGGCCAATGCTGAATCAGTGTAAGAGCCAAAACTAAACTCTTGGGTTGTGTCTTTTGGACACGTGATGGGCTGTTTCATCGGGCTGATGTTTGAAACAAATATTTGAATAATGTCCTGTAAATGTTCTCAGTGACAGGACACGCGTGTGCAGGGGGAAAAAGAAGTCCGAGTGCTTGGGATGTTCCGGGACTGAATTTACCTCTTGGGCCTCTGTCACCTGCCCGTGACTCCATGCCAGATCATCGTGCTCTCATGCATGTTAAGAGCATCTTTATGATGTTTAAAGCCATCTTTGGCTTTTGACTTGCCTAAATTTTTGTGAATCCTCCAATCTGTGGGGGGGGGGTGTTATGTTTGCACTTGGGCATCACTAGCGGAGGGCGGACAAAAATGCTTCAAGTCCTGCTGGGTTGGGCTGGAACCAAACTTTCCTCAGAACGTTTTCTACAACTCTGAATTGAATTGGCTTCATCTTGGTACATTTTACATTAAAAAGAACAAGTTAAGGGGCAGCAGTTTGTGCAAGTGGCAACTCAAGGAGGCAAGGTCCTGGGCATGATGCATTGCAAACCAACTTGTCCTTCCTACAACCTCCCTTGCACCCAGCTAAAGTTCTAGTGCATGCTGGAGCCTCAGCACTGTGTGAGACCATCCATGCCCAGATCCTTGGTAGGGAAAGAGAGGAGGGTTTAGAGTTGGAGATGATGCAGGTAAATGGAAGAGCCTGTTTGGATTGAGATGGTGAGAGGAGGAATGAGATGAAAGAGATATGACAAGCAGAGAAAATTTATCCTAACTGTGGTCATGGAGCTCTGTGGGAGGCAGGGACTCAGAAGTGATGCAGAAGAGATATTGTTGAGGTGGAACCAGTTTCTGGGAGGGAAGGAGGAAGGAAGGTCAAAGTAAGGCAGAGCCTTGGGCAGCTGAGCCAGGGTGGATGAAGACTTAGTCAATGCCAGCCACTGCCTCCCATGCACTTTGCTGTGGGATTGAATGCTGGCACTGGGAAGGAATATTTTTTCTGCAGTCTAAAATTGCAGCTCTCGGTTGGAGACCTCGCCACATTATCCTGAGAGGAGTGCTGCCTAATGATGGGATGGCTAAGCCTGCCTGGCCAGTTCCCTGCCTCCTGTCTGACACTCTCCAGGATCCCTGGGGTGCTCTGAAGAGAGCTGCTCCTGGATGAACAGCCCTGACAATCCTTGCAAGGGCCTTAATTTGCTCCCTGCACAGTGCAAGGGGGACCAGATTGTGATTTTTGTACTGCTTCACCCTTGCAGAAAATGCAGGCAGCTCCTTTCCAGACTTTGCTGGAATTACAGTAATTCCTTGAGCAAAATATTAGAGAATTAACACAACTTCTCCAGGTAGGGTAGAAGAACATGCATGGCATTTTCTTTCCAACAGGTCCCCTCTGTGGAGGCAGATGCCTGCTTGGCCATGAGAACTGCTTAATTTACAAGGAATTAATGTGGCAGGAGCACACACTTCACTTCTGTCTCCAGAGGGAAAGATCTCATTGGCAGATCCTGCAACTGCAAGAAGTGATGGCTTAGGTGGCCATTTCCCACCTGTGATGGTGGTGACCAGACATTTGTGTAACTTAGATGTTCCAGTGGTCTTTGGTGAGAGGGCTGTGGATCTTTATGCAAAGAAGAGACTGAGTTGTTCTAGAAGAGAGCCAGTAAAGGGCATTAGACACAGAAGGACTGTGGTGCAGATCTTCTGTGCTATGTTTTGGTACAGCTCTTATTGACCCAGTCCTTCAAGACCCTGGTGGTTCCTCACCATTTGCTCTAACACCTTAGCTCAATGCTAACCCAGGCATTTAGTGGAGGCAAGACCTCCATCTCATCAATGTGAAACTATTCATAGGGAATGTCTGTAGGTTCTGAAGTAGACCTCGAGCTCGTTGAAATACAAGGAGCTTTCTCAGTTGGGATGATGTGCCTGTGTCAAACTGTTTCAGGAGAAATCTACATCCTACAAGCTTATGTATTATTTTCTTTCCATTTCTTTGTAATTTTACAGTGAGAGGAGAAAAACTGCTTGCAGAGGTGCCAGGCACTCAGCTGGTGTTTGGACAGACCCCTGCAGAAGCTGAGAGCTTCATCAGGGATGTGTTGATTTTATTTGTGAAGGCAAAATCCCCCAGCTGATACCTTTTAGACAGGCTCATCCCAGCACTGGAAGAAGACACAACGAAAGTGTAATAGATGCCATGATGGACTCTGGATGCTCCAGCTAGCAAACAGAAAATCACCAGGAATTCTGTAGGGTTATGCATTAGACATTTTATTGTATTTTTTTTTCCCAGACAGATTGAATCAAAGCAGCGATGAAAAGAATTAAACACCCATCACACCAGGAGGAAAATGAACAGCAGGACTAATGCTTACAAAGAAAACAATCACACAGATCAGCGGAGGGGAACTTCAAGGCACATCACAAGCATTCAGAGCCTAAAGGCAGGCAAAGAAGAGAAGATCTAGAGTCTCTAAGCAAAAGACAAAGAACATTTAGGCTGGTATCCATATCCGTATCCAACACTGCGTGAGCCGGGAGGGAAGCAGCAGGCAGCACAGGGGACTCAGTTGCCACCACAGCAGCCACCACCACAGCAGCCTCGTCTGTTGTTGCTGCTGATGGTGTAGCAGCAGGACTGCATGGGCATGCAGCAGGGACTGGGGCAGCAGTACTGCATGGGTGAGCAGCACGGTGTCTTGCAGCACTTGGGGCTGCTGTAGCAGCACACGGTGTACCTTCGGTTGTTGTTATTGCAGCATCCGCAACCTCCGGAGCCCATGGTGGTGTTGGGAGTAGTGTGGGCAAACCTGGAAGGAACAGAGAGAGCCTCTTGGTTTCTTTTACTCTGCATGAATTTCCTGGTTGTTTCTGGAATTTTAAGCATAATCCTTCCAGAATCTACCCCAAAGTAGCTGGGGAAGTCTCCACTGTCCAGAATCCCATGAAATCCTGTCCCTGAGGTCTCCACATTTTTGCATTGGCCACCACTGACTAGCACTGGTTCTATTAGAAAGAAGCCACCTAGGTGGATCCCAAAGCCAACCTCTCAAAATCAATCCCAAACTGGACAGTAGAGGAAACCATGGATGGCTTACTACAAGAAGCACCCAAAAGGATGGTAGAATGCAAAAGAAAAGGCAAGCAGTAAGCTCAGACTTACCCTGTTGACCAGTGAGGACAAATGAAGAGAAGTCAAGTGGTGTGAATGAAGACCACTGGGATGGGGAGCCTTTTATATGGTTCAAAGCCACCCCCCCTGGAAATGAGGCATTCTTTGACAATTCTGACCTCACTGTGTATCACCCAATCTGTGCCTCTCACATGTTTTCCGGTATTTAATCTTTACCTCTTTCAGTTTGCTCACCACCTCAAATGGGCACCCTAATTAGTTGCATAGACAAACAAGAGGTGCAAATTTTCTAATGAATTTGCATTAATGAGAAGCAGATGTGGCTGCAAGGGTTTCCTCTCCAATTCCTGAGGTGTGACCTTGAGACAGAGACACTTAACAATGTGCCTGGGGCTGGAGAGTACTGAAACCGTGGGGGAACCAGGCCTGGAACTCAAGGATGTCACCTCTCACATGTCCCCTCTGTGCTTGGATGGGCTTTTTTGGGGGGCCAGTGGAAATTATTGGTTAATATCAAATTTTCCTGCCTTTGAGAGATGGCTGCATGCTAAGCATGAGAGTTTCTTCTTTCTTGTTCTGGGGTCTCCCTCCACGGTGCTTACACCCCCTGCTTTTTGTTTCTGTTTAACTATTAAGATTTTTTTTTTATTTTCATCCGTGAAAGGGATGAATTAAATCTAAAGTAATCAGCTTTCAGAGCAGCAGTGCACACATGTGAGTGTTTCTCTGTGTTGTTTCCATACTGTCCATTTTCTGAGATTATTGCCAAGCTCTGTGAGAAGACACCTCGTGTATGGTGGCATTCGTGATGATCCCATCTGAGTGTCTCACACTATGTGATTCTGTGTCACTTCAGGCAAGCATGAGGTTCAAGATTGGAAACCCAACCCTGAGTGCCCTTCTCCATGCTGTTCTGCTCTACCTAAGGAGCCCAACTAGTATCTCACAGATGATCTGAGAATCAAGCACCCAATTGGACTTTTCCAGCATTTGCTTTTAGTCCTTTTGGCTGCAGAGTGCTCAGGGCAATGCTGCTGTGCATGCAAAACTTGACTGATCATTCAAGAGGGAATGGATGAGATGGATGGAGTCAACATGGAGAGTATGAAACAGGATTGGGGATGAGGGAAGGAATTGTGGCCATGTGCAGAGCCAAAACAGATACAAGTGAGAAGAAGGAGGTGTTGATGGAATTTGCATCTGGTGAGAGGGGGCAGCAATATAAGATGAGAGTCTCAAGATGCTGAGGTAGCATCTATTCATGGCAGATAAAGGTTACCATCATGTTCAGCAGACTCTGAATGTAAAGCTGGAGTGGTGGCATGTGATCTCTGGTGGCTAGGACATTGAGTTCCTTCTCAAGATGAGAGCAAGACTTCCCATGATGTTGGATGTCTCTTCTGGAATTGTCCCTGGGGAGCATTGTTTTGGTCACTCAGTAATAGCCAGATACTTGCCTGCAGGAAGTAATGTCCTCTTTGTGTAAACCCTCAAACATGTCATCCACTGAATAAGTAATTCATTGACTTTTTATCAGGCTTTATTGTTGCTATATTGGCCAAGATGATCCCTGTGTAAAAAATCACGGAATGGCTTGGGCTGGAAGTGACCTTTAAAGGTCATCTAGTCCAAATCTGGGCAATGATCAGGGACATCTTCAACAGGATCAGACCAATCTGACCTTCAGTGTTTCCAGGGATGGGGCATTTACCACCTCTCTTTGCAACCTGGGCCACTGTTTCACCACCCTTATAAGAAATCTCTTCCTTCTATCTATACTGAATCTCCCCTCCTTTTGTTTAAAACCATCACCCCTTGTCCTATCACTACAGGCTCTCCTAAGATGTCCTTTAAATATTTAAATGCTGCAATAAAGTCTTCCTGGAACCTTCTCTAAACTGAACAACTCCAACTCTCTCAACCTGTCCTCATAGGAGAGATGTTCTATTCCTCTGATAATCTTTGTGGTCCTCCTCCGCACCCTCTCCAACAGGTCCACGTCCTTCTTAAAAATTGTATTTGAACCTTGCAAGACTGTTGTTAATCATGGTCCTCTACAGGCATTTAATGCATAGTTGGGTCAGAAGTAACATCTTCAACATTAAATTCCTTTGGCATGCCATGCCATGATGTCTTTGTAAACTTCCATGGTGGTTACGTAATTTTGAGAGCTACAGGTCATGGCAGCTTTTCCAGTATATCATGAAATGAATATTCACAAGATTTCCTGAACAGAATCCACTCCTGATATTGTATGGCGTAGGGGATCCTCCTGCCAATGTGGTGTACCTGATTTACCTGTTAATCAAAAACTCCCAAGGACCTCAATCATCTCAGGAGAGTCTAACGTGGTAGAGAAAATTCTCCTAATGCAGACTTTGAATATGTGCTGCAGATTTGGTTGAGGGAAGCAATCATGAGACTGCTCAAGGCAGTTTCCCGAGACGTGCAATTCAGAGCTGAGTCCTGAATTTTAATGGCAAAGGAAGTCCCAGCCAGGTAGAGAAGTTATTGTTGACTCATGGGTGTGATATTTTAGGAATGAAGCTTTTAAGTTGGATGCTAACACCTGGGTTTCATTCTACTCCTTGTAATCTGGGAATGCTGAGGATGAGAATCCCTACTCGCACCCAAGTAATTCACTGATTTAAGGTGCTTTTTGAAATTTCAGTTTTGAAGATGGAGGCAGAAGATGATGGTGCCTGCTACCCATTGAGTAGTGAATTCTGCTCAGTACCCACTGAAATACCTATGCCAGCATCAGGGATGAGTTCCTACACATCTTATGGAGTGTTTGTAAATGGGGGAATTACTCATGCTTCAGTCAGTCTGCATGCTTTGAGTTTTATCTTAACACTTTAGATTGATAGTAAAAATCGACCTACTGATCAGTAGTGCAAGAAGGAGTCAAACTTTCTGCTTGACCTGATTCATATCAGTGGAAGCATGACCAGGCAGCTCTTTGCTTCCTAAAGGTTCTGCTGTGCTACAGGAGCGTGGCTGCAGCCAGCAGGATCCTGGCTGAAGGCGCAGAAAATGACATTGGAATGAGGATGTGTCCTGGGCAAAGCAAAGAAGAACCAAAAGACAGGATATTTTGCATTTTGCTGAATGCTAAATTTTATTGTCTACAAGTCAAGAGAGAAAAAGAAGAACGAGCACATTAACAGCAAAGGTATCCCAAGTCCCATGCACCAAGAAGAGAAGAAATCACAAGTACCTAAGAGCCCTTAGGGGGCTATATTCAAGACCATCTCAGATGTTCAATAATTGAAGGACAGAAAGAAGAAGACAGCTAAAGTTTGAAGACAAGAAGCAAATTGCTAAGGATTTAATCCCCCATCATGTAAATCAGAAGCAAATGATCAGGTTTTCATCTCCTCATGCCCATTGGTGTTGCACGACAGAGACGAGAGCCAGGGGAGCTGCTCTTGCTACCCAGAGTAGACTCAGCAAGTCTTCTTGATGGCACTGCAGCACTGCTGGATGGGGATGCAATACTTCCTCACGGGAGGGCAGCACGGGGTGCAGCAGGGGCTGCAACACACCATGGTGGGCTTCTTCACCAAGTAAGAGCAGCAAGTTGAAGAGGAGCAGCAGGGACGGCAGCTACAGGAGCAGCAGGGACGGCAGCCAGAGGTGCAGCAGGACTTCTGGCACACCTTGGTGCAGCAGACTGGAGGGCACGGGGCACAGCAGACAGACTGCTGGCATGGGTCACAGCAGGAAGACTGCTGGCATGGGTCACAGCAGGAAGACTGCTGGCACGGGTCACAGCAGGGCTTCTGGCATGGGTCACAGCAGGATTGCTGGCATGGGTCACAGCAGACAGACTGCTGGCATGGGTCACAGCAAGGCTTCTGGCATGGGTCACAGCAGGGCTTCTGGCACGGGTCACAACAGGACTGCTGGCATGGGTCACAGCAAGGCTTCTGGCACGGGTCACAACAGGACTGCTGGCATGGGTCACAGCAAGGCTTCTGGCATGGGTCACAACAGGACTGCTGGCATGGGTCACAGCAAGGCTTCTGGCACGGGTCACAACAGGACTGCTGGCATGGGTCACAGCAAGGCTTCTGGCACGGGTCACAACAGGACTGCTGGCATGGGTCACAGCAAGGCTTCTGGCATGGGTCGCAGCAGCAGGACTGCTGACACGGGTCGCAGCAGAGGGTCTTGGTGCATGGCTGGCTGCAGCAGACTGTCTTGCTCTTCACAACAGAGCAGCATCCGGTGGTGCAGCATCCTGTAGAGCACATGGTGTTTGTAGTGGAGCTGAGTTGGAGGGAATAAGGACCTGAAACACAAAGGACGTTCAGATAAAACCCATCTTGCCAAATACAGAGATATGTTTTATTCTGGCCTACAAATGCTGCCCCTGGGTAACAGCCATATCACATACAACTCCTTATTCATTGGTCTTGAGTTGTGTACAGAAATCAAGCCATGTCCCACTATCCCCACAATATTTTTACATAGAATAATAGAATCATTGACTAGTTTGGGTCAGAAGGGATCTTAAAAATCATCTGGTTCCAACCCTGCTGCCATGGGCAGGGAAACCTCCCATCCCTAGGTTGCTCCAAGACTCATCCAACCTGACCTCTTTTGAGCTCTCCTGGGAACTCACTTTCCTGTGCTCATCCATGTAGTTCACACCCTGAATTTACATCCTCTGAAGCTTCTTTACCACTGTGCTCTACCTACCAGCTCTCTTTTGCATTAAGCCATGAACCAAAAGGAGAGAAAAATCTGAATTTCAAAGCATGCTGTCGATAATAGAATTGTAGAATAGTTTGGCTTGGAAGGGACCTTTAGAGGTCATCCATTCCAACACCCTACAAACATCAGATACAGAGACACATTTCAATTCATTACTTGACCCAAACAAAAGGAGAAACACTGCAGCCCAGGAGCACTGCTAGTAGGTAACACTTACCGTGCTAACTGTGTGGTTCAGTTGAATGAGGAGCAAAGGGATGGGGAGACCTTTTATTTAGCTCGAAATTGTCCTGCCGGAAATGAGGTACCCCACAGCAATTCATGATTTACACACTAAGCCTATACTTATTTGTTGAATTTGCCTTCATCTATTTGGCCTTTGCTTTGTGGTTTTTGATCAACCCTTCAATTTTGTGTTATTACCAATTTGTTCTGTAAATTTTTTACAATTTTTTAATGTCAAGTTAATTCTTGTGTGATGCTCATGAACTGCTTAAAAGGTATGTTTCTGCTTATTTTGCATATGGTAATGCTGTTGTATTGAGATGCTAGGTGGTTTGTTCAGAGCCAGTGAGTGCTTAATTAACATAAAAATCATAATTAAGATCGAGGAGCGGTGGATTCCAGAGGCATGCAGAGGCCTTTTGGATGTCAACCATTCCTCAATAGGATTTCTTCTTAAAACAGGATTCCGGCAAGTGGGGTTCCATGGCTCCATGTTTTGTTTTTGAATGTAGAAATGGTGATACCCAACATCTTCTTTGGGGTCATCAGAAAGGCAAGTGTGGAACTGAAAGTTTTTGACATCTCATCCCTTGTTGCTTCATCTCATCCATGCATGGGAAAACACATACCCTTGGCCTTGCCAATAGCAGAGATTCTACGTGACAAGGACTGCAAATTCATCATGGAAAACTGGAATAGAGTCTGGGTGAAATCAGAGTCCATATTTTTCCAATTTCTGTTGGATAACTTGGAATAAAAGCAAAACTCAGAACTCTTCTGGAAGTTTTACATCTGGATTTTTCTGGGCATAACTTGATCTGGAGAATTCCTATTCCATTTTTTAAATTTCCAATATGGCTTCAAGTAATGAAAGGTCTGCCTACGGCTGTTATTTTTGGAATAACTTAAAGCTCCATTCTCAGCCACCCATTGGCAGTCATTAGCTCTGATGTTTACGATCATGTTGCAATTATTCATTAATGATCTAATATTTATTCCTCATGGAGGCCTGAAGGCATCACATGATTCTTTGAGCATTTTCAGGATCTCAAATTAAACTACGTCTTTATAAAAAATCTCTCTCTCTCCAGTCAGGAGGAATTCATGGGACCCGGATCTGTGACTGACGTGATTAAATGTTTTATTTCTGAGGTCACCTGGAGGTGCTGCTTCTGCTGCTGTGGGGTCTGTGTATCTGTGGGACTCTTGACCACCATCCCTCGTGCTTAAAGCTTCACTGGAGCTACCCTGACACCTGCTGAAGGGAAGGAGAGAAGATTGAGGCTCTGTTTTGATATAGAAATGCAGAATGATCCAGATCAGAGATGCTGAGGACAGGACAGGTCATTGTGAACTTTCAGCTTGACTTCTGGTGACATAAATCTTCTGTTTTCACACAGTTTCTGTTGAGTTGCTACTGCTTTCATTTGGCTGCATCCCAGCATTTACACATCTACCCAATCTTGATTTGAAGAATCCAAAGGGCCATGGAGTCACCTCCATGTAATCCAGACAAGCTCTTTCCAAGGCCAGTTTTCCTGGCTGCTAAAACACAGTCTTCAGGGTCTACTGAGTTTGGCTTCATGCTAACAACCAGGTTAGACTTGGCCACAGCCACACATTATAATCTAATTTGTGAGAGAGATTTACATCAGCTGAGAACCTGAATCTCAGCTAATAATAAAGGAGGCTCCTGGCAAGCTGAGAGAAAGCCAGGAGGGGATTTCTGAGCCTTCTGAGGAATGACAGGAGACTCCAATTTTAGAAATGTAGCGAGTTCTGAGCAGTGAGGTCAGGTAAGAGATATTGGTTAAAATGAGGTGGTTTTCTTCATGACTTTGTATGGATCTGGTGCATCTGGTGCACTGCTTCATCCACTGTCCCTGCGAGTCAAAAAAACCCCATTGCTGCTCTTTGAGTTGGATGAGCACATAGAAGATCTAAAGCCACTAGAGACAGACCCACAGGCAACTTGAAGACCCCCAACCAACTTTACAAGGGGAGTTTTATAAAGGAAGGATTCTAATTAGATCCACAAGATGATCCCTATGAAATGTGAGTTTGTGTGAATGAACTCTACAAGCTCCATAAGACACCCAGAGTAACAGCACTCTGTTTGGGTTTGAGATTTACTGGTGCAGTGAAGCAATCCTTCCCAAATTCCTCAAGGCACATTCCTCCCCATTAATCCCTAAGGGTTTGCTCACAGTTTATCCTGGCTGTGGAAATCCGATGTTGGTTGTTTAATACGTACTCATCAGAGCAGAAAAATTCCTCTAAGCTATGTAGAGCATTTGGTTTTGAGGACTACCCTGGCCAAATGTTGCTGATTTAAAAAGAAAAATTCTAATGAGGTGAAACATTTGTAAAGGTTTTTGTCCTGGATTTTCCACGTGTAAAACCTCTCCAGGGCTGACAAGTGCTTCGAAAAGGAACAAGAAAGGAACAGAAATAGGGATAGTTGGGAAAGGGAAAGGGAAGGGCAAGAGAAATGGGTAAAGGGAAAGGGAAAGGGGGAAGGGAAAGCGAAAGGGTAAAAGGAAAGGGGAAAGGGAAGAAGAAGGGGAAGGGGAAAGAAAGGGAAGGGAGGGTAAGAGAATGGAAAAGAAGAGAAGCAAAGAGAAGAGAAGAGAGGAAAGGGAAAGAAGAAATAAAATAAAATAAAATAAAATAAATAAAATAAAATAAAATAAAATAAAATAAAAAATAAAAGGAAAGGAAAGAGAAGAAAAGGAAAGAAAAGAGAAGAGAAGAAAAGAAAAGAAAAGAGAAAAGAAAAGAGAAAAGAAAAGAAAGAAAAGAAAAGAAAAGAAAAAAGAAAAGAGAAAGCTTTGTTCTTGTGTTCCCGTTATTGCTTCCATTTCTCATCCTCAAGTGAATGAGAACTTCAAGCTTGAGCACAGCAGGGAGCGTAACCAGCTCAGGGCCTCGGTGCTTTTCGTGGGGCTTGGAAAAGGAAGAGGAAATGAAACGTGCTGTGATTAGTCACAGCATAGAAATTTGGAGGCCTGGGGCAACAAATGAAAGTGAATGTATGTATTTGAAGACAAAACCACTCCTGCGGACAATAAGTCTTACTCAAAGCCCGACTGCAGAGGGGTGATGAATGAATAAGAAGAGTTTTTAATGTAGCTGCCAAGGGTCGTGTGAAAATGAGCCATTGCTCAGCTATGGCAACAACTTGAACCTAGGTGAGTAATTAACTGCTCTCTGCATCCCATTTGCAACTTTTCCTTTTTAGTGGGCAGTTCCTCTCTAATGACAATTTTTCTCCATAACCTCTAAATAATGAATTCCAATTACTGATTTACCAACCAGTCATTTACCAGCGACTCGCAGTGCCTCACCCAGCCTATTTCTCACACCTCCCCTAGGATGGGTGAATCACGTAGGGGAAACCTTCTCTCATTTTACCCTGTAGAAATTCTTTGACTGAGGGTGTTCCAAGGCACGTTCCAAACCCTGAAGGATTTTTGGTTTTGTTTCCAAATATAGCAGTGGCTTTTAAAGATCATGTCGGCAGTAAAAACATGAGCGTGCAGGCCAGGCCTCCAGCTATAACTCCAAACCTACTTTTGCATCTGTTGAGCTCAGTGCAAGTGTTTGGTTTCACCAGGAATTAACTCAACGTGTTTCTCCCAGCCCTCTGTGCATCCTGCAGAGCTTCTGCCATCACTGGTGGGTACAGCAGGCATTTTTCTTGACTTTCATGTTTTGTTGGCATTCCTCCTACTTTAGATGTTTTCCTCAGGGATTAAAGTATGGTTCTAAAACCACCAGAAAAAAAAAAAAAAAAAAAAAAATCCAAGAGAGAACCCCAGATGCTGCCAGACAAGCAGATATGATGCACCAGTGACTAAAAACATCCAGAACTGTCAGGTAGCTTTGAAACACATTTTTTATTATTTTGCTGGAGAAAGAAGCAGCAAAAGCAAGAAAGAAACTAATCCCAGCAGACAGGGATGCTCTGCGTTGGCAGAAAGAAAGTAAAAAAGCTCAAAACTCATTAAATGAAGCGTTTTGCTTCATCTTAATACCCTGCTACCCAGCAAGAATTTTGAAAGTGTTCTCCTGCCGAGCAGCAGGGCGATGAGAAGCCAGGAGAGATGAGCTTGAGGCTTCGAGAAAGGTGGGTCCAGGTCTGGGGCCACATCCTGCTCTTAGTACTTGGGGCATTTCGGTGGCAGGTTGCAGATGTTCTTGGTGTACTGGGGGCAGCAGGGAGCAGGGGGGCAGCAGGGCTGTATCGGGGGGCAGTAGCGCTGCACAGGGGGGCAATAACGCTGCACAGGGGGGCAATAGGACTGCATGGGGGGGTAGCAGTAGCTGAACTTCTGCACTGGCTGCCTCTGGATGATGTAGTGGCAGGAGGGTCCTGAGTCGTGGCAGGAGGAGCGGGATCCGTGGCAGGAGGACTCATTGTCATGGCAGGATCCACGGGAACACATCTTTCTGGAGTGCGGGCAAAGCTGTCAGGAGGAAGAGATCAATACGGTGAGAGAAGCCCCAGATTAATTTCTTAGATTCTCCTTCACCCTTTCTTTTTATTTTTATTTTTTTATTTTTAATTTTTAATTTTTTAGTTTTAAATACTTTCTATTTTTTAATTTTAATTTTTACTTTTTATTTTTAGTTTTAAAATTTTTTTATATTTTGATTTTTATTTTAAAACTTTAATTTAATTTTATTTTTTTTTTTAAATATTGTTTTTCTTGAGCTCCCTAGCGAGCTATTTCTCTCTTTGTTTCTGCCTGTCTGATCCGGATCGAATGCACCCTTAATCCTGTCTGAGCTGCTGGGCTTGCTCTGGCAATCCTTGTGTGAAGCTGGATCCTGGCAAGCCGACACAATGGGCCCCAGGAGCCGCTCCCAGACCTGATCTCCCTGGTGAAACAGCACAGAGCTTGTGTCTCCCGAGGGTCTCTTCACAGCCCCTCGCTGGACCTTCCCCAGTGACCCCCATCCCTCCATGCCTCCTTCGGAGGCCCAAAAGGGTGCAAGCAGAAGGGTTTTCAGTAAATCCCAGCTCCCAAGAGGCCCACAAAAGCCTCCGGTGGAGTTTTCTTCTCCCTCAGCACAAACAAAAATAGTAAAATTGGTCTTACCCTCTTCAGCTACAGGGAGAAGTCTCTTGAAGTGAAGGCGAGTGACTGAAGAGGACTGGGCTGAGCGATCTTTTATAGGGCTCCAGGAGGTTATCTGGGCCATGAGACACGTCTTCGCAATGATAATTTAATTATTTCCACACTCAATCCCACAGACATTTGTGCTACCCTGTTTTTAGAGTTTCCTCTTTCACACACTGGATTTTGTCCCACCTGTCATTCCAAGTGCACCTCCTATCAGGATTTGGGAAGGCTTTTCTTGCCCATTTCCTGGCGGCTGACACTAATCTCAGAGGCGTTAATTACCTTGCCAATGGGCAACTGGGGTTGCATCAGTGACAGAAAGGTCTCAGAAATGCTGACTCCAAGGGTCAGCCTACAGTTCTGTGCAGGTGACAGCTCAGGATTTTAATTTAGTTGTTGTTGAATGCCAAGAGGAAATGGGATTACCAGCTGCAGCACATGGGTATGGCACGATGCTGCGAAGCCTGGCTTGATCTCTTTGCTTCCCTGGTATGGCAAAATTAAAAATATTTCTGATTCTTCACGTGCTCCTTGACTTGTCAGATGACTTATCTGACACGAACAGATTGTTCCACAGTTATACAAGTTTATTTAGTACTTAAGACCAGAGAAAAATATCTGGTGGTGAGCTTAGAACGAGGTATGTGTAAGTTAAGTTTTTCTGCTCTTTGGTTTCTTTTCCTTCACTGATTTCTTACACTTTTTTTTCACCAGTCCTCACTTGTAGAGATATCTGGAAAGGATTTAGAGAAAGGGAGTGTTTAAGTTGAATTTTGAGTACATCCTTGGTTCTGTCACTCGTGGTGAAACCTTGGGCATTAATGATGGATTTTAAATCCTGGTGGACTCAGCCTTTGAAATGTAAGAAAATGAAGCCCTTAACTCACCAAGTTTGGAAAATGTTACCCATTAGAGTAACTTGGTAACTACTAAAGAGGATCTTTCTCTAAAGTAAGGCTGTCCTAGGGCTTTTCTTCAGGCTAGAAACAATATAATTGCTTGTGGTGAGTTTTGTGTAGCAGCAGAGGGTTACATGAATTCCTCAGAGATCTTTTGTGACTCAGTTGTGGGTCCAAAATCAAGAGTAGCTGCAGCTGCCCAGTTGGTGACTTTCAACCTCCTCAGGAACCTTTCAAAGCTGGAGTGCCACTCACTCAAAAAATGCTCCTGAATCTTTCAAATTGTGACCCTGCTAAGGACAACATGATGTCTAAAAAGTTATCATCCACTGCTTGCCATTCTCTTGAAAGGGAAGGCCAACCTATGGTGCTGAAATGTCATTTTTGAAGCAATGACCATGATGCAGGTACATTCGGCAGAGTTTTGTTTCTGTGGTGTTCAGATTTGTGCCATGCAAGTGCACAAGGTTCTTCCATGAGATGGACCTTCTCTGGGATAAGACATTTCTCTGCTCCAAAGTCTACACTAGTGACAAACAATATTGGAATATGAAAAAGAATTCTGTATCTTCTGTTTTCAGAGGCTCTGAAGTATCCAGAGGCTCTCCAGACTCTAGCCTGGAGAGAAGACTGAGAGGAGACCTTTTCAATGTCTATAAATACCTAAAGGGCAAGTGTAAGGATGATGAAACCAGACTTTTTTGGTATTGCCCAGCAACAGGACAAGGGGCAATGGACACATACAGGAAACTGAATTTAAATGTGAGAAAAAACTTCTCTCCTGTGAGGGTGACAAAGCACTGGACCAGCCTGCTTGGAGAGGTTGTGGAGTTTCCTCTGGAGACATTCAAAACCTGCCTGGATACAGCCATGTGTGGTGTGCTCTAGATGATCCTATTTCAGCAGTGGGGTTGGATGAGATGATCTCTAAATGTTCCTTCCAACTGAATGATTCTGCTATTCTGGGTGATTCTGTGAGTAAGAATATTAGCAACTGTGAACTACTTATTCCCCTCTTATTTCATGAGCTACTCTTGTCTCCAAAACAAAAGAATTTACATTCAGTTGGCTTTGATCTCATTGTTTTCAAAATGAAGGGACAAAAATCACCTGGCACCAGCAGGGAAAGTTTTGCTCTGCTCTGCTCTTTAGGTCCATGTAGGTTTTTGTAGTTGAGAATTTTTTCCTCTACTAATGTCTCTTCTACTCAAATGAACATGGAAATTGCTCTTGGCCACCACCTACTGAAGGACTTTGAGAATATGAGGAAATCTGACCAAGGAATCCAGGGGAAAAAAAAAAAAAAAAGGTCTAAAAATAAAAAATTAATAAAAAAATAGAGAGGCTTTTCGGGTCTCATGAAGTGTAAAGTTTATTATTTCCCACACCCAGATGAGTCTGAAACAGAAATGCGTAGCATAGAAAGATTCCCAGCAACAATTATGCACCAAATAATTAGAAAGGACATTTCCTGAATAATTAGAAAGAATGACATCTTGAATGCTAATTAAGGGAATGCTTCATCCACACCATCAGTGAGGCACATGGCAGAGACCCAGGGATTTCAACGAGGAGGAGCTGATCCGTGGTCACCGCGTCCAAGGGAGGAGCGAGCTGATGGCTCCAGGTTTTGGGCTGGATCCTGCTCTTAGTATTTGGGGTACGTTGGTGGCAGCTTGCAGATGTTCTTGGTGTACTGGGGACAGTAGGGGACAGGGGGGCAGTAGGGCTGCACGGGAGGGCAGTAGGGCTGTACAGGGGGCCAATAACGTTGCACAGGGGGGCAATAGGACTGCACTGGGGGGCAGGAGGGTGTCACGTAGGTGAACTTCTGCACTGGCTGCCTCTGGATGGTGTAATGGCAGGAAGACCCCGATTCGTGGCAGGAGGAACGGGATCCATGGCAGGAGGACTCGTAGTCGTGGCAGGATCCGCGGGAGCACATCTTCCTGGAGTGTGGGCAAAGCTGTGGGGAAGAGAGAAAGACCACCAAGCTGACATGGGTGAGCTGCTGGAGCCCTGTGTGTTTTCCTTGGCTCTTCTTCTATAGCATGCTGGAAAATTTTGTTTTCCTCTGTTTCATCATATATGAGATATCCAGACCCTGCAAGTGATACTGCCTTGTCTTTGGGGGATACTCTGTGATGGTCCAGCTATGTTGGGAATTTCCTTATCAAGATGCTACTGCTGGTTTCCTAAGGTAAAATTTACCTCTAAAACGGCACTGATTTCCCCTTCCATCTAGTCTTGGAATTCATTCCTTTCTGGGTCCCAAAGACTCTGCACCTTTGCAGATCTGGTCCTTCAACTACTATTATTTTCCTGCCATCCCACCTGCTGTGAGCAAACCATGAGAACCTTAGTCTAACTTTTATGTTCCCAGTCACCAAAAATCAGAAGTTTCTAAGACAAAGGCAAGGTCTAAACACAAAACTAGTCAGCTACAATTCCTAAGTGAGCTGCTGGTGTTCCATAGTAGATAAACAGGTATAATCCAACTTACCTTTTGCTGGAGCGAGCAAGATGAATTGCACTGAGAGCTGATGCTGAATGAAGGAGGATCAGGGGATGGTGGACTTTTATATCTTCCAAAGGGCTGTCCGAGAAATTATGCATCTCTTGGAAATGCTGACAATGAATTAAGGAGTCATGTTCATATTCATCTCCTGTGTCTAGTTTTTAGCATTTCTGATTAAACACAATCAGGAAAAACAATTATGACTTTTTCCTTCCTATGTTAATAAGCAACGAATTTCCCAATCTGCTTTCTAAGGGAATTCTGAAGGCAGTTGCATGCTTACATATTAAAACTGAACCTAACCCTAAAGTTATTAAGTTATTGTTGTTGGGCAACCAGTATTGCATCAACGTACAATTCAAAAGCGTCGACTCTTACCCTGCGTGCTGCCCCTTGGTCCACATGGCAGCCTCATGATTTGATTGATATGTTTTTTGCATGACACAGGGGACTGGAATTACCAGCCACAACTCACATGGACTCTACTGAGAGGGAAGACCTGTTGACCAGCTCCAACATACCTCTATACCTCAACACTGGAGATGACTCTAGAAGGATGGCCTCAGTTTCATTTTTTTAATCCTGCTTGAGAGCCCACCAGCCATCAGTTGTTTTTCCCTCACGTCATGATATTATTCTGTTTCAGTTACTCCTAGAATAAGAGGATTTCAAATCCTAAGGGAGGATTTGTGCTGGGAAGTTCTCCCTTACTGACTTCCTGTTTTCAGATCCCAAATTGCTTCAGGCTCCCATCTTACTTAAGCAGTTTTGTAATTTTTACTCATTGCAGTGTTTCACTATTTATTACTAAATTTCTCTCCCAGCACCCCAAGGCTTTACTTCAGGACAATGAAATGGGTAATTGTTCCTTTCCTGTGCATTTAATGCAGGCGGGTGCTCAGGAATAGCTTGGGACCATCTCATGAGTCAATCTTGATGCAACTAGAACAAGGGGATCCTAAAAGTTGCTTACTGAGTTCAGAAGGGATCAGATATTCCTGTGGAGAGGTCTTCATGTCTTTCAGGGTTTATTTTCATGTCAAACTGGTGAAAAAAAAATTGCTACTCTACCAACAGTTTTGTGAGAGGCTAATTTATCCTGAATTTGAAAATACACACCAAAAAACCATGGGTTTGTGTTCTGGTTGATCTGTTTTCTTATTTATTTTTAAAGATCATGATTCAGGGAAAAATATTAAAGGAGCTTTTTAAACCTAGTTCTTGTTGAGGAAAATGTCAGTTGAAGTCTTCTGAAAAGCACAGTGAGTTTTAAATAAGAGTGAAGTGGTTCATCTAGGTTGACCAAGAGGTCTTTTGGGGAAGACATGTCAAGCCTCCATCATGCCAGGTGCATTCTGCTCACCCTGCTCTAGGGACACGGATTTAATAATTGAAGCTGAAGTGTGTTGTTGAGTGCTTTGTGTCACTGATACAGGCACTGCCAGAAGGAAGCGAGCGATCCTGTTCTGGAATAGATGTCTCAGCTAGATGGGCTGGCAGCTGGGGAGATAAGGATACTCTTAGGTTGTAAAAAGCAGGGAGAGACTTAGCATTTATTTTGAAGTGTGTGCAATTTCTATTGAAAGCTGTAATTTGAAGCTCAGCCCAAGAAGGAGGGTTAGAGAAGACCTCTAGGTGCCTGTTTGCATTTATTAGACACTGCAAAAGGTTTCTAAGTCGGAATCAGACAGACAAATGAAGTGTGAGGTGATGCTAGAGTAAGGAACTGAGGGAGATAGTCCCAGACAAGAGAGGGTACAGCTCCCTGTGTGCTGTACAGAAATGCATTCACCTGCTGCAGAAGCACATCTGGAATGATGGACTTGATTTCATTTTGTAACTTTAGGATATGGGCATTCAGGGTAAGATTGAGAAGGTAAGAATAAGAAGTGCTCAGAAGTTCAGATAGTTCTCAAGTAAAGAGGTCAAAGAATAAACAAATCTTTCAAATAAAACAAATAAACAAAACTTTTGGCTTTGGAAATTCAGTTTTATTGTCTCATTTACGTATTTTGGAGGTTGACACATTCTGTGTCAACCACTGCTGGCAGAAAACATTCCCAGCCCTTTGGAAAAGAGCATAAGCTGGGTCTTGCATGCATAAATAAATTAAGACAGATCCGATTTATATTTTGAAGAAAAGTCTAATCACAGATGAGGTATCCGAAGATTCAAGGAAGGCAAAAATGGGAGAAATGACTCAAGCTTTAGGCATCAAATATATCCAAGGCAGGAGTGAGCTGGTGGGTCCAGGTCTGGGGCTGGATCCTGCTCTTAGTACTTGGGGCATTTCGGTGGCAGGTTGCAGGTGTTCTTGGAGTACTGGGGACAATAAGGGGCAGGGGGGCAGTAGCGCTGCACAGGGGGGCAATAGCGCTGCACAGGGGGGCAATAGGACTGCACGGGGGGGCAGGAGGGTGTCACGTAGGTGAACTTCTGCACTGGCTGCCTCTGGATGATGTAATGGCAGGAGGGTCCCGAGTCGTGGCAGGAGGAACGGGATCCATGGCAGGAGGTTTCGTTGCTGTGGCAGGATCCGCGGGAACACATCTTCCTGGAGTGTGGGCAGAGCTGTGGGGGAGAGAGGGATGGTCATGCTTAGACACCTGCATGCTCTAAGGTGATCTGCAGTTCCCCATTTTCTTCCTGATTTTTAGCTCCACAGGCTACAAAAGTGGTTTCAATGCTGGCGGGGTTTTGGGAGGTGTGTTATGTCCCCCAGTAAAAGCAGAACCTTTTATGGATGCAGTTTGCTTTTGAGAGAGAAATAACTCAAAGCATCCATTGCCCATGTGAAGTCCCAGCCCCTACGGTACCTTCTACTCAAAAATTTTGGAGCCTCTTTTCCATAACATCCTCTGTCTCTCCCCTCTGCATTTTCCAATCTTTCTGTTGTTTTGGCTCACCCTGGGGCTCTGTCTGCTAAGCTTCCATTTGACATTTGTTTGTTGTTCATAGAACAACTCTTGTGGGCAACAAAAACTTGGTCTCTGGCATGATCAAGGTCCAGAGGTGAGGAGTATCTTAATCCAGCTCTACCAAAGCTTGTATGAAAAGAGCTGGTTCCATAAAGAAACTCAAGACAAAGAGAAAAATTGAACTTACCACTTCAGCAACAGGGATGAAGGTGGATAGGAGCAGAGAAGCAAGTGGAGGAAGCTGGGATGAGAAACCTTTTATACTGTTTCAAAGGGTTATCTGGGACATGAGCCATCCCTTGGCAAGTGTAACCTAATTACATATTCCAACCCATTTCTACCCAGTGTATTCAGCTTCCAACATTTTCCCTTTGATGCTCTGTGCTTTTAGCATTGTAATTGTCCCCTAGGTTATTAATAGCGTTCTAATTCCTTCACCTCCCTATGAAAGAGATTGGAAGGTATTTCATGCAAAGTGACGCCAGTACCAAGGAAACTACTGGATCTGGTCATGGACAACAAGTATCAAACAGATGAGGTGTTTGTAATTCCAAAATACCAATTTCTCAAGCTGTGCCGGGATGTCACATGGACCAAGAGTTAAACGTGATCACAGCTCCATGTGATAGAAAAAAGATTACTAATGTTAACTCGTGGGGATTATGTTTAGGGCAGGAATACTCCAGCTGAATTTCCCAATGGTACAAGAGATTTTGATTAGAGATTCAGCATTAACCCAATGGTAACTGATAATTTCAACCTGTCTGCATGGTGTGTCCTATCAAGGATTACTTATGTCCTTGCTACAGATGCTGTTTTAGTTTAATTCTGCAATATGGTGGTGGCAGTGATATCAAATCCCAGAGCTTGAGGTGACCCCACCAGTGAGCCCTGCTCATACTCCCAGAGATGTAATTATTTTCTGTTCCTATTTTCCTCTCTCCTTCTTTAATGTACTTCCAATTTCCCCCCCCCAACATTTAAAATACAACTTCTTTTTATTTCACTTTCTGGAAATTCTTAGCAGTTAAGAGTGTGAGAAGGTGGCCTCCAGAGTAAGGTTTAAGATCTTTAATCCCACAATGATATCAAAGATGATATTTGGACTCTGAGCTGGGATGGAGCACTAGGGTTGCAGTTCTGCTTCCAGTACCCAGCCATGGAATCTCTGCAGCTCTTACAGAAATATGTATCATCCAGGGATGTACCTCAAGAAAAAAAAATAAACAAACCAGAGTAATGTGGTAAATGTAGATGTTTCTGAGCCTGGATTTTCCCATGAATCACAGCGGAACTTTGGTCTTCCTTTCCGTGTCTACGTACAGGTCATGCCCATCTAACCCAGCAATTACATTTTCTTGTCTTGTAAAAGGCAACAATGTGTCAACCCTGGGATGACACCGAGGATTAGACATCAGGCACAATTGATTTTGGGTGATGCTCTACTGACTCACTGGGATCCCTGAAACAGGTCCATTAACATCTGTGTTTCAGTAACACGATGTGCAGAACGAACCTATAAATATTTAGCTGCAAAGTTTTATTTAGGTTCCACTTAAACAACACCTTGAGAAATCTTTGCGCATGTCTGGGAGTAAATCTGCTCTAATATAAAAGAGGGAATCTGGTAAAAATAACAGAAGAGTGTCAGGTGTAAATAGTGGGGAAAAAAGGGCAGCAAACTAAACTGGCTGTGGTCAGGGGGGAGCAAAGCCCCCATTTTCCAGCAGTGCCTCCAACTGCTGAAGCCTCCAACTTTATAAAGTTCCCCTGTTTCAAATAATTCCTTTCAGTTTTTGACTACTCCTGATGCTTCCCTGTTCTTGAGGAAGGTATGAGATTTGGCTGATTATGGGAACATTTAATTAATTTGTAGATGGTAGCCCTGGTTCTGCCTAAATCCAAGCTTCTTGTTTATTGCAGACAATGTAAGAGAGTGATTCTTTCCAAGGGACATTTCTTGTATTTCATGATTTAGTTATATCTAAACCAAATGTATCTATTCATTGAAAATAACAATAAAAACCAAATTTTTGGAATAAATATCTCACTTGCAGGAAAAATATTATAGCATTTTATATGCCATCCAGGAGATAATGTTACAGAAACCAATGCTGGGGTGGCCATGATTGTTGGCCCTATGGCAACCACGTCTTAGTGTGCTCCAATCCAGCCTCATGCCAGCTGATTGGCAGCTACAAGGTGTGTGGGGAATGCTCAGAGGGGTGTACTGGGGGATGCTACAATTAATGGGAGATGAGATTACATGGGATCCCCACTTTGGCATGGGCTGGAACTCTCACGTTGCAACATCGCTGGGTGCAGCCCCACAGGCACAGCCAGAAGTGCTGTGTAGAAGCCCAACACTTCTTTGGTGCTGAGAAATGTGCTCTGTGTTCAGGGCCCCCTCTCATTTCAGTTTTCTGATGTTTGCCTTAGGTTTATCATGCACTCTGTGGGCTGTATCTTGTCCACTCCTCTCCTGCTGCTGTGACTGAGGGACTGTCCAGAAAATGTCCTCTGCTGGGATTGTCATCAGCCCAAGAACCTCTGTGGCTGGGGCCTTTGTGGCAGGGGGAAGGTGGGGAAAATTTCCTGCTCAATTTATGCAGTCCTCTTCCCCAGACGTCTGAGATGTGCTGAGATAACAGAACTCCAGTTGGGAAAGATTTGCTGCTTCTACTCTTCAGTCTCTTCCTAAGTGTCTCCTTGAAGGAGTGATCCAACCAGCAGCACCACAGCTTAGCTGAGAGCGTAGGTGAAAACTTGGACTGCTTAGAAAGAGTGAAGACAGGAGATTTTATCTTCCTTCCTTGCAAACTCAAACCTAGCCTGGAGCACCCAGGCTGACTGGGTTTCAACCTCCTGTTTGGCACAGGATGAGCTTGGCAACGGCAGAAGGGTCCCTGGGTGCCTGGAGGGATGGGGATCCTTGGTGGCATCACAACAGCTTCATCCAGTGTCAGAACCACATGGCTCTAACCCTGACATTCATTCCTTGCACCTGCAATCATGTACCTAACACATGGGAATGGTGCTCCTTGTTATTTTAATTAATAATAATAAAACAAGTTCTAATAACAAGCTCCTTGTTCCTTTCAAAGATTCAGTGCAAAGCTTTTGCTAATTAAATATTTAGCACATTACACCCAACACTGCTCTCATCCCACAGAGGCACAAATTCCTCCAGCAAGCTGCTTCCCCTCTGCTGGATGCTGGAGGAAACCTGGGGATGAATCTAACCCAATTGCTGAATGGCCATCTCTCCATTTGGTATTCCAGTTTTCTACATCGATGAGAGAAACAGAACTTCTCTAGTTTCTGCTGAGAAAAGTCAGCTTAAACCCCAGTAGGAACAGGGAATCATTTTTTCTTTCAGAATCTTGTTTTCCAGCCATGTCTGGTGTTTGCAGGGGGAGGGTTTGCAGCAGGAGTCAATGTTGCAGTGGATGGGCTGACTTAAACCCAGTTTTATTTTGCACTGGCTGGTGTTTCAGCACAGCAATATGAACTCTTGCTGGGATTTTCAAAGAAGGCAGAGTTGCCTTGCACAAGGTATCTATCTAACCCCATACTCTCTCTTTACAACAGCTCAGAAGGAAGATAAAGTAGGATGTGTCTCTTCCTTGTTTATACCCTCTGATTTCCAGATTTCCTAGATGGAGTCTGCTTTTGCGCCCACCATCCATGAAGGAACTATGAAGCCAAAGCTTCAGTCTGATCTCCTTTGAAATGTGCCTGTGAGGGTCTGAGGCTCAGGGCCAGCTGTCACAGAGCCAAGGGCTGGGCTTGATGAGAGATTCTGATCTGCACCTTCAACCCCAGACGGTGTTTCCAAACCCAACGTCTGGATTCGTCTGGCAAGGCACAAAGTGTGGGCACTGGAGAGCTGCCAGGGGGTGTAATGGGAAGGGGGAAGCTGTAGAAAGCAGTTTTTGTTAATAAAGGTGGGCCTGGGAACGCTGCTGAAGGTCGGGAGGAAAGTAATGGTGGAAAAACGCTAGGACACCAGCACTTTTTGTAAGCTTTAGGTTTTAATATCACATCTTTGCTACTGGAGACCGAAGCGGGAAATTAATGGATTCAAATTCTGGCGCAAATCACGTTTCTGCCGCGCTAATGCCACTTTTGGGGGATCAGGAGGGAGGAGAGGTGAGATGTGCCGGAGGGAAGAGGGAAGGGGCAGGACCTGCCCAAGCTCAGGGCTGCATCTTGCAGAGGGGAGAGAAGCAGCCCCGTGGTGTGCGCTGACTCTGGGCTCGTCTTCACCCCATCACTTCTGCTGCTGGGGGGGCCACTGGACTGGCTGCTTGATCTGCTGCTGTTGCTGACAAGGAACAGGGGCCACTGGCACCTGCCCGGGCCCGGTGACCACGGGGCATTGGGGGGAGAGGACCACCACTGGTGTCACATCCTGCACGGCGCTCACTTCGTGGCAGACGACCCCCTCGGAGCCGTGGCAGGACCTCTCGCTGTCATGGCAGGAGGAGCCTCCGCTGTGGCAGGAGGAGCTCTCGGTGCTGTGGCAGCCTCTGTCTCCACGGGAGCACATTTTCCTGTTGGTGTGGTCAACCCTGGCAAGGAGAGACCTTTGGCATTAGGTGCATGAAGACCAGAGTGCTTCCCTCCCCCTGCTTGGCATTCAGATTTCCTGAGTGTCTTTCTGAACCTCGGTACGATTTGTCTCTCTGTCTGTCTGACCTGTTCCCCCAGCTTGGGGCTTCATCCCTGCAGTGCCCTCAAACTGAACACCCTCAAACCCCCCATGAAACCCCCATTTTCATTTCTGCTGGGTTCCAGGAACTGTTTGCTGCTCTCCCTTGCTGCATCCCTCCAGCACTCATGCATGATGCCCAGGGATTATCTCAGGGCTGTGTAGCGGAGGAGCAGAAGTGCTCTGGGCTGCCAGTTTATGCTGCATGAGCAAGAGGCACCTTAGCCAGGGTCTGAAAAACCCACAGCCTAAAGGGATCCTGGCACAACTGTTGGATTCACAGTCAGGACTGGTGGTATTAGAGCCTCGGCAATCTAAAATTTCCAAAGGTACTCAAAATGAAGAGACTTCTGTGTCTTCCTTGTGTCCTCTGCTCCCTCTGTGCCCTGCAAACCCTTGACTGCCCAGTCCAATTTCCAGAGGCATGAAGAAAATCCTGTGTGCTCATCTGAGCCCCTTTCTGGGGAGCACTGAGGTTTCCAGGGGGTTAAAACATCCAGGATGCAGCCAGCTGAGCTTCTTCTCATAGTTTCAATCTGTGTTCTCTGTTCTTTACTAAAGTTCTTAAAGGAGAGCTTAATAATTGGAACTCCTGAAGATTTATATTTCCCAAAAGAGCTTAGTAAAGAAATCAGGCTCATAAGTGCAACAAAAATTAAACCCAAGGTTTCTTATAAAAGTTTCATTCCCAAATCCCATTCTTTACTATTTTGTTTCCAGGTTTTTTTTTGTTTTGTTTTGTTTCTTTTGGAAACCAAGAATCCTTGCTCTGAAATAGTCCAAATATATCTATATAAGATAAGAACAATAAATATTGCTTCTTAGCATGGGTCTTGAGACTGATTTTGATGGCACAAAACTGTCCCAGCCACCAGGGCAAGAACTTTGCTCTTAGGAACCCCAGCCCCTGCAGTCAGACCCACCTTTAGAAAAACATAGATCAGCTCTGTCCAGCAAAGTTTTCTAAGAAGGGAATGTAGCAGTGTAGGAGCAACTTACCTTGGCTGTGAAGGCTCTGAGGAAGGAACAGAGATGAGTGAATGAGTTGCTCTCCCATCCGAGAACTTTTATACGGTTCCTAACTCTCTTCCTGAAAATGCAATAAGCCCCTGGGGAAAAATGACCAATGTATTTACAAAACAGCCCCACCTCTAATTATCCACCACCTTCAAAAGCTTATTCAACCCGATTTCTTTGATTGACTTGTCATACAGTAGATTGTCTCCTGTGTGTTACACAGCTTTAATTGTCGCCCTGCCCCATGCAGGTTGTAACGCACGAAGAGTGAAAACTGTGTGGGAGGCTTGACTGTCTCACCATCATGCCAGGATGAGTTTTAGATTGCAAAATGGATGGCAAAGGTGGTGCTTTTTGGGGTTTCTAGCCTCCTGAAACCTTGCACCCAAGATCTGGCTGGGAGGAGAGGTCACCGTGCCCCATCGCTCCTAATTGCTCTTGGCAGGAGCAAAGTCTTGGGCTGTGGACAAAAGGCACCACTTTCAAGTCCTCAGCATAAATGGTATGGTTTTTGGAAAGTCCTTATCACATGTCCTCTGAAAGCATCTTTAAAGTTGTCTTTGCCCTGCAAGACATCTGCAGTTACCAAAATCTTGGCAGCCAAGGGGCCCCTCTCAATCTCCTCTCTCTGATTGTGTAATTTCCCAGAGTCATAAAAACAGGAAAATGAAGCTTGTGGCCACTCTGGCAAGTCCCAAGAGCCACAGCTGGAATGGGACCTGTCAAAGCCAGGTAGCAGCATGAACACTTTTGAAAATCTTGACTTATAACTTGTGAATACCTTAAATATGTAATGTGTTTTTTCTGTGCCTGTCCATCTACTTCGCATCTGATTTTATGGCTGTTTCATTGACACTGGTGTACTTACCACTAATTTTAATTGTTATCATTTTTTTCTGGCCAATACCAAAAAGTCCCAAATGGAACTTATCTTTTAAAATTGCTGTTTTTCTAATATTTTATATATATATAAATATATATATATATTTAATTTGCCTGGGCCTGAAGCAGCCACCATCTGTGCTGGGAAGTGTGCCTAAAGAAGTCACTTGAGCAAACCTTGAACTCCTGAGTAAGCTGTGAGTAAACTGCTAGCTCAGAGACCAAGTACTCAAGCTCACCCTGCACCTCCAGCTCACCCAGCTCTTCTCTGGGGTGAGATGGGTGCATGCAGGGCGCAGAACAGCAGATTCCTGGTGCAATCTACTGTGCAACCGTGGCTTTGCAACAGCTTTGGTTTCTTCTTTTCCTTCCCATTATGCCCTTGACCATGTGATTTCTTAGAATTGTCAGAGAATCCCAGACTGGTTCAGGTTGGAAGGGACCTTGAAGGTCATCAGTCCCACCCCTTTCCATGGGCAGGGACACCTCCCACCAGCCAAGCCCCATCCAACCTTCAACATTCCCAGGGATGGGGCAGCCACAGCTTCTGGGGGTGACCTGAGTAAAGAATTTTTTCCTATATCTAACCTAGATCTCCCCTTTTCCAGTTTAAACTTTCAGCTGGGCTCACTCTGTGTTTTTCACTCATTTTTTACTCATTTTACTCATTTTAAGTCCTTCTGCAAACACCAAGTTTTGCTGGGCAGAGATCAGCTGAACATCTGAAGCAGGCGGCTGCCTCTCACTTGCTATCACAAAAACAATTTTTTAGTTTCTCTCCAGAGGCGCCAGGTAATGCCTTTCATCCAGCAGCCACAGTTGTGTTTACAGCTCAACCTGCCAGTTTACCAACAGCCAAAGCTGAGGGGCCATGGCTTTGGCAAGCACTGACATGCTCCTGGACCTGAGTCCTGCATTATCGCAGCTCCTCAGCCAACAGGGATGAGTTGTTCCTCCTCTCTTGCACAATATGTGGGGAGGAAACCTGGAGGTGTGAGTGTGTGTGGACATCTGGGTGTAAAAACCTTGCTTCTGCCTGCTCCAGCTTCCCACCAGATTGCAGAAAAAGGCACCAGGATGCAGACCCTTGTGTTCAAGCTCTGGGTGCAAGAGCATCCTCCTTCTCCCCTGGGTCTATTATACTATTTTATATTTTATAGTACATAAAACTACATAAACCTACATAAAACTACAGAAACCTACATAAAATTACATAAAATTATATATACCATATAGACATATATAAAATATTATCCATTTCTGTTAACTTCTGGAGTGCTTTTTGACACAGTCCTCAAAGAACAAACCAAATTCACCAGAAAGTGAATAAGAAGGGCACTTTTAAAGTGCTTAATTGCTTTTATATTTTCATGGGGAGTTGAAATTTTGGTGTGTTTTTTGGTCAGTCAAGAAGTTTTTGAATGCTCCAAACTTTAATTGTGTTTCTTGAAGTCTATTGGGAGTTGTTTGAGCTCTCTGAGTTCTTTTGTTACCTTTGACACTATCAGATGGAGCAGGGAAAATAACAGAAATCAGTAATGAAGTGGTAGATTTTAGAAATATAAGTAGATGCAAATAAATGATAAGACTGGCTAATTTTAGAATGGAATTTAATATGGCACCTTGTGTAATGCTCCCTGTACCACAGTCTTACAACACTTTACAGTATGAAGGATACCTGGTGTGGTAGCAAACCCAGGGCTAGAGCTCAGAGCATTTATGGTTTGTAACCTGTGGTGTTTGATGAACATTGGGTCAAGGTTTGCTTGGATTTTGATCAAGCTGAAAGGGTGAAAATCCTCACAGCAATGGCAAAGAAGTATTTTACAATGTCATTTTATGTGCTTTTATCTTCCTGTTAAATGGGCACAGACCCATGGGTGGGTTTTTTTCTTCATTATCAATACCTGGCATAGTCAAAAAACTCAACAACTGCCCCAAAACATCAAATATTTGGCAGTGATCATGTAGAAAACCAGATGTTCATCATGATGACATCATGTGCTGATGTCCCATCAGCACAGCACAGAGGAACCATCTCCCTGTGCCTAATTTGGGGCCTGATCCTCCCAGAAAAATGCCATGAAGCAGGTTACCACCAAGCAAATCAGCTCCTTCAAGTTGCCTCATGCCACTGGTGCAAGCCCAAGGTTTACGTGCTCTGGGTTACAACATCACCTGCAATCTCTCTGGGATGGGAGCCTGGTGCATAATTGTTTCCAAGTAAACAACCTCGAGCTCCCGAGGTCACGTTGTAAATAATAATCTGTCGGAAATCACCTAGGAGGTTGGAATATCTCCTTAATGCAGCTCTCAGAGTCTGAGCTTTGTGCCCACATCGAGGGGCTGGGCAGGTTTTTTTTTCTTTTTCTATTTGATGGGGGCAGCTCAAGGGGGGAAGCTCTGACTTTAGCCAGAGCAAAATAAAGAAACATTCTCTTGCTGTTTAAAAATGATGTATTTTGATTCTCTCACATGGGCCATTAAATCTGAGTGTGGTTGTAAAATGCACACCAAAAATGTGGGAAGATCACTTCTGTGTTGTGAAGTAGACTCCTAGAGCACCTGCCTATGTTTTGAGTGAGGGAGTGAAAAATGAAAGAAATAATTCAGATACTGGAATTTCCCATAGACTCTGAAGTTTTATTCTCTAACCCATGAGCACAAGGAGGGGGGAGGAGAATCTTTTCCCATCACCAAAGCACAAATCACTTTTCCCAGCAGTGCTTGCCACCATGTCGCTAGCACAACCCAGCACAAGGAAGGCAAAACTACCTGACTGGTAATGATATGGCTGGGGAAAAGCCACTTTGTGGCACGTCCAGGGCACTTTTCCTACAGCAGAGCCAGCTTTGGAGTCAGTCACTTCTGGCTGGGGTGCCAGTCGCTGGTCTTGCTCTGCTGGACCTCAACATTGGGAACGACCACGGGAGATTTTTGCTGCCCCTTGATACTGGGAACAACCACAGAAGATTTCTGCTGCCCCTTGATATTGGGAACGACCACGGGGCATTTCTGCTGCCCCTTGATACTGGGAATGACCACGGGGCATTTCTGCTGCGTGGTTTGGGAGGACCCCCCAGCTTCATAGCTGAGCTCTGGGCCTGCATATCCCCTGATGCCATAGCCTTCTCCACTATAGTACACTGGTCCACCACTGCCCTCATATGATGTCCAGGCATTTTCCCTTGGTGAAGCATCATATCGTATCCCACTGTGGTAGATGGAGCCTCCACCCCGCCATGAGTCTTCACTACTGTGCCCCGTTGCCCGCACGGTGCCATAGAAGGGGACTGTCCCCCCTGAAATACCCCAGACAGGTGTCCCCTGACTGTCACTACTTCTTATTACAATAGATCCATCACCACTACAGCTGAACCCCCCTGAAATGTCATAGGTGGATGATGCTGGCATGGGCTGAAAGGATGAAGGTCCTCGGCTGTAGGTGACTGAACCTTCTCTATCACAGAAGAAGGAGCCATGCCCGTGAATGGTGCCACCTCTCCATCCTCTGTGGTGAGAGGAGATCTCATGGCTGTAGCCCCTGTTCCGGCGGAGACACTTCCTTCGGAGCCAGTGGTAAATCTGAAAGAGAAGAAAAAGCAACAAACCAACAACAAAAAATCAACGCTGCACTGTTTTGCTTTGGTTTTGCTCCACAGGAGGTGGGGAGGTGGCTGGTGGTGTGGTCAGAAAAGCAATTCCAAGCTTCAAAGCTGGGCACTGCCCAACTGTTCTTCAAATGTGAGATCATTTTGACTCTTCTTGGGGGGGCTTTTCTTTTTTTTTTTTTTTATCTCCAAGGTGTATTTCTGGAGCATCAAAATCTGAAATACAGTCTTTTAACCTCTAAGAACTGTCATGGTTTTTCCCACTGATCTTCATGACTGCAACAGCAGAGCTGTAAAAATAGCAAGCATTAACCTTGCTGCTGTTTTTAAACTGTGGCAAGAGTGGTGGATCTGGATTTCCATGGAAGATGATGTTGCTGGCTGCATTGTTGCCATCATTGCATCCCCAAAGCTCTTTTGCATAAGGTGCCATGGAAGAATGTTGCCACTATAGAGTAGAGCACAGGCTTGTTAGCAGATAATATCAAAAATGTGTCCTGCATGTTGCAAAGACCTCCAGACCTGTGGCTGATGATCAAAGACGATGCAGCCACAGCATGCTGGTCTCACTACGTATTCATCTGGGGTTTCAGCCTCTGGCTCCCAGTCCAGTGACCTGACTTTGCCTTCTTTCCTTCTTCTTTCCTTGTGATCTGCTCCTCACAAGGAACCATACAAACCCCAAGAACTTTGCTAGGGATGCTCAGGCAGCGTGAGTAGCTCTGCAAGCATGTGTCAAGTTCTCAAATGAAGCTTTCTCCCAGGAATATGAAATAATAAAGTCTCAAAAAAACCCCAAACCAAACCAAACCAACCCCAAAACCAAAACAAAAACCCAAGAAAAAAGAGCAGACTTACCTTCTTGAGCCATAAGAAACACATTTAGAAGATAAAAGATGACTGAATGAGGAGCTTTAACACACAGGGAGCTTTATATGGCATTTAGCATATATGGGAAGTGAGACACCCGAAGGAATGTCAGGGATTTATTTACCAATCAAATTCTAATTTCAGTGTTTGCTTTGACTCATGACATCTGATCAATATCTTGCCTTCATCCATCTTGCTGCATTGTATGTGGCAGTAATTGCTACTTCTGTTTAATGATCCTATTCCTGTCCTCCTGCTACAGAGGATCACTTTGGCCCCCAGGGAGGGACACCAGGGAAGGTGGGTGGGAATATGGATGCAGGGGATTGCTGAGAAGAGGATTAGCAAGTGTAGGGCAGAGGGGGGTGGTGGCCAGGTCTTGCAGCATCCAGATGAGCCATGTCCTCCACTGCCAGATTTAATAATGGTTTTCTGGCCAGATCCCCCACTGCCACCTTCTCTGCCCCACTGCATCCTTCTCCCATACCGCAGCCTGAGGAGTCCCCACACCAGCATCCAGAGGAATCCATCATGCTCTTTGAACATGAAGACCCATCCCAGGGAAGGTGCAGGGAAGCTGGTGTGCAGTGGCGTAGCAGCACTGGTGGCTTGGGGCATCCCTGGAAGGATGAGTGGGATCAGTGGGTACTCAGGAGATCCTTTATGCTCTCAGGTGACAAATGCTCAGAAAGCATCTGGTGGCCACACAGCAGGTCAGTCCCTCCAGCATCTTCCTGCCTGCTCCAGTGGGAGGTTTCCTGAGGAAGACATTTGCATCTGAACTAGAAATTCATTAAAAATTAAGCACCCAGTTTGGGTATTTTGCAAGGGTACTGGAGATGCTCTGAGGAAGCCTGAGGGCCCTGGAAAGAATTGTGGAGATGTGAATACCCTAACACTTGTGGATTAGTTCTCTTGTGAAGGATTATGCCTCCAAATGCCTTCCTTCCACTTGGAAAGAGCACCAAACACCAGGGACTCCAGGGACACTGATCCAAAGAGGCGCTCTGGCCATGCAGTGCTGCTCATGATGGTGTCCATGATGTAGACTGTGGGGCTCCAGTTTGACCCTGGAGCACAACTCTGCCAGGTCTGCTTAGCTCTGAGAGTAATTTTGCCCTGGGGACAATGAGTCTCAGCTTTGGCAAAAGGCCACATCTGCTGGGCAGAAAGAAGTTCATGGGGGGGTGGTGCTGCCCGTGGCATTTCAAGGCAGGGTTCCAAAGGTTGGGCAAGGAGAAATAAAGGCCTGGAGACATGATTTGGAGTGTGCTGAGCTGCCTGAGGGGATTGCTGCTGGTTTTATAATTTGCTTCTGTCTTGTTGACCCAGTGTGTGAGGTTTACCCTCTGGGGAGAGCTCCTGCCAGGTTTGCAAAGCTGTGAAGGAAGTGGAAGGATGACGTGGATGTGGACAATGGTGTTATTTGCAACCCCAGGGACCAAGAACTGTCATGGAGCATCATCATGAGTCCGTGTCCTTCAGGACTGAGTGTGTTGGACTTGGTTATGGCTCTCAGCAACACTTCATAGCTCCACAGACATGGTCATGGGGTGCTGGTACCTCAGAGGACCTAAAGCAATGAGCTGGGATGGCTGCACCATGCACAGACACCAAAGGGATCATAGAATTTTCAGAGAATCATTGAATTCCCAGAGTTAAAGGGACCTTTAAGATCATCCAGTTCCAACCTCCATGCCATGGGCAGGGACACCTCCCACCAGCTCAGGTTGCTCGGAGCCCCATCCAGCCTGGCCTTAAAAACTTCCAGGGATGGGGCAGCCACCACCTCTCTGGACAACCTGTGCCAGGGTCTCACCACCCTCATGGTGAAAAACTTCTTCCTCAATTCCAATCTAAATCTCCCCTCTTCTAGTTTGAACCCATCCCCCCATGTCCTATCACTCCGTGACATCCTAACAAGTCCCTCCCCAGCTTTCCTGTAGCCCCTTCAGATACTGGAAGGCCACAATGAAGTCTCCTGGGAGCCATCTCCTCTCCAGACTGAACACTCTTTAGCACCTCCATGTCCCTCCTGTAATAGGGGCTCCAAACCTGGACTCAGGACTCCAGGTGGGGTCTCACAAGAGCAGACTAGAGCGGGGACAATCACCTCCCTCCACCTCCTGGCCACAATCCTTTTGATGCAGCCCAGGATCTGGTTGGCTTTCTGGGCTGCAAGTGTGCACTGTTGGGTGGTGGGTGCTATGGATTCTATGGGTGCTTGATGTTTTAGGCTGTGCTGTTACCCTGTCACACAGCCCAGGGTGGGGGGAAGTGAAAGTGGAAACTCCCTGTGGCTATGGATTGGGTAGCTTTACAGCTGCATCTACAGCAAAGCACTATTGAACCCATCATCTTCTTGAAAAAGAGGAGTGAGGTGTCTCATCAGATGGACTTCTACCTTCCAAGAGCTGATGGCAATATAATAAAAAATGAACTCCCCCCAAAAAGAAAACTTTGAGATATTGTGACATTTATTGCCCATATAACATGCCTGTTGGAAAAGAAGCATTCAAAAGTTTGGGTTGCCTTTCAAAGACCACCCAACACCAGCTGAAGGGCACCAGGATCTTAATTCTGGAGTCCTCATCACAGGAACACAACATCAAGGGAGGAAAAGAGAACACATTGGTAAGAAAGAGGCAAAGAGACCAGATCTGGAGGGACAAAAGGTGACATGGCAGAGGCAGAGTTGCTCTTGATGAGTGTCAGGACCACATGTGGTTGTTACTTCTGGTAGCTGGGAGACCAGGGGCAGGCCTGCTTGGTCTGATGGGACTCGATGTGGGGAATAGCAATGGGACATTTCTGCTGCGTGGACTGGTGGGACCCCCCACTGCCCCCTCCAGAGCTGATGATGACGGTGTGGCTTGAGGAACTGCCACTGCTGCCACTGGATCCTCCACTGCAGCATCCAGAGGAGCCCCCTGCTCCACCACCTGAGCTGATGATGATCTGGCCAGATCCCTCACTGCTACCACTGCACCCTCCTCCCATGCCACAGCTGGAGGATCCTCCACTGCAACATCCAGAGGAACCTCCACTGCCTCCACCTCCAATGATGATCTTGCCTCCTGAAGAGCTACCACTGCATCCTCCTCCTATCCCATAGCCTGAGGATCCCCCACCACAGCATCCAGAGGATCCCCCACTGCTTCCACCTCCAATTATAATCTTTGATCCTGATGACCCAGCACTGGATTCCCCTCCCATGCCACAGCTTGAGTGTCCACTGCAGCATCCAGATGAACCACCTCCTCCACCACCTGAGCTAATAACAATCTTCTGCCCAGATCCTCCACTGCCACTGCTACATCCTCCTCCTATCCCATAGCCTGAGGATCCTCCACTGCTACATCCAGAGCAGCCTCCGCTGCCTCCACCTGCAATGATGCTCTTTGATCCTGAAGACCCACTGCTGTATCCTCCCCCCATTCCATAGCCTGAAGATCCTCTGCTGCAGCATCCAGAGGATCCCCCACTACCTCCACCTCCAACTATGATCCCACCTCCTGAAGACCCACCACTGCATCCCCCACCACAGCATCCAGAGGAGCCTCCGCTAATTCCACCTCCTAACATGCTCTTCGATCCTGAAGAACCACCACTGGATCCTCCTCCCATGCCACCACTGGCTCCCCAACCACAACATCCAGATGAGCCACCCCCTCCACCACCTGAGCTAATAATGGTTTTCTGGCCTGATCTCCCACTGCCACCACTGCATCCCCCTCCCATGCCCCAGCCTGAGGAGCCCCCACTGCAGCAGGATCCACCTCCTCCACCTCCAGAGCTGATGATGATCTTGCCAGAGCCTCCACTGGAGCTTCCTGAGCCTGAACCCCCACAGCAGGAGGAGCCCTGTGCCTGGTGGCTGGAGGAGCTGCCCCCGTGGCAGGAGGAGCCCCCACTGTGGCATCCACTGGACTGGGAGGACATTCCATGGCAACCTCCGGAGCTCTGTCTGGAGCACATCTTGGAGCAGAGAACCTGCAAGAAACAGAAAGGAGGCCCCTGGAGATGCTGCTGAGCCTTTGACAGAAAACCAAAGATGGAGCAGAACCCTGGCAAACCCCCATCTTCTGCTGTCTTACAAGAATGGCAGCTTCAGAAACTTCCTCCCCCGTGTTAGAAAGAAGGAAAGACCGGCTAGGAAAAGCTCCCAGGTCTGCAGATCATTAACAATCCCAGAAAAACTCCATGTGTGGGAACACTGAGAGTCACCCTGGGGATCTGCACACATGCTCTGACAAGCTCAGAGCAGGCGGTCTGTAAATTTTAATCCCACTGAAGAAAATCCTGGATTTATAAATTGTTGCCACTCCCAGACGCTGAGAATTCAGCCCTAATTTTGTGCCCTCGGAACACCAATGCCAACATCCTCCTGCATGGAAGGCCATCCTGTTGGCACACCAAATTCTTGTCAAAGAATCCCATCTGACCTCAAGCCCCTCATTCAAAGCAAGCTCAGGGAACACCTGGTAGAGAAACTTTGCTGAAAAAGGTCCTATGTCAATAGGCTTACCTTCAGTGGAGCTGGAAAGGTGTGTGAGGCTTGGTGGCAGTTGAATGAGGAGCCTCAGGATAGGTGCGTTTTTATATCGTGTGCGTTCTGCTCTTCAGGGAAATGAGACACCCAAAGGAATGCTGAAAGATTGATCTACTGAGCCCGACTTTAGCTACCTCCTTCTTTGACTCACTTGCAGTAGAGAGGTGATCTGAAGGAGATGCATTGGTCACGTTCTGCAGGTGTTAATTCTACTTAATGATTTGTTTCCGGGAGTCTTGCTCCGAAAAGTTGAGAGTGAACGAATCCTGGGGGACGTTTCCCCTGGGAGTCCCCACCCTGGAGATCCTCACTGTGTTCCTGCAAGGCTGCAGCTCCTTGGGTGCTCAGCAAAGAGTGGAGATGGAACAGATGTTGAGGGATGAAGGCTGGAATGAGTTTGTGGTAGAGGGTGGTGGAAGGACGAGGGGAAAGCATGTGTTGGACTTGAGATGCAGAGAATTTTGGGGAAAAAGGGTCTCCTCAATGACTGAGGAGCTGGAGAGGGGGCAAGAGGACCTTGAGCCTGCTGGGAAAGGCAACCATATGCTCAGCAGGCCAGAGGTACAACCTCTGCTTTAGAGCACCTCAGCCCAGGTACATTTCTGAAGGCCCTGTGAGGATGTCAGAGACATGGGGGCCATGTTCCCTCATCCTTTTGGGAGCTCAAGGTGGAAACTGCTCTTGGATGGAGAAGAGAGATCTGTGCTCATCTCCAGCCTCCCAGGGCTCCTGGCCAGCGGGTAGGGGAAGCCTTGAAATCTTTCTCCTTGCCAAGGTGCATTTGAAGGCCATCAAGACCCTACCCTTGAACTCTAGGACATGAAACATTTCTTCTCTCTCAACATTGTCTGAGGGCCCTGCTTCACAGGTCTGAGTCTATAGGGGCATCCGGGTGTTTTACATGCAGGAGAACAACAGTTACTGCAACACTGCCTGCCGTGTTTTGCAGTAGCTTCATCCTGGCCTTGCATCATGCATGCTTGGAGGCTGACAGCAGCATCCACCCCCGTGTGAGACTGAGTAGAGGAAAGCATAATTGAGGGTTTTTTAGCTGAGAGGATGCATGACAGCAGCAGCAGGGCCACCCCTGTCACCCTGAGCATCATTTTGAGCCCCACGCAACTTCATTGGTGTGGGGACAGGAGCATCAGCACCAGGGTACAAGGGGCTTCCTTCATTTTTGCTTTGGATTCCTTCCAGTGGCCTCAGCTCTGCTCTCATCACCAATCTTAAGGTCTCTCTGCAGTTCTGGCTCTCACCCATGGAGCGTGGGTGTTGAGCATCACAACACTGATCCCTTCTGTGCCTTCAACCCGTAGGGACTTGCACAAAGGGACACGTGAGATCTGCAGCTCATGGGGACTCGGGGTGTGAGGGGAGGCTCTGGAGGCTCTCAGCAGGGGTGCTGAGAGGTTGGAGAACCCAGGGCTGGACCTTGTAAAAACTGGAAACACTGAACCTGTAGCACATGCACGTGGGTGGCACTTGCCACGTGTGGAGGAACAGCAGGGCTGGACCGGCAATTTCTGGGGAGGTCAACGTGCTCCAACTCCCCAGATTAAAGGGCAACTTTGATACCTGTGTGAGGTGAAGGCAAGGGTGGATGCAAAACGCTTCCTGGTGGACACTGCTCCAAATTTGGGTCACACTGCCTATTTCCTGCTGCTCTGTCTGTGCCCTTTCTGGCCCTGCAGCCCAGTAACCCCCAGGATGAGCTGACAGGTCACATCATCTTGCAACACTGTGAACATCTCAAGGGATGGTGCCTTGGTGGGCATTGTTGGGACAGAGACAAAAACCTTGGCCAGACCCTAGAATCCTTTTTTACAGCAGCTTCCTTGGTGCAGAGCAATGCCAAGACTGACAGCATGGGGCATGGTGGAGAAACGGTTGGGTAAGGGGAACTTAATTTTCAAACTAATTTAATTAATAACAGAAAAAAAAATCTGATAAGGCAGAAGCCCATTGGTCAGGATTCATCAAACGTTTGCATGGGTGATGATTGTTTTTATTCCTAATTTTGTTTCCTGCCCAACGCTTGTGTGTGTGAGATGGACAAAAATACCTCTTAGCTTAAAATTTACCAAACTCAAGACTGTCATCACACATTGTTGACTTCAGCACAAACACTTCTGGATGGTTCCAACCATAATGAATGGTCTCCTTGTAATAGATTTAGAGAAATAGTCTCCAAAAATCCCCAACTTGATCTCCAAAGGTTGCTGCTGCCTGCACTGGAAATCCCTGCAGTGAAACCCCAAGCGTGTGGTTTGCTCTGGGAAGGGGAAACTGAGGTGGACCTGTTCTCCAGGTTGATGTTACAGCCTTGGTGGACATTGGCTGCAAGAGAGATGCAGATTATCTGCTTGAGCAACAAGGTCTCTCTCAACGAGGTTGTTGCCACCCATCTCCTCCAGCACCACATGCTGGAGATTTCCCAGGTGAATGTCTTTGATGTATTCCTCATTTTTTAAAAGTAATCAGGGGGCTGACAAAGAATAAAAGCAACCAGGCAAAAGCAGTTTTGTCTGAACACAGCAATTTTTATTTCTCTTCACACAGATGAGTGAGAAGAACCAGCAGGGAGTCCAGATCGCAGGGGTGCAGCACCAAGGGATGAGAAGGGCAGAGAACACGCTGGGAGGAAAGAGCAAACTTGGAAGACAGAGGTGGGGCTGTTCTTGCTGAGAACTGGGGTTTCATGTGGCTGTCACTTCTGGTGGCTCTGGGGCCAGTGGCAGGGCTGCTTGATCTGATGGGACTCGATGTGGGGAATGGTAATGGGGCATTTGTGCTGCATGGACTGGTGGGACCCTCCACTGCCCCCTCCAGAGCTGATGATGATGGTGTGGCCTGAAGAACTGCCACCACCGGATCCTCCACCACAGCATCCAGAGGATCCTCCACCACCTCCTCCACCTCCCATGATGATCTTGCTTCCTGAAGAGCCACCACCGGATCCTCCTCCCATGCCACCACTGGATCCTCCACAACAGCATCCAGAGGATCCTCCACCACCTCCTCCACCTCCCATGATGATCTTGGTTCCAGAAGACCCACCACTGGATCCTCCTCCCATGCCCCAGCCTGAGGAGCCTCCACCACCTCCTCCACCTCCACCTCCACCTCCCAATATGCTCTTTGATCCTCCTCCCATGCCACCACCAGATCCTCCACCACAGCATCCAGAGGATCCTCCACCACCTCCTCCACCTCCAATGATGATCTTGGTTCCAGAAGATCCACCACTGGATCCTCCTCCCATGCCCCAGCCTGAGGAACCTCCACCTCCTCCACCTCCACCTCCCATTATGCTCTTTGATCCTCCTCCCATGCCACCACCAGATCCTCCACCACAGCATCCAGAGGATCCTCCACCACCTCCTCCACCTCCAATGATGATCTTGGTTCCAGAAGATCCACCACTGGATCCTCCCCCCATGCCCCAGCCTGAGGAACCTCCACCACCACCACCTCCACCTCCCATTATGCTCTTTGATCCTCCTCCCATGCCACCACCAGATCCTCCACCACAGCATCCAGAGGATCCTCCACCACCTCCTCCACCTCCAATGATGATCTTGGTTCCAGAAGATCCACCACTGGATCCTCCCCCCATGCCCCAGCCTGAGGAACCTCCACCACCACCACCTCCACCTCCCATTATGCTCTTTGATCCTCCTCCCATGCCACCACCAGATCCTCCACCACAACATCCAGAGGATCCTCCACCACCTCCTCCACCTCCCATGATGATCTTGGTTCCAGAAGATCCACCACTGGATCCTCCTCCCATGCCCCAGCCTGAGGAGCCTCCACCACCTCCTCCACCTCCACCTCCCATTATGCTCTTTGATCCTCCTCCCATTCCACCACTGGATCCTCCACCACAACATCCAGAGGATCCTCCACCACCTCCTCCACCTCCACCTCCCATTATGCTCTTTGATCCTCCTCCCATTCCACCACCGGATCCTCCTCCCATGCCCCAGCCTGAGGAGCCCCCACTGCAGCAGGATCCACCTCCTCCACCTCCAGAGCTGATGATGATCTTGCCAGAGCCTCCACTGGAGCTTCCTGAGCCTGAACCCCCACAGCAGGAGGAGCCCTGTGTCTGGTGGCTGGAGGAGCTGCCCCCGTGGCAGGAGGAGCCCCCACTGTGGCATCCACTGGACTGGGAGGACATTCCATGGCAACCTCCAGAGCTCTGTCTGGAGCACATCTTGGAGCAAAGAACCTGCAAGAAACAGCAGACTTTGTCACAAGAATTCCCCCAAACAGAAGGCCCCCTGCACAGTGACACAGGCACAGAGCCTCTGGAATCAAGGAGCTTCCTTTCTTCCAAGCCCTCTGTGCTCCATGATCTCCACACACAAAACCTCTCCCTAGCAGGAGATCACCAGGTTGCTCGAGTTAATCACACCCTGGTTTAAAGTGTTGAACCCAAATCAGTTCCATCTCCATCTCCATCTGATGACTTTCATTAGGAAATCCTGAAGGTCTTGTCTCTTTGGGGTGAGGTTTTTTGGGGGCACAGAGTTTGGTCAAATGTGGGTCCCCTCTTCTCTTCCAGACCCCTTTTCTCCTTTTTTTTTTTTTTTTTTTTTTTTTTTTCCTGGTACATGAAAGTTTTGCTTTGACCTTGCAGTGACCTTGGCCTAGCCCACCCTTCTCCAGTGCTATCTCTAATCCCGGAACATTATCAGTCCCAGGAGCAGACACTGACAAACATGGATTTCAGCAACTGCAATTACATGGAAGAGAATGAACTGGAAAGTAAAATTACTAGGAGAAAATTGGTTCTATATTGGATCAAAGCAGGAGATGAGGGATGATCCTGCTTCTGCTGACATCCACAGGAGATTTAACTTCATCCAAGCTTCCAACCACCACCCACCAGGTGCTCATTTCCACAGCATTTATGTTTTGCAAGCGTGAAAATAGGAGAAGAACTGCACTCACCTTTCCTGGCTCCAGCAACGGGTACAAGAGAGCAAAGCTGAGCGAATGAAGCCCTCTGAGATCCATCAACTTTTATACCATTGTAAATTTTCCCAAGTGGGAAGTGAGACATCCAAAGGAATGGTGATAGTTTTATTTACTAAACAATCTGTCCTCCTACAACCCACTTGTCCTGACTCATTAAATCCGATCAATGTTTCTCTCGTGCATCATTTCCTCGGCTACCTGTAGGATGGATCATGGGAACCTGGCTGTTGACTTTCAAGGTAGAATTGTGAGACTCCATCTAACCCCCTCCACTTGAGATGGGAGATCACAGAATCATAAAATGGTTTGGGTTGGAAGAGGCCTTTAAAGACCACTTAATCCAACCTTCCTGCAGTAAGCAGGGCCATCTCCAGGTGCATCCCTTTCCAGTGCATCCCTGGGGCATCTTCGTAGTCTTTACACGGCAAATATGGATTTCCAGAGCCCCTTCTGCTATCAGTCACCACCTGAGCAGCAGGGGATGAACATTGTAGCAGGGTCTGTAGTGATAGAAGAAGGGGTGATGGCTTTGAACTGAAAGAAGGAAGGTTTAGACCAGATAGAAGGAAGAAATTTTTTCATAATGAAGGTGGTAAAACATTGGCCCAGGTTGCCCAGAGAGGTTGTAGATGCTCCATCCCTGGAAACTCTCGAGATCAGGTTGGATGGGGCTGTGAGCAACCTGATCTTGTTGAAGATGGCCCCGGTCACTGCAGGGGAGGTTGGACTAAACCTTTAAAGGTCTCTTCCAACTTGAACCATTCTATGATTCTTGTTTGGATGCACCACTATGGACAGCAGGGAGGTCAGGCAGGCTTCATGTTGCTCCTGGGAGGAAGGGTGATGCCTTTTTGAGAAAGAGGTTGAAGTGCTGCAGGTAGAGGGTACCAGATCAAGCACCCAACCTGTGTATCAGCATCTTGATGGATATTAATCAAAAGGATGAATTCACTCTGGTTTGGGAGATGGCTCTGGTATTTCTGAAGAAGAAACAAGATCTGAGGACATGCTGTGCCCTTGATATCACCTGGAGAGCCTCTGGAACATGGCTTCTGGTTTTATTGGTCCTTGGCCATTTCTGGGTGCAGGGGCATTCAAGAGAAGTGCTCCCTCCTCCTTGAAGTGGGACCCCAAAATTTCTGTTAGGACCCCTCAGGCAACAGCCAGGCTGATGGTGATATTTTAGAATACTGTGACTTTCCACCATAAAATCCCAGGTCATTTGGCTTTTTCAGTGCCAACACCAGCTGGAGGAGCTCATCCAGGTGTCTTTTGAGAATGCTGTGTCCCTGGGGTCCCCAGAAAGGAGAGGACAGAGGAGAGAGGCACATGTAATCATGAAACTTGTCTACCCACTAGAGGTGTGGGTCACTCCTGTTGCTTCTGGGACAGCTCCAGGCATCTGTCATCTGCCACAGGTAGAAAGTTCACACGTAGAAGGTTTATTGTCCTTTCCTTGCTAATTGCCAGAATCCACCACATCAAAGAAATCACTTCCCCTGGGGAAACTCCCTTTGAAGAGTCATACCCAGAGCTGCATCTTCTTCCTGTGGGAATGAGAAGATCCCTAGTTACTGCAACCTGAGCATCTCAACCCAGGAGCTTTTGGAAGTTCTGGCCTTGCTGCTGGATCCATGAGGGGTTCAGAGCTGGACTAAAGGTTGGAGAGATCCCTCATTTCTCTTCTGCATCTGTTTGGTGCAACTGTGACCACCAAGGGCTCCTGCATCACACATATGCAAGGACTTCACACTTAAAATAATACCTTGCAGACCTTTGTACCAGAGTTTTCCTAATTTTTCCTCTCCTAACCCATTGAAAACTTCCTTGGGCACTGCGGGATGTTTTGATCAAGCAGAGAGATTTATTTATATATATTTATTTATATCTAACTGTGTGGGATTGTTATTGGTGGGCTGAAGTATGGATCCTGAGTAGCAACAGACATCAGAAGGCCACCTAAGATTATTTATTGAGTCCTACACCTCTTCTCCAGGTGGGTGTTCAATGCACTTGTGCTCTGGAGCTTTGTTACAACAGCATCACCTCAGAATAAAACCATAATACTGGAAATAATGGAAAGGTTGTGGTGTGAAGCAAAATCCAACCACACAGACTCTGAAGATCTTTAGAATTGCAAGTTTTATTGTCTTTAGCAAGCATTAGAAAGTTGAGACAGAGAACAAGACATATGAATAAACCCTGGCTGGAAGATATTGATATCCAACACCAGAGGTTCTGGCCAGCTTGAGAGCTGAACAGAAAAATCTCAAGGAAGAGGAGAAAGGAATAATGCAAATATTTTTCAATTTAATAGAGGAAGAAATGTGAGGCATGTTCATATCTTGGGCTTTCTTGATCTCAGAGTCCCTTCTGTAGCCACTACTTGTGTTTAGTCTGAGGTGGCCAGGTGATTGGCTGGGTCTGCTGTTGAATGGATGAACCACCTCCACCTCCGCCTCCTCCTCCTCCACTGGAGCCACCTCCTCCAATGATGATGATGGATCCTTGACCCTGGTGACCTGAACCACCACCACCTCCACCACCACCTCCACCAATGCAGATGGGACCTTGCCCTTGGTGGCTGGAGCCACCTCCTCCTCCTCCACCACCACTACCTCCACCAATGCAGATGGGGCCTTGACCCTGGTGGCCTGAACCACCACCTCCTCCTCCACCTCCTCCTCCTCCTCCTCCCATGCTGCCACCTCCAATGCAGATGGGGCCTTGGCCCTGATGGCTGGACCCACCTCCTCCTCCACCACCACTGCTTCCTCCACCAATAATGCAGACGGCGCCATGGCTTTGGTGACCTGAACTTCCACCTCCTCCTCCACCACCACCACCACCACCACCACCGATGCAAATGGGGCCTTGGCCCTGATGGCTGGACCCACCTCCTCCTCCACCACCACTGCTTCCTCCACCAATAATGCAGACGGCGCCATGGCTTTGGTGCCCTGAACCTCCACCTCCTCCTCCACCACCACTACCACCACCACCGATGCAAATGGGGCCTTGGCCCTGGTGGCCTGAACCACCCCCACCACCACCTCCACCACCACCACCACCACCACCAATAATGCAGATGGGGCTTTGGTGACCTGAACCTCCACCTCCTCCACCACTACCTCCACCACCACCACCAATACAGATGGGTCCTTGGCCTTGGTGCCCTGAACCACCTCCACCTCCTCCTCCCATGCCACCACCTCCAATGCAGGTGGGGCCTTGACTTTGGTGACTTGAGCCACCACCACCTCCACCTCCTCCTCCTCCTCCTCCTCCAATAATGCAGATGGGTATTTGTCCATGGTGGCCTGACCCACCACCACCTCCTCCACCTCCACCTCCACCACCACAACTCATGGATCCTTGGCTCTGGTGGCCTCCTCCTCCTCCTCCTCCCATGGATGATGATATGTGGGCCTGGTAAATAGCACCACCACCGCCGCTGCCTCCTCCTCCATGGCAGGATGATCCTTCACTACTGTGGCAACCTCCTCCTCCACCTCCTCCATGGCAGGAACCACCACCACCTCCATGGCATCCACCAGACATCCCTTGGCTGTCACCTTTCTGCTGATGGGAACCCATCAGTCCAGGCGTCAAGTAGTTCTTGAAGAGAAAGAAAAGAAACAGCCTTAGCAAACCCAGGGGGAGGAAATATTGTGTTCTTGTGCCTCCCCATTCCCTCCCAAAGGCAGGCAAATATATGAAAATATTTTCTGTTCCCTTTTTGCCCCACGATCCACCCCTGATAGCTAACCCAAAAGGTTACTATCAGCCACAGGAGTGGATAAATAAAACAGTTCCCAAGAAGGAGCTGAAAGGTTTTTATCTCATTCCACATCCTTCGATCAGGTCTTCTACAGGATGTCCTCTATCATAAATAACTGCTGATTTTTTTTTTTTCCCTGGGACAGGTGCAACTGTGATCATTGCTTAAAAATTCTTTTTTGTCAAGTTGACAGAGCAGCATGCCACTGCAAGAGGACATCAAGGCCGTGGTACACCAGAATTATCTTTATCCAGATGTGGTTTGGGAATCTCAAAAGGGCTTTAATGCTCTGGGATATGCATTACTATTCTGTATCATACAAGAGACAAAGAACAAGGATCATCATTTGCATGAAAAGAACTCGGTTATGCTTGGAAACTCTCCAGTTTCAGTTTCAAAAGAGCACAGAGCCTGGTTTAATTCTTCTTCTTAAAAAAAAAAAAAAAAAAGAAAAAAAAAGAAAAAAGAAAAGAAAAAAAAGAAAAAAAGAAAAAAAAAGAAAAGAAAAGAAAAGAAAAGAAAAGAAAAGAAAAGAAAAGAAAAGAAAAGAAAAGAAAAGAAAAGAAAAGAAAAGAAAAGAAAAGAAAAGAAAAGAAAAGAAAAAGCAGCTTCACAAAGCTTCAGTAGAAAGAAAACTCCAGATCACTGCTTAAAAGGGTGTGATGGGAGCCTGTACCCAAGGCTGAAACCTACAGGGATTCTGTGAAGTTTAAGCATTTCTTTGGCACTTAACCCCCACCCCAACACACATCACACATCCTGGTCTTCTGGCAGCAATAATTTATATTCCTCTGACAGGCAAGGTCCTAATGAAAAGGATCTATAGGTCAGTGGGATGAGGTGTCCCAAAGAGCCAGAGGAGAAAATGGTTCCTCCAAGAAAAAAGGTTTCCAAAAGAGAACCCTTTTTGATTTAGATAAAAGGCTAATTTTTTAGAGCATAAACTCCCATTTTGTATTTCAGTGCCTTTGTTTCCCTCTTCTTTGCTAAATGCCAGCAAAACCTCGTTATCTTAAGACATATAGTCCAGGAGTATTTCAGAGCTGCCTGTATTTGGTGGTATCACATGATGTTGGGCCCAGAGAAATCAAAGGGCCTCCCAAGCCCATGTTTTCTATATCCCAGCAATCCCCCTTTCCTGTGTGATCAAGTAATCCCACAGAACAAATCCCCCCAAAAAACCCCCTAAAAAAAAATGACTGTAAATAATGAGGGATTTTTGGATTATGAGACCCAAAAACTAGATTTGCTTCCACTTTTTCCAGTTTAGCATCCCCAGGTTAATGAGCCAAGTTAGTTTGCAGCAGCAGCAGGAAATATCTTACCGTGTCCCACGGCACGAACCAGTGGAAAGAGTCAAATGGAGTGAGGAAACGTGGTGTGTGAGAACTTTTATATAGTATCTAGTCCTCCTCTTGGAAAGAAACAATGATTGATTTATTTACTAGCCAAACCCAACCACAACTACCCACTTACTTAGCATAATCTTGGGCTTGTCATTTCTGATTGATATCTTCCCACCACCTCTTTTGTTTTCAGCTATATTAAAGTCATCGGAAGACTCCACCTACTACAAGTCAAATGAAGAAATGAGGAAAAGCAGACACACTTTTGGGTTTTCAGAAAAAAAAACCCAAGTGATTTACTTTTACATCCCCCCTCCAGCAAAGATCCATCATTCCAGAAAGGAAACTTGAAGGGGGAAAGGGGAACTTTTGTCTTTATAGTCATAGATCATATAACTCTCATTCTAGAAAATGTTTCTGAACACCCAGATGTAGCTTTGGAGTATCATTATGTTGTGTTGTAACTGGCAGGTTGGTAGGAGTGTATTATATGTTTATAATGACTCCTACGTTAATGCCAGGGGCTGTAGGGACACACATTGGACTCTGGTCCCATGAGTTTAAGCTGCCCAAAGGACAACACATGCCTGTAAAACCAGAGGCTGAAGTGATGCAAATCTGGGAGGCTCCAGGTGACTTATGGCCTTGGAGGGTTTGACCTATAGAGAAACAAACAGCCCAAGAAGCTGGGAAGTGGTCTTGATGTAGGCTTGAAGTGGGGTAAAAACACCTGAGTGAGGATGGTGACTTTTTGATTTTTAACCACCTTGGCCTGCAGAGGGGCTGCCAGTTATTACACTGAGCTGGTGGCACTGCCAGAACATGGCCACCACATCCCATCACCTTCTGGGACTCATCCACAGCCTTGCAGGCACTGGAAGACCTATCTTTGCCCTCAGGATGGTGGAGTCTCACAACTTCATGGATCCTTCCCAGTGTTTTTCCTTAGACTGTGCCTGACACAGAGAGGAGACATGACCAGCTTAGATAAATTTATCTCTAAAGAAAGTCCAACAGCTATTTCATTGCTGTGTTCACTGGGAGTTATAAACACACCACCAGTGAGAGACATTTGGATGCTCAGATTGAACTATAGGCAAAGACACCATGACAGAAAAGCAGTTCTGAAAAAAAACCCCCAAACTCTTTTGAAAACAGAAAAATCAGAACAGTACTGTGAGTTTTATATCCTTTGGGCAGATAAAAATGCAATAGGCTCTCTTTAAACTCCCCAGGGGTACACAGGAAAAGGGGAGGTGCCTCTTGCTGAGGGAATTTCATTTATTGCAGGCTGCACACAGCATTTTGCTCCATTTGCTTGTAGAACCATAGATTCATAGAATGGCTGGGGTTGGAAAGGACCTTAAGGATCAGCTAGATCCACCCCTCTTGCCATGGGCAGGGACACCTTCCAGTAGACCACGTTGGTCCAAGCTCCATCCAACCTGCCTTTGAACACTGTCAGGGATGAAGCTTCCACTACTTCCCTGGGCAACCTGTTCCTGTGTTTTACCACCCTCATAATAAAGGATTTCCTCCTAATATCTAATTTAAATCTCCCCTCTGTGAGTTTTAAACCATTGCCCCTTGTTCTTTTGCTACATCCCCATGCCAAATGTCCTACCCCAACTTTCTTGTAGGCCCATGGGTTAAGGGGTCATGTGTGCCATTCTCATCTTGTGGCTCCTCATCCCTTTTTCTGTTTTCAAACTATTAGGGCCACAGGGGAATTCACTCTGAATATAACAGTTTGCTGACACTTTTCCTACCTTTCTTCTGCCCAACTGGAATTATTACAAACAGCAGCAAGTGCCTCCAATAAAACCCTCTGGCTCCAGGCGAGTTCTTAGGTGGCAGAGCTGGAAGGATCTTTCACTCAGATACAGCTGATTGAGGCAAGCCCAGCTTGGTTTATGATTTCAGAGCCACGCTTCATGACAGAAAAACGTAGGCTGTGCCACCTGTAGTCTCTGCTAAGTGCCTCCTTCCTGACTTTGCCCGCTTCCTGCCCTGGAGCACGAGACCTGCTCAGCCTTATCTCATCTTTGCTCTCACGTCTGTAGATGATGCTCCACCAGCAGTGCCCTCACCCCATGGCTGCTCTCCTGGAAGGAAGGAGGCATCACCACTAGTGGTGGAAGACAAAGGACCCTTTTCCCCACATGTAGGGTTCTATCAGAAGCTCTCATCTGAAAGGGATCTGTTGGGACAGCTGTAGGGTTTCACCTGTGTCCTGGTTTGGCCTGTAAGAGGCCCTAAAAAGATCTTTCCGTTGTCCATCAGAAAAAACCCCATAACCTTTGGAAGTTTGTCAGCCAGCCCGAGGTTTCAAACAGCTGTAAAAAGCTGCAATTTGAAAAGAGATATTCTGGGGTAAAAGAAAAAGTAAAAAAAAGAACTCTTAAGTAATCACATCACCAGTATCTTTGCTCTTTCTTTTACCAGAACAGTGAGACTGTATATCTATATACATATATATATATAAAATAAATATTGGGGCATCAGGCTGCATGCAGGAACCAAAGACACACACTGAGGCAAAATAGCCCTCTAGAAATTATGAGTTTTAAAAAAGTCTTGTGCAAAACACTGTTCATTGCTGCCAGTTAGAGGACCCCAGACAATGCAGTGTCACAGTGTCCCTTGTGTGGCTTCCAAGTGATCCTTCACCAGGACCCATGCACATATACATCTGGCTGCTTGAGGACACGTGGATGAGTATCCAAGTGGGTAGAGCTAAATAAAGTTAAATAAAATAAAAATTCCCTCTCTGTCTGGTCTTTCACTGAGGTTGGATGTGATATTTCCTACAATATCAGTGCAATGTTTGCATCTCAAAATATACAACATACAATATACAACATACAACTCCTAGAGATGATGGAGAGACAATCACAGGCCATGTCAAAGCCCCTTGGTGATGTGCCTGGACTGGGGAGGTAAGTAGGGCAGGGAAGATAGATGTTAAGGGATTCACTGTTTGTCTGAAAACCAAATTAAGGGCTGTGGTTGTAGCATATACTTAGCATATCTAGAACAGCTTGTTTATCTCTGCTATTAAGATCAAGGGCAGTCAGGATGCTGGAGTAAGAGGTTTAGCATGTTCTGGCACATAAAAGATAAGTCCTGGGATTTTAGGTACATGTGCTGGGGAGTGGGGCATAATGAAACTGGAGATGGGTGGTCTGAATGAGGCTCCTCAGGGTGCAGAGCAATGCAGAGGTGCTGGCACATGCTACCACTTAAAGGATTCGTTGGAAGCAGCACAACAGTAGAAGTTACAAACTGGCAAGAGACAGCAAGAAAATCACTATTTCAGACCTAATTCCTTTTTTCAACAGCAAAGTTGAGCACATGAACTGAAATTATCCCTACAGCTAATCCCAGACCCGGATGAGAAGTCTTTCATCTGTTAATTATAAAAGTATTTTGCTTCCAACCAACCCCTCCTCCCTGCTACTGGATGGCCCTTTTCCCAGCCATACATGTCAGAGTTTCAGTGCCAAAAATGAAAATCAGAGAAAGCAGATTTTTTTCCTCTGTTTTATGCACAAGGGAGAGTGATTTGGACAAGTCTCAAACCTGAGGCTTCAACCAGAGCTTTCCACTCTCCATGTAATGCCTGACCTGCAGGCCGAGTCCTCCTTAATGAAGAAAAACCACATTGCATGCACTGAGCTCCCCAGCCTTCGGGGGTCAAAGCCTTTAAGTGGTTTGATGCAGACACCTCCAAAGCACACCGTGTCCACTGAATAATTTTTGTTCCCTCTGAAGCACAGTTTGTAGCTTCCAAAGCTGGAGCAGCTGGGTGGAGTGTGATTGCCTCAGAGTCCTACGTGTTCTCATGATGGGTTTGCTCGATACCTCCTGATTACATCCTCCACACGGGTTATGAAAGAGGTGTGACCCTCACATCCGTCCTGATTGTAGGAGAAAGCCACGTTTCTGCTGGATGACAGGGAGCAGCTGGCTTGGGTGTTGGTGTCATCAAGGCACATGGGAGATCTAGCCAGTTTCTGAGGCCACTCGGATAATTTTAGGTTTAATTCTCTGCTCCAGCTGTGCTTTTTGCAGGTCATAGGCTGGTGGGTAAGGATGGGGAGGTAAAGGCAGCGTGGCTGGTGGAATGAAGGCTCATCTTCTGTTCCTTGATGGAAGCCACGTCTCCCTAAGACTTCAGTTTCTCCCTCAGTAGCTTAATATGACAGAAAAAAAAAAAAAAAAAAAAAGGCCTAAAACACCTGTGGTGTCCAGCATCCTCATAGGACACACATCAAGGCACTGTGGGACACCCGGGCCACTGAGATGGACACAGAGCCAGACAAAGTCTGGGCACCTTTCAGGGCTACGGGAGCATAACATCTCTTATCTGATCTGAGTCTTTAGGGACTGACTCAGTGGTCCTCAAGAAGGGCAATGAAGAGCACTTCTGCTCTGGAGACAGACAGAGAGCTGGGGCTGTTCTGCTTGGTGGTACCTGGGAGACCTTGAAGCACCTTCCCCTGAAGGATCTCCAGGAAAGATGAGGAGGAACTTTGGACAAGAGTCTGGAGTGATGGGACAAGTGTGAAGGTTTTCAAGCTGCAAGAGGGGAGATTGAGATGAGATCTTAAGAAGAATTTCTTTGCTCTCAGGGTGGTGAGACCCTAGCTTGGATTGGCCCAGGAAGTTGTGTCTGCCCCGTGCTTGGAAGTGTTAAAGGCCAGGTTGGATGGAGCAGCCTGGTCTAGTGGAAGGTGTCCCTGCCCATGTAGGGGGGCTGGAACCAGATGGTCTTGAAGGACCCTTCCAACCCAAAGCATTCTATGATTTGATGATTCTAACAGCTTTATCATCTCTTCACCATCTGACTGACCCCAAAACAAGACCTATTCACTTTTTCCCAGCAGGGAGTTTGCCCTTGCTGCCAGATGACTTGGTGATGCAAGGGACTATGGCAGACACCCAGAGGACACAACCTGTGTCACCAATGCCTCAAAATGGTCCCTGGAAGTGGCCAGGACTGATGCCATGCTTCATTCAGGGTGGTGCAGGCAGCATCGTAGTCCTGAGGACATGGATCCACCTCTACTGAGCAGAAATCGTTTTGTTTTTTTTTTCCCACAGTTTCACTTCCTTTTCACTTCTCTTTCCTCACTGTCCATAGCTTTCAACAACGTTCAATCAACATTTCTCTACCTCTTTAATCCTTGCTGTCAGATGGATGCAGGAACTGGAAGAGAAGGATTATTTTTTAATCCGGAAGTGTTTCTGCCTCCACCCCTTGGGTACTGCTTCTGTTTTAGGGATGAAAGTTTTCAATACTTTCCTTCCCTCTGTGCCAGCTCTTCCCCCAGGTCTGCCCACTGAGAAATTGTCCTTTTGCCCTTGTTATGATCCTGAACCATGAACAATCTTGGCTAGGGCTCTTGCTGTGAGCATTTCTCCTAATTTCCATGATTTGTATCAAGAAACGTGGATGCAGCAAGGATGAGGTTTGCAAACCCCAACAAGAACAACTTTCCCCAAGAATTAATATCCTACAGCTTTGACTGTTGAACCACCAGTTGTCCAGCTGCAGCTTCCTTTCTGGGTTTCACTTTTAACTGGTCCCTGTGGTTTGCCACACACACTAAAGCCTTGGGCACACCCTGTTTTCGATTTTCTTCTTTCCCCCTTCTTACTTCCTCATTCTTCCAAAGCTCATTGAGAAATTATCTCTGCTACACTGGAAATTTGGGAGCTACGAAACAGGATGACTTGGGCCTGCCCTACCGGTAGCACCAACACCTTCCCAGCACTGCAGCTTTGTGAGGACATGAAGCAAATGTGGCTTTGCCTGGCTTTTAATAACAGCGTATCACAGAGGTGACATCAAAGAAATGTCCTGGACATCAAAATGTCTCCAACTGCTCTGTTTAATACCTGACAAAATTGTGCTTGGATGCTGCCCTTCACCTGCAGTCTGCCGGATGCCAAAATGTTGATCACCTCAAATCATTTTTAGCTCTCCAGGTTATGTGTGGAAGTGAAATACTTTGCCTCACACCTATATCAAACACAAATCACAGGATGAATGCTCTACCAAGCAAAAGATGGAAAACATTTTCTGGGTTGTTTCACTTTTTTTCAACCAGGGTTTGCTGAATGGAACAGCAGAGTGGGCAAACAGAACCAACCACTTACCTAACAGAAATGTCTGAGATTGCTGAAAAAGTGGAAGAGTGCTTTGAAAAAAAAAAAAAAACCCATTAGACATGGGTCGTTACTGTTTTCTCTGGCATACCTCAACCTAGAGGCAGGTCTTACCAGGTAAGATACCAAGAGATAAAGCAAAAAGGAGGATAAGTCAAAATTGAGCAAGAGCCCTGCTCCCTTAGATCTGCAGATCTCTTTTCACACCCACGGTCTCATCACTGAGAGATTTTGTAACGACAGCGGAGATCACAGCAGGAAGGGGAACGTGATGAAAAGCACCTTGGTGCTGTGACCATGGTGTCCTCCACCTCCCAGTTGACTTTTCCTCCTCCAAAGCCCCAGTGTTGGCAGCCATGGGATGAGGGAAGTCCAGGCATGAGCTTCATGATGGAAGCCATGGCACATCCAGCTTAAGAGCCAATGTCATGGGGAGCACCCGGATTCTGAAGGCTCTTTTTTGGTTTGCTTGTACACTCACAGCACCCAGGAGAACCTGGGAATAAAGCAACCTTAATCCCAAAGGGAAAAGAAACAACCTTCCTTCAAATGTCACTCTTCAGCCCAACTTTTTGTATCATTTCAGTTCCAGTCAAATAAGCCCCTTATCTCTGGTATGTGTGAGATGGAGACCAAAGAGAGAGTCCCAAGATCATTGCCACCTGGTAAGGTGGGAGAAGACCATTTCCTTCTGTATAGAGCTGAGGAATGAGGGACAGAAGGGACACCCAGCCTGCACCCAGCCCAGAGTCCTGCGGGGTGACTGAACCCTGGGACACCACCTCCTGAGCCAGACTTCCTGCCCTGATAAGGGAAAATGTGGTTCACCAAGCAATTACAGGACATTCAGGCTGGAGATGACTAATCCAGTCAGCTCAGGGCTGTGGCTCAGAGACATCCATGGCTTTGGAAATGGGACATGTGACAGGATGTTCATGGGAAGCATCTGCCATCTGCCCACTGTCCAACCCGCTGGCGTTGGGTGCAAGAAATATTTTCAAGTCCTTTGCCTTTAAGGAAGCTATTCCTGGGTTGTGGCAGTGCAGGAAGAGCCAGGCCTTGAATTTTTTCCCAGCTTATCTACAGAACAGGCTCTCCTCAGAGGAGGTAACTCTGCTGTCCCCCAGTAAGACCAAGCAGACAATTCACACCCTCATTAGCTCAGCATCTCAAGATCTTCTCAAAGGGAACAGTACCCACCACAATAGGGGGCAAGAAACCCATGTGGTTTTGTCTTCTCTCTCTCTTTGTAGAGCTTAATTTTGGAGCAAATTTTCCACTTTGTCCTACTTTGCATCCCATGGGACTGGGTGACAAAGGATACTGGGATGGGGAGGAGCCACCTCAATCCCCAGGAGAACCTCCTCAGCAATGGTCATTTTTTTTACTCTCTCCTCTCCAACAGGGAATAGGAGGGTTTCTGAGATGCCAGGAGAGCTTGCTTGAAGAACATGTCATTTGTCACCTGGGCATTGGCAGCACTCAAAATGTGTCATGACCAACCTCCTTTTAGTGTCCAGTATGGATCCATGGTGACAATGGCTCTGCACAGGACAAACTCCTGGGGAAGATGGAGCTGCTTATCACCTGGCAAGTTTAACTACATAGTTTCCTACTTTTATGGCCCACCCAGCTCTTTAGTGGGTCATCTGCCCAGTTTTTAGCTATGACACTGAGGCAGCTTCCTTTCCATATTATTCAGCTGGTTTGCACCAGCCCATTCAAATTACAGTCATCAAATGGAAAGTCTTAATTGCCCCATTCATTATCATCAGTGGTCATATCCGACAGTTAATTTATTAGCCTGGAAACTCCCCACAAGCTTCGTAAGAGGGGTTTTAAAATTATATCAAGGTTTTCTGGGCTGATTATAATGTGAGGACAGTTGGAGTAAGGAATACCACCAACACAGGGGACCCCTTCCAAGGATCCCAGCTCATGGCACCATTTGGGTGTTTCCTGACCATACAGCAACTCAAAGTCTACCAGAACTGACACTGAGTTAAACGTGAGAGCTTTGGAGGAGGGGGAAACCTCATGGCTTTAGGACACCATGATTTTTAAGGATTACAGAGCATTTCTCCTTCATCAGTGGTTGATTCTTACACGAGGATGTCAGATGAGCACAGCAGACCCATGATCTGCTGTAGAGAACAGAAATACCTGAAACATGATGTTGTGCATGTGGTGAGGATACCTGAAGAAGGTCTTTTTATGCCTCATATTCCACTGGGGGAGTATTCCTCCTGGAACTACAGCCTCATCCTATCAGCACCCCCCAGATAGACTTAAAGGGAGTTGGGGTGGAGCCTCTTCAGACTGAAGGAAACTTCTTCCTGCATTGAAAACACCTGATATACACAATCAAGTGCTGCTTTGCCTTCCCACACCCACATTCATTCTTCAACTGTCAAAAAAAAATCACCTTGTGCAACACCTCAGCTTCTCCCATCAAAGGGAAGAAGAGAAACCAACCAAGCTGCAGGTGCAACGTTGCCTTTTTCCTGATGCAGGGCTGAGCCCTGCAGACATCCTTGGAGAACACCAGTATTGAGCAAAGAGCTCATCTGCTTGTCTGACTCCTCCTTTGCATCCCCAGTGGTATCTGGGCTGGGGATCAGCTGAGCTTCTGCATTAGGGCATTGCAAGAAGGAGCAGTGGCAGGAAGGAGGGGTGGTGACTCAGGAGGGGACACATTCCTCCAGCTCAGCACCTGCACTGCCACAGGATGGTGCTCTAGGATCAGCTAAACCCCTTCTCTTTGCTTGGCAGGTTCATCTAAAAAAGCAGGGTCTCTCTAATTCCCCACAATGGAAATGTTCCCACACCTGCTGGAGAGATCAGGAGTTTAAAACAACTGCAGGAACACATGGAGAAACTTTCCTTGCAAGCTGTTCTCAGACAGATTTTACCTTCCTCCTCAAATGTAGCAAAATCAGGAGATGTCTTTCAAAACCCAGGAGCTCTGCCTGAAAAAATTTTATTTTATTTTATTTTTATAATAAATAATACAGAAAAACTGCTCTTAGCCTCTTGGATGCTCTGATTTTCTGAAAGTTTTGAGCAGAAAAGAGCCCTGGATTAAGGGATTAAGATGTGACATGAGATTTACACAGAGCTTCTAAAGTAGTGGGAGCTGGGAGCAGGTTTTTATGCTAAAGAGAACGTAATGGATTGAGAGAGAGTTGGTAATGGTATCAGCTGAGCAGTGGAGAAACCTCTGCTTGGCCTCCTTTTCCAGAAGGAACTTCCTATTTGGTTCAGTTTATTTGTCTTCAAGCTGCTTCTCTTCTGAAAACCACCTGGGGTTGCAAAACACCTCTGAGGGAAGAAGAGCTTGGAAGCCTGTATCCAGCTCTGCTGTTGAGACCAACAGAAGTACTTAAATCCCATATCAAGAACATGTGTTAGAAATGGTTTTAACCTGTGTGTGGTTACGAAGAACTGTGCTTCACTGCTGGAATAATCTAGGGGCTGCTCCAGTTTGGTTTTTTTTTTTCGTTTGTTTGTTTTTGTGGGGGTTTTTTTTGGGTGTGCTGGCTCTTTCTGTAGTTTCTCAAGGAATTAAAACCAGAGCTTGCAGGACCCTTTCTGATACCCAGAGAGAAAGTCTGAGAAGTTCCTACCTGCTTTTTTTAAGCCCTCTGTGGCATCAAAGCACCTCCCTAACACCTTAGAGAGAAATATCTTAACCTTTGTCTTGCTCTCCTCTATCCCCAGGGGTTTGGGTGCTGAGCAGCTCTGCACCTCTGGTCACTGCTGTGCTGGGCTGTCAGCACTGGTGTGTCCTTGACTTGGCCCATTTTGAGGAGAGAAGGATCTTGCTGTGGGTCTAATCTTGGCTAATTGCAAGAGAGCAGCTGATGGCTTCCCTGCTGTTGGAGATCCTGGAGAAACCAAGAAGTGTGTGAGCAGGTAGTGCCCAGAGGAGGGCAGAGCTAAGCTGCAGTAACCAGGCTTGGGCTGCAACTGGGATAACTGGGATGATCTGTGGGCATTTGGAAATCCTGAGCTTTTTTCCTAGTGCAATAAATGGCTGAGGTGCAGGTATGGATCCCCCAGGTAGCAGCTGTGAGCATGGTGAGCTGGGTTTTTAAAATAATGCACTGAAATTCAGGCAGCTGCTCTGCTTTGTAAGCTCAGCTGACACGAGATTGGCTCCAAGGAGATGATGAAACTAAGCTTGAAAAGGAAGACAAGGAAGAGGAGCCTGCAGGTCTCATCTCCTGTGAATTGTTGGCTGTTGTGTGCTAGAGGTGGCTTCGGCTGCTTTACTGCTGATCCTGGAGGCAAAGTGGTTTTGATGGTGTGGGGGTCAAAACATCAACTACAACAGGTTTGAGTTGCACCAGAAATTCACTAAAGAGCAAATCCCTAGGTGGAAAATGCTTCTTTTAGCTTCAGCTCTTTCCTGGTAGACGTAATGATGCAGCTGCTCAATAAATCACACTTCTGTTCTTTTTGTGGCCCTTCTCTTGATTTTCATGCTAAGTTTTGAAGTGTAGGTATGTAGGAAGCCAAAGATGAACAGGAGAGAACAAATTCACCCCGTGGAATCAGCTTCAGACTGCAAATGCCTGAGGTCCTGCTGCCCCTTCTTGAGAACTTGAAATCCTCTCTGAGAAGCCTCAGAGTTGTCCCTGCACCTGTGGGAGAGTGGCTGGGGGTAAGTACTCTGAGTAAGACTTAAGTTTGGGATGTGACAAAGGATTTTAAATGTGTTTCTAAGCTCTTCTACCTAAAACTGGAAAGGCTGTGATCCAAATCATTAATATTTCTGTTGTGTTCATTGGAATTATTGCTTGTGATGCTGCTGAGCTCAACCTGCTTGGTATCAGCTGCTGCTGAAAGCAGTGTCATTTTAAAAGATGAATTATACAATCTTGAGTCATAGACAACCTAATGTGACAGTGTCAAGAGCAAACTTGGTGTTAGGTGGCTGAGTTTCTGTTTGCTTTTATCTTCCAAGCATCCCAGGGCAGGGCTGGTACGGAGCAGCTGAGCTCCCTGGGGCAGGTTCATCTTGGTCTTACTGGTGGACCAGTGGGTTGTGGCACATACTGGGTAGCTCTGACCTCGTGTTCCCTTTGTCCCTGGGCTTGGCTAACCTGACTCCATGGCCTTTTGTATGTAACCTGCCTGCCTCTGCAGAGAGTTCTGGAAGCTTGATAAGTGGTTTCTGTATGGCAGAGATACTTCAAATGCTTTCTGAATTCCTCAGCCCTTTTTGGGTTTAATTAGGAGTAACAAAAATGTGGCAGTTTCTGCTCAGCTTGTTGAAAGAGCAGGAAGCTGCATTGCAGAGATGTGTTGAAATACAACTGAGGTGCATTTTTGTTGCAATGCTATTATCCAGAAGTGGTGAAGCTCAGCAGATTTGGGCAAAGAGGGAAGGGTTTGCAGGCAAGAGAGGTGACGAGCTCTGAAACAGGGAGGGTGCCCAGATGAACACCCAGCACTGAAACCTCTGACTACCCAGGACCTCTTCAAGCCTGGGTGCAGCATAAAGGAGAGGTAAAAAAAGAAGAAAGGAAATGCAGGAAGCTCATTTGCTCATGTTGCTGCTCTCAGCTCAGTTGCTGGAGCTCGGGAGACAGGAGAGAGATGGCAGAGCTCTCCTGGTTGAGAATCCACCAAAGAGCTTCACCCTCCTTTGAAGGCCACCACATTAGAGCTGTGCCCTTTGGCCACTTGGTGGAGAGGGCATCTTCATTACTTCTCTCCTAGTAGGCAAGTCTAGAGCAGGTGTAAGTCATCCTCCCCTCTGCTGACTCCAGGGAAATTGTGCCACTTCAGAGCTGCTGTCTCTGCTTTTTTTTTTTTTTTTTTTCCTTATGAGCTTCATTTTGGGTTCCAACCTTTTTTTTTTCTTGTAAAAGATACATCCTTGCTGCCCCAACCAGACTGAATTTGGAGCCTGTAGCCTGCCTCACCTCACCACAAGCTGCATATTTAGGAGGATCAATTTCAGTCATGGCTAATAGGAAGAAAAAAAAAAAAACAAACCAAATCACAACAGTTTCTCTTCTCCCTTGTGCTGGTATGGATGTGTTAACTCTGGCTGGGTGTTTGTGGCACTGTGGGTTCCTCATATCCTGACATTTTCTGAGCCCTCGGTAGTCGTGCTCTGAAGTTCCCATTGCTGTGGCTCCTTTGTGCTCCTTGATGGAGGTCAAGGAATCGCCAGGTTACGTTTACAAACACCAAAGAAATGATTTAGGGTGGATTTTTTTTCTTTTTTTTTTCTTATGAGCTTCATTTTTGGTTCAAACCTTTTTTTTTTTTTTTTTCTTGTGAAACTCTGGCTGGGTGTTTGTGGGTTCCTGATACCCTGGGAGTTCTTTTCTGAGCCCTCAGCTGTTGTGCTCTGAAGTTGCCATTGCTGTGGCTCCTTTGTGCTCCTTGATGGAGGTCAAGGAATCATCAGGGTGTAGTTTACAAGTCTAAAAGGAATGATTTAGGGTGGATTTTTTTTCTTTTTTTTTCTTATGAGCTTCATTTTTGGTTCAAACCTTTTTTTTTTTTTTTTTTTCTTGTGAAACTCTGGCTGGGTGTTTGTGGGTTCCTGATACCCTGGGAGATTTTTTCTGAGCTCTCAGTTGTTGTGCTCTGAAGTTTCCATTGCTGTGGCTCCTTCGTGCTCCTTGAATCCCTTGGCCACTCGATGGAGGTCAAGGAATCATCAGGATACAGTTTACAAACACCAAAGAAATGATTTAGGGTGGATTTTTTTTTCCTATGAGCTTCATTTTTTATTCAAACCTTTTTTTTTTTTTTTCTTGTGAAACTCTGGCTGGGTGTTTGTGGGTTCCTGATACCCTGGGAGTTCTTTTCTGAGCCCTCAGCTGTTGTGCTCTGAAGCTTCCATTGCTGTGGCTCCTTCATGCTTCTTGATGGAGGTCAAGGAATCATCAGGGTGTAGTTTACAAGTCTAAAAGGAATGATTTAGGGTGGATTTTTTTTCTTTTTTTTTCCTATGAGCTTCATTTTTTATTCAAACCTTTTTTTTTTTTTCCTTGTGAAACTCTGGCTGGGTGTTTGTGGGTTCCTGATACCCTGGGAGTTCTTTTCTGAGCCCTCAGTTGTTGTGCTCTGAAGTTGCCATTGCTGTGGCTCCTTCATGCTTCTTGATGGAGGTCAAGGAATCCTCAGGGTGTAGTTTACAAGTCTAAAAGGAATGATTTAGGGTGGATTTTTTTTCTTTTTTTTTCCCTATGAGCTTCATTTTTTTTTTTCTTTTTTTTTTTTTTTTTCTTTCTTGTAAAAGTCTGGCTGGGTGTTTGTGGCACTTTGGGTTCCTGGGAGTTTTTTTCTGAGCCCTCAGTTGTTGTGTTCTGAAGTTTTCATTGCTGTGGCTCCTTCGTGTTCCTTGATGGAGGTCAAGGAATCACCAGGGTACAGTTCACAAACGCAAAAGGAATGATTTAGGGTGGATTTAGTTGGGATTTATTGGTGGCTGAGGTCACAACACCTCCCCTTGTGACCAGCTTCATGCCCTGTGACACCCAGCAGTTTGGTCTGGGGGTTGTTTTTGTTGTTGTTTTTTGGGGTTTTTTTGTTTATAGTTTGCTTTTTGCTTGTTTTGAGTTTTTTGTTTGCTGTTTTTTTTTGTTTGTTTTGAGCTTTTGGTTGTTTTTTTGTTTGAGGTTTTTCAGCTCGTTTTTTGTTTGCTTGGGGTTTTTTTGGTTCGGTTTTGGTTTTTTTGGTGGGGTTTTGGTTTTGTTTTTTGTTTTTTGCTTTTTTTCGAGTTGTTTTGTTTGTTTGCTTTTAAACCTCCTCTAAAAAAAACTTAAAAGCAGAAAGCCAGGTATCCTCTTGGCAGTACCAGCATGGAAGGACCCAGTTTTTCTTGGTGTGCATCAAAATCTGAGCCCCCTGAGACTGGAGAAAAGGAGCTAAGAGCCCCCTGAATCCTGTGACACAGAAGATGAAATAAAAGCTGCTTTGTTCCCAGGCCTCAGGGACAGCAGCAGGAGAGGAGTTTCGGTGCTTTTGGGAACATGTGATGTGCATGACACCTGCTCTGCAGCTGTGGGGTGGTGACACTGCACAGGGACACTCGTGACATCCTCCACTCCACCCAGAACAGGGCCCTGCTGCTTCTCCTGGCACCCCCAGTGAACCTAAAAAGAAAGCAGGGAGGAAAAGCAAATTAATTCCCTGTAGATGCAGCTGATAATCAGAGAATCAGAGAATGGAATGGTTGGAAGGATCATGCCAGCCCTGGGCAGGGACCCCTCCCACAGCCCAGGGGGCTCCAAGCCCCATCCAAACCTCCAACAATTCCAGGGATGGGGCAGCCACAGCTTCTGGGGGTGACCTGGGGCTCAGCACCCTCACCCCAAAGAATTTCTCCCCACGATCTCCTCTCCATCTCCCCTCTTCCAGTTCAAAGCCATTCCTTCTCATCCCATCCCTCCAGGCTCTTGTCCCAAGTCCCTCCCCAGGTTTCCTGGAGCCCCTTCAGGCACTGGAAGATGCTCTAAAGGTCTCCCTGGAGCCTTCTCCAGGCTGAACACCCCCACCTCTCAAGGCAAGGTGCCTCTCTCTGCTGTTGGATCTTGGTGCTCTGACTCTCAGCCTCCTTCTCAGTGGCAGAAACTGCACAGCTTTGCATTTAATTAATGTTCTCTTTCATAGCCCCCATGTCCTGCAGAGCAGGGAGCTATAACCCCTGGGAGAAGGGGCATTTCGGGCAGGTTTGTGAAGTGTCCTGCCTGCTTCAGCTGGTGAGGCAATGGTGGATCTGGGCAGAGTGCTGAGGTTCTCATCTTTTTGTGGCAAGGGCTGTCATTTGCTTTCCTCGTGCTTCTCTTGAGTTGCTTTTCTGCTGGCACGAGGTAAAGCAGAAGAAAGTTTTGCCCTTTCTGCTAATTTAAATTGCAGCACAGAGGATTTTTATCTTTGTAATTGGCAGGGTGATGTGGCAGAGCTTTCTTTTGAAAAGCTTGGTGCTCATTAAGGACAGAGTGACTTTTGCAAGTCCAGCTCAAGCTGCCAGTGTCCTCTAGGAGTAGAAAAAGTCAAGTGTAGCTCTCAGCATCACAGGATGCAGCTTTGTAGATCCTTTCCTGGCTCCTCTGCCCTGTGCTGTCTCTTGCTCTTTCTCTCCTGAGTTTGGTGCAGTAGAAGCTGGACACCAAAGGGCTGCAAGGAGATGTCTGCTCCTCAGCTGCTTGATTCAGCCTGTGGATCACCTGGTACTGCCAGGGTGGACCTGCTCCTGCCTGGAGGTGACCTTGCTTGCAGGGTCTGTCCCAGCTGCTGAGGGAGGTATTGCCAAGCTCTGGGATGTCAGACCTGTCCCTCCCACACTTGGAAGACAAGAATTGTCCATTCCACAGGTGTGGTTGAGCATGGAGAACTGCTGAGACCTTTGGATTTCTTAATTAAAACTTGACACCTGACTGGGAATCAGCTTTCCTCAGCAGTGGCAAAAGGCACCTGGGTGTCTGTCTGTACTTTGCACTTTGGTGGCAGTTGCCACAGGACTACTGAGCACAATCTCTCAAGGGTCAGGCCCCAGCAGCTGTAGATCAACCTGATTTGTTTGCAAAGCCATGAGCTGATAATTACCTACAGACACAGGAGAAATACCAGGTGGGATGGCTGAGGGATTTTTTTAAAAGTGTGTTGAAGTTTTCAAGGTGCTGGAATTTAGTTTTTAAGCTTGCTTTAGCTGGTGAATTGAGCTGACATCTGTGGTGTTTTGTTGTGTGACTTCTTTATGGACACACTCTTTAGGCTCTGAGTTCTGGCTGTGGTTCAGCAGTTGACTCATCACTTTTATTTCTCTGTTTGAACTGACAGCTGTAATACTCTTGTTAAAAGAAAAAAAAAAAGGCAATGACAACATCAATTGTGTAGAACACTAATGAGCTTTTATGATGCTCTTTGAAAATGCTTTCAGAGAGCATTGGCTTGGTTGCTGTCACTGGTGTTAACTTTCATGTTCAGATAAATGGACCCTGCAGTGATATTAGCTCCAAGGAGTTCTGCAGCAGAGAATTAAACAAATCCCAGCACTTTGGGTTTCTGTCACATTAAAGATCTTCACTTTTTGAGGTGGAATTACTGACACATTCTGAAACTAAAAGTCTATAATTTTATTTCCAGCTGGCTAACTGGAAAATTGCACTTAAGTATTTAATATCAATGGGTCTGAGCAATTTAAGGATAAAAAGATATCCAATCTAAGCAGTACTAAAAATATATGTTGCAATTCACATGTTTTATAGTTACAGAAAAGGCAGAGTCAGTTTTCTAATGGCATTACAGCTATCTTATGTCATCCTCAACCATTATGATACTGTGAAGATGAATCTGTAGGTAATTAAGTTAATCTCAGCCACTTCCTATCACTGTGGAAATCTTGACTCAGATCTATTCCATATCAGCACATCATGCAGTGGGGCCTAATCCTGGTCTTCAAAGTTGTTTTGCTGCCAGCTGGATGATGTGAAGTTGATTCCTTGGAAAGGGAGAGCTTTATCACATCCATCTCTAACTCCACGAAAGAAAGGTTTTTACTTGCTGGTAGAAAGGAAGAAGACTTTGAGGTGAGGTTTAATGTATCAGAAAAAATCCTCTCTAATTCAAAAATAGCAAAATATCTTGGTTTTTAAGTCAAATGAAGGGGTAAATTGCTACCTCCCTGTCCTTGTGGGAGTGCCTGGGTGGCACAAGCTATTGCCATCCTTGGCATCTGTTGCTGACTCTGCTGCTGAGTGTCAAAATTCTTTAACAAGGATGATAACCTCACACTGGCAGGTGCAGTTGGGATTCCAAAATGCATCTTCCACTTGTTGCTCTGTCCTCACACCACATTGTTATGACAATGGCTTTGGGTGCCCTTTTATTGAAGAAGCGACTCACTGGAAAAAACACCTGATGAGGTCTTGCCTAAGCCACGCTCTTTTTATTGTCTTTTTGCCATTCCTTTAAAGAGGTCATGACTTCCAGCTTCACTCTATGGGACACTTTAGGAGAAAAGGCAAGGTCATATTTTATATAATTTTTTTGTTTGTTTTAAATTGTTAAAGTCTGCATCTGTAAAGAAACCTCTTGGTGTCTAATTGGATGAACAGCACTGCCTTATTTTAACTATAAAATTCAGGATTTTTGCAGTGTCCCAGAGCTTTGCCTGGACTATGTATTCACCTAATTTCATCACAAAACCACAAACCTGGCTACCCCTGGGCCAAGAACACAAGTTATCCCTCACTTCTGCAACTCTTCTTGGGTTGAGTCAAATACATTTTCTTTCAAGTAAAAGGCTTTTTAGCAGCTGCCCAGGAACAAGTCCATTCATGGAGGAAATAAAGTAAACATTTTGTCTTTCTCCAACTTGCAGAGGCAAAGTATCCCCTCTAAATAAAGTTTTGAAATAGCAGAGACTGGAAGGGCAGTAAAGTACCGGTCAGACAGGACGAGCTAATAATTACAAAGTGTGATTTATATAAAACAATTGACATTCATTAACTGAGTTAAGTCTTGAAAGAATTGGGTTTAGTAATTGATTAGGATGTCATGGAAGTGAGTGATTCATGCTTTAGGCAGTCTAAGGGTGAGTATAAAAGTGCTCCACATCAGATCTTGGAGAATCATTTCTCTTATTTCTCTTGTGCAGTAGGTAAGTTCCACCTGAATTCATCTTTCTAACAAAGCCTTTGTATTTTTAAGTCAGGGTGAAGCCTGTGCAAATGTTCTACTACCTGAAGTTTTCCTGATGTAAATGAATACCTTTGTGAATCTTCTGCTATTGGCTTTGCTGTATGCAGATCTGGATGATGAAGCTCCAATTAATTTTTCATGAAAACTCATTTCCAGATGTTACTGTGTTCACTAGAAAACTTGTAGGTGACTCCTAGGAACTGAACTATGAAAATTCTACCTTTCCCTTTAGCCTAGTCTTTTATTATAACTTTGATTGTGAAACTTACACGAATTTGTGCCTTATTTTTATCCTATTTCCTTGCACTTCAGAATAACCATCCCTGAAAAATGGTGCAGTCTTTAAGCCCTGATGGCAGAGCCTCTTTGTGTGGGGTGGCTGTGCCCCAGCCCGTTGCTGAGAGCTGCAACGAGCCCTGTGTTCGACAGTGTCCTGACTCCAAGGTGGTGATCTACCCTCCCCCAGTGGTTGTGACCTTCCCTGGGCCCATCCTCAGCACCTTTCCCCAGCAGAGCGTCGTGGGATCTGCAGGAGCCCCTGAAGTTGGAAGTGGCTTTAGTGGTGCCCTTGCTCCTGGGAGCTCAAATGTTTTTGGTGGTGCCAGATGGCAACGGGGGTACCCAACTGGAAGCTGCAGACCCTGCTAAACCTTGGGAGTGTTGCTGCAGAAAGAAGAATGTCCAGGAGATGAAAAGCAGCTGAGCTCCAGGGCACAACGTTTGGGACTACCATTAAATGCATCTCTAAGATGCTTAGATCTTCCAAAAAGTCCATTTACATCCTTCTCAGATAACCCTCCCTGATTTTCTTTTTCTAATAGCTTTCTATCTTTCTGAGTGCTCTGCTCTTGATGCTCTGCCACTTCTTTAGGGGCTTGTATGTATCGTTGTGGCAATGTCAAGAAACCTGGTAAACCATGCATCTTAGATCCTTTTCCAGGCTCTTTATGTAGAAGTGTTGAAAAAAGGGTTGTGGAGTGACCCAGCCTCTGCTTCTGTGCTGTGTGCATCTTGCTATGATCAGGGCTGAGTATCAACATGGTGCTGCAACAGGGAAACAACACCACTTATTATATGAATCATCTTGCATCAAACCCCAGGCTGCGGGCAATTTTTAAGCTGTGCTGTATAATCCTGCGTCTGTACAAGCTGCTTCCTTCTCATTAAACATCCCATTGCAACATGGTTTTGGCCTCTAAGTGTGTACGTTCCCCTCTGCTTCTCTTAACCCATGTCCCTTTGTCCTCTCTGCACCAAACTGATCCTATTTGTGTGCTTCAGGACAAGGGAATTCTGGAGAGATTTGGCAGCTCTAGGCAAATTTAAGCAATCTCTAGGCTGTAGCTTTCCTTTCATGGAACTGCTGCCAATATCTTTGCTTTTGATGTTCCTGGTCTTGCTCAGCTCTTTCCTTAATATTGGAATTTCTTCAATTTTCTGGCACGCTGTGTGTTACTTGGTGTCCTCAGGCTCAGCCTCCCAGTGATCCTACACATTAGAGGTGCATGGAGAGCTGGTCTTGCTAAGAAGAATCCAAAGCCAAGAGCAGCTATTTTTGAGTTAAAAAATTAGATTTCTGGCTTTAATGGTAGGCTTGACATTTTTCAGCAATGTAACCCTTGTATGTGAAAACAGTGCTGTTCATCCATGCAATTTTGACTTGTCTGGGGAATATATTTGGTAATAAACATTTTCCAAACTTTCCATGCTGCTGCATGTGTTTGAAATGTTGTGTGACACATGAGTGTTGCAGAAAGAGTATAATTCAATGTTGCAAGGTGACATCAGAATGCTGGATTATTTCAAAGGAGTCACTCTTTGGAGAATTGTAACTCTGATGTGTAAGGAAACCAAGGATGACCAGGAATTGTAAGAGTGAGTAACTGGCTGGTGGTGAGCTTTAGATGAGGTGATTAAACCAGATTCTCACCGGCCACACAAATCCTTCCCCGCAAGAGAGAAATCCCCCAAAACCTCAAAAACCAGATGAAAGCTCTTTATTGTTATGCTAATGGAGAGTTTGCCAAGGAATTGGAGTTTATTAATGATGCCTCTCGTGTTCAACTTTCCATGTAATAAGCTGAGACTTGCAGTTACCACAAACACCAAGGGTCAGGAAAATGGGGAGATTTTGACAATGGATTTCTGTGGAGCTATTTATAACATACCTTTTAATCATTGTGATATAAAAACTACCCATTAAATTCTCTTGGGCTTTTGGAAGACTAAAGTTTACAGGTACTAAGGAGCTATCAATGTCTTTTTAAGATAGTAGAAGCATTTGTTAGTATCTTTTAGATCCATTATTGCATTATAGGGTAAGAATAATTGTCTAAATATAGTGAATTTTGAAATACTTTTTATTTCATTTGTGGCTTCCAGTAAGGCACCTTTTTTCCTATACCTTTTTTTTTTTTCCTTTCCCTTTCTTAAAGTTTTTTTGCAATATTGCACTTTTTTCAATAAATGGTTTGAAACACGGTGTAGCCCAGTTTGTGTAGTAGGTGGGGGGCCCATTTTCTCATTTGGGATAAGTGATTTTTAAAGATTAGATTCCTGCTCTTGTAGTGAATCTTTGTGCTGGTGGCATGATCTACAGCATGCCTCCTGGGAGCTGCTCACAAGGTGCATTTAAATAGATAATTTCCCCCATGCATAGTATAAATACAGCCTATTTCAGACTGGTATTCAGAAGTTGAAATGAAATTACAGGAGTTGGTTTTCTGTTAGCTAAATGAGCCATCTGTCATCTGTTATGATGATATCTCAGGCAGGCACAAAGTTCCTCTAATCATCCAACTTTTCATAAGCCTTAGGTCATAAAACCCTACAAAAAAAAAAAAAAAAAAAAAAAAAAAGGAAAAATGCTCTTTATATGCCTCTTAATTGGGAGAAACTTGGATCTTCCCAAGATATTAACGTGGATCCATAGGAAATAAGCATCAGGGCTATTGACTGATGCTTGAGGGGTAGGGAATGATCTGGACCCCAGTTCTGCTGTGATTTTGAACTGCTTGGATCATCCTACCTAATGTTCTTGAATGAGCAGGTAATAAAATGGTTTAGTTCGTGTTTGGTAATTAAAAGCTGAGAGGCCTGTGGTAGGAGCACCTGGGGTGAGAAACTGAAATCCCTCCTGATGTGGTGGTTGGGCTCCAGTGTCTGCATGAAGAGCAGGACATTATGGCTGGATCCCACATCCCTGGAGTAGGGATGGAGGGCTGAGGTTGCTTAGCTCAGCAGCGAGGTGCATTGGGGCACCCGTGGAGCTGGAGCTGCAATTAGAGCCAGGGCATCTTCAAAGCAAAAAAGGAAGGGGGATGATGCCCGGGTGGCTCTGAGGGACTGCAGTGGGCCTGGGTGATGGGTCTGGGAGGCCTGGCAGGTAACTGCAACCTGTGGGTTGTGTTCCCCAGGCATGGGGTGGTGATTGGGTGATTGCACCCACTGTTGGACGTGGCAGTGCCTCTGGTGATGGACTTTGGGGGGTATGTGGCAAAGGGAAGGAACACCACAAATGCTGCTGCATTGGCAAAGCTGGGCAGGGGCCAAAGAGCTCTGCCCAGACTGAGAATTTCACTTAACTCTTTTGGCTATGTGTTTTATTCTCTCTATCCCTTCACAGCTCCATGGAAGCCCTTTTGCAGGCTGAAAAAGCTGATGGTGCAGGAGGGCATCCCAGGGAGATCAGCTGAGTTTGTTTTGGTGGGACACTTGACCATTTCTTAATGGGAACCCAGCCCATATTGCTGACAGCAGTCAACAGAAGGATTACAGAAGGTGTCTTAATAGCTCTGCTGTACTGATTTACTGCTGACATGCAGTAAATGGAGGCAAGGGTGGAGGTTCCTGCCCTTTCCCTCTTCCTGGGACATCTTGATCTGGCTTTGTGTTGCTCAAAGTAGGACACAAAGAAGTGATCTCCAAGCAATGAGGCAGGAGACCAGGCTCATATCTTGGCTGTGGTTGCTTCTTCCTAGATAAGGAAATGGACCTGTTGGCCTCATCTTCTGGTCTAAAATAAGGTCAAATGGTTTAAGTGAAAGAAATGATGAATTTTAAGAAGTGGGCTTTAGACTTGAAGGAATAGAATTTACAGCTCAGGGACTATTCTGCTAACTATTGTTGGTTTTCTTGCTAGGGAAGTTCTTCTCCAGTCTAGTTATTATCTTGACCCTTTCCTCCACTTTGCTCTGTCAGTTGAAGAATGCAGAAAGGCTTGTGCAGGTGACCACTACAAGAAGGGAATGGGTAGCCATCTGCTGAAAATCAGCCCAGAGGTGCCCCCTCCGAGTTATTTTAGTAAGAAGACTTTTGTCTCCTGGTGCTGTCTTTGATGTATAACTGGGCTTGCGTGGGATCCCTGCTGTTTTGTCCAGGCTATGCCTGTTCAACCACCTTGTTCCATGCTGTATTATAATCTTTAACATTATAAATCTAAATCAAGACTACTCAATCTCCTAAGGTGATGTGGTAGAGGCTAACACGACTTCCCTGAAGAACCTGGCTGTTCAGTTTGCAAAGGAGATGATCTCTCCAGCAAATGGTCATGGTTCGATTGCCTTTGGTCTTTTCTCTTAGGTATCTTTAACCTTGAGTGGCAGACCATGAGGCTTCCACTAAATCTCTTGCTGTTTGAAAGTTATTTTTCAAGTACAAGCCCCAGCTTGCTCCAGGAGTGTGTCTCTTTGGTAATACAGCCAGGTAATGCCCTTTTATTGGAGAAATATTTGTGTAAACTCAGGGTCATAAGTTAACTAAAATAAGGTAGAACTCTTTCCTACTCTGGGAAATGAGTTGGGGCTGGAGCATTTCAGATGGAGATGTAGTGATATCCTCTAACATCTGGAGTCTAGACCTCATGTCTTATTTTAGAGTTGGTTAATAGTGGTGCATGAGCACAGGCAAAAGGAGGAGACTGAACACCTGTTACTATTGAGCAGAATGATTTTAATGAAAATGAGGAACAGAAAGAATAACTTCGAAGTTCTACAAAAGGGTCTTAAGCAAGCAGAGTGTTTCCAGTGCTGGATGATGCTCTCTCTTTGTGGACACGGTGGAGTTTGACAGTTCAGATATGATTCTTGCTTGCAGAGTTTCTTGTAAATCATGTTCACTGCCTGATAAGGTGCAGCATGGATATCCAACAGGAGCTTCTCTACTAGATGTCATCTTCGAAGGTTAGAGCTAAGCAAAGTGGATTTGTTCATGGTCGTGGTGGCAGAAGCCCCTTTAAATTAACTTAAAACTCACACCTAGAAGTCTTGCTTAAATTAACTTAAAACTCACACCTAGAAGTCTTGCTTTACTCCACCAACATCCTGTAAAGTTGCCTCAGTACTTGCTGTATTTCAAGTTGCCCTTTAGACTCAGAGTTGAAGAAAGAGGAGATATTAGAGATGGGGTAATCATATACAGCCTGGCACCCACGTGTCCTACTGCACTCAGCCAGATGTGTGGGTGTTTGGCATTTCTCAGCACCATAAACTTAGCCATAAATCCATGTCCTGCATTCTATTTCTTGGTTGCTATTTCAGTTTCAAAAGATGTATTTGTTGGCAAAACGTGAACAGAAGGGGTAGTTGTACCCAAGGCCATACAAGTCCCCTTGCCCATAGAAGCCCCCATAGCCACTAAAGCCTCTGTTCCTATACAGGTTCCCAAAGCTTCGATAGCCATATGGGCCCCCATAGTGGTACAGGTCCTGGTAATAGGTCTGCGGGCTCCCAAATCGGCAGCCATTCAGGCCCCCAAAACCATAGATGTCCTCGTAGCCAAAGAATGAGTACAGTCCATCATCGCAGAGGTCTCTGTACAAAGTCATGGTTGGTTGATGCAGGTGAACCTGAAACACACACCCAGAAAGGAGATGAGTTGATGGGCTGTTGATGGCAGGAGGAAAGACTCAAAACTTGGATGGACCTGAGGAAATGCCACCCTCTCCCTCCTGCAGGGCTCTGGCATCTTCTTAACCATCTCATTTATTTTTCTGTTCTGAATACTGTTAAACTTTTCTATATTTTCCCCCTCAATTTTGGAAAACGGCTGACTACACTTTGAAAATACGGTTCTTACCAATGGAGGGCTGAACTTTGTCACCTCAGACGTTAAATTTGAATATATTAATGAAAAATACTCCAGTTCAAATGAGACCAACAGCCTAAGACCTGAATCCCCATATCTCCTGTTGTTCTACATGCCACTCAATGTGATAGAAACTCAAAGAATGGAATGAAATGGAGGACTTTCCTTCCAGGATGTCTTAAAGTTGTAAATGTCCCAAAGTTTTCATCTAAAGATCGGAATTCCTATTGGCTGTTGAAAAGAATGTGGAGTAGGAGATAACTTCAAAATTGTGTCAATAAACTGCAATTTTTCAAGGCTTCAAAACTATTAAAAGAGTACAGAAAGAGCAAAAACAATTTCAGTGAAGGGATTCCTCCGTGTTAGGCTTAGCTCCAAAATGCTACAAAATTTCTTAAAGAATTTATGCCCATGCACACAAAAATAGAGAGGGAAACAGACACAAATATACGTATCTCAGACACAGCAGAGACAGGGTTGACTTACCTTGTTCTCTGAGAGAGGAGTAGCTTGAGAGAAGTGAATAAAGCCTCAGAGTTTTAGGTCCGTATATATACCTTCCAAAACTCAGGTGTTGGTTATACAACGTATCTTGTCGCGTGCATTATTCCTTCAATTGGTGTAATTGGAGTCAGTGATTTTCAAATGTTCCAGGTTTGATGTTATGTCACACGTCACACCTGCAGAATTTCTTTCATCTTAAAACAAGAAGAAATGCGCTCAGCACATTTCCAGTAAAATGACATGGAATTCTTGGTAGTTGGATGGATAGGAATGATCATGGGACATGGTGAGACCATTACTGGTTGCAGAGTCTGCTTGGAGAGACATCATTTGCGTGGCTTCTGCATCTCTGGTGCAATGTTCAGGGGAGAGAAGGGGAGACCTTGTCTTTGGTTTGCTGAAACCTTGTGGCGCCTCGTTAGTGTCATCATGATCTACATGTGCATGCTTGGTGATACTGAGGAGGATCTCTTGCCAGCAGCTTGGTTTGTTTTTTTCTTTTGTCTCAGGTTCTACGACAATTTCGAAGACATTTTCCATCTGCTTTTTGAATGCTTCCAAATATTTCTTCTTTTTTCAGAATTTTAAAAAAATATTTTTTGACTTTCATAAAATATGCAACAATTAAGATTATTAGGATTTAGAAACATAAGACCTTAATGAGGCTTCTGACCCTTATTATTAAGTCTGGGGGTGTCTTTTGGTGACAAACTATTAATATTTAAATACTGCAACACTTTGCAAATTGAAAACATTAATGACTGCTTACAAAGTGCTTTGGTATTCAAAATTCTGAGGAAGCCTCAACATCCTGCTTGCTCATTATGACCCTTATTTTATATTCAAATTAATACCAGAAATTAGGTGAAGGTCATACAAGGAGTTCTGTAGTGAGCTCTATCATTCCCCACTGTTTTACCTTATTTGATAAAAGTGGTTGATTCTTTGCGAAGAAAAATATTAATATATTTCCTTGAAAAGGAGTGTTTAGTACATCTCACAAAATAAATTATAATTATTTTCCAGACCAAGTTCATGCTTGTGTTCACGACTTTGCTCTGCTGAACTCACGGTCAAGCCCTCTAGTGAACTAACCTGCAAACAATGTTGTAGTCATATTTCTGCTGAAAACATTCCTTCTGTTCATGCAACAGCATGACTTTTATTCCCCATGGACACTTTGAGGGAATTAAGGTTTATCTGTAGTTTGTGTTGGTCCTGCTTCCTGAAGCTGCTGTGTAGTTTAATATAAAATACCCAACTCTATTTTTTAATTTATTTTGAACAGGAAGAATGTGCCACAGTGAATCAGTTTCTGGTGAAGAACAGATAGTTTCTAGCATGAGGGAAGTTTTCACCATTTTTTACTAAAATTGTACTAAAAACCCAATGGCTTTGGAAACTCATAAATGCTTTTCCATTATATAAAAATAAACTTCAGTTTTGACAGTGAAGACAATAAAATGCTATCAGGAATGCAGTTGGCCCAGAGGATGCTAAGATGAAAGAAACCTGTAATATATGTGACATATGGGAGGTTGGGAACACACTAATAATCCCAAACAATGAAGAAAATTATATTAATATAAGATATGACGTGTACTTGCAAATTTGTTTTCCAGCCAATAAGGCTACAAATCTTTTGAATACTTAGGGCGTCCTAGATAAGCCAGGCAGGCAAAGAAACAGTATATAAAGGGCAGAGAGCTCTAGGCTCCTCATCAGCTCTCTTGCCTTCCTCCATCTGGTGAACTTGGTAAGCCTTTTCTCCACTTAGTCTCTTCATAAGGCTTAGAAATTAGGGGTGAACAATTTATTTTAGGGTTGAGGTCTCAGATTTCTCTGTACCTTGTGCCTGTGCAGGAACTGGTGGGTTCAATTTTTAAAGCTGGGGCTGAAACGTTCCTGGTCCTGTTGATACCTGGCTTCAGAACATATGCAAGGACATTTATATTTTTATATAATTTTAGAGATGTATAAATATCACTGGTTATCAGGTCTGCAGAGCTGCCTCCAGCAGACTTAGAGAGGGTTTCCCTACTGTGGTCCCTTTGGGGGTTCTTCCATAAATCTTTTATTTTATTTTAAGGGGGACTCTTCAGGTCTGTTTGGCTGGAGAGCAAATGATCTCATGTGTGCCAGTGCTCTGTAGTTCCTTGCATGTGTTGTCAGCATTTCCAGCTGCTGATCAAAATTGGTGTAAATTACTGAAATGGGGCTTAGAGAAATGAATCCCAAAGCTGAAATGTGTTATCATGGAAAACATTGGATGCTTTAAGTTTTCTTGAAGGATTTGGGAATGTAGATCTCTATGCAAACTTGCTGTGCTAAATGAAATCTGGGGTTGTTGTCTCCTAACAGTCTTCTGTAAGCAAAATCCTGACAAAGCCCTTTTGGGCTGTAAGAGGTGTATTCTGTAGTGTTATCAATAATCCCTGTGAGTGAGAAAAGAAATAAAATGGCTTAAAACTGGCTGGTAAATGGGAAAAGAACAGAAATAGGATGTAACAAAGAGCTGAACAATTTGCTCATAATTTATGCCTATTGTCTCATGGGGTCAATGAAGAAATACTTGGGCTCTGAGACTATTATTGCCACTGGAAGAATTTATTTCTTTTGCTTTTCTCTCTGCCTCTGCATTTCAGGTTTGCCTCCATTGCAGAAAGATGATTTTCTACCACAATTGCGATGATGACTGCTACTCTCCCTGCAATTATGGGAGCTACCATGGCTACCGGGGCTACGACTGTGGGGTCCCCTGTGGCTACCGGGGCTATGGGAGTCTCTATGGCTATCACGGCCAATGTGGATCTGGGGAGCGGTATGGTTATGGTAGTCAATATGGTTACAGAGGCAGTTGTGGCTCTGGGGACTGCTATGGCTCTGGGGGTCAGAATGGTGGCTATAGGGGCTTCTATGGCTCTGGAGACTGCTATGGCTACCCAGGCTCCTACTCCGGCCGCTACCCCTGCGGTTCGCGATTTGGCCAAAGGTTCGGCTACGGGAACTGCTACTCCTTCTAAACCCACCGAGAACTTCCCTGAGATGAAGATGAGCCCAGGTCTGGCAAGCAGGGATTGACAGCGAAGCGTGACAGCAGTGGTCCCTGCTCTGCAGAGCCCTGGTGACAGCAGCCACAGAGGCTCCGAGTGCTCTGTGCTGCTGTTGAAGTCTTGGTGACGTTGTGTTTTTCTTCTGCTCCATGTCTCCTGGCTCTTTTGCCACCCAGACTCTTCTCTTGATGTAAAGCTTGCTTCTCCTTGATACCACAGTTCTTTGTAAACCGGCTTTTGTGTTTGGCACAAAATATTTACTTGGAATGGATGGTATGGGTAGGGTGTAGGGTATCTTTGGGAATGTAGATTTTCTGTTCTGTGCGTCTTTAAATGTGTATCTGACTTTCCTATTAAAAATTACTCTGCATTAATACTGTATTTCTGGTTTTATTTTTCACTTGCATATCCTGAAACCAACATTATCACACCAACTAGGTGAAAAATTTATTACCTTGTGTATTAAGGGAGTTGCTTGTAGGGACTTGCTCTCCTCAGGCTGAGAAACATGAACTCTTTAGATACAAGAAACTTCAGTTCTGTCTCTAGTTATGCATGATTCTACAACTCTGGGCTTTTGCTTGGTGTATTACAGCTAAATGGTTTATTTAAAATACTTCGGTGCTGCTATTGGGCTAATGTTATGTGATTAGGACATGATCCATCACTGGTTGATACTGAGGAGGTCATAGCGAATTGCAAATGTTGGGAGTCATCAGTTTCTTAATTTGAAAGAAAATAGTGTTTTATGTATTATTACAGAATCATTCAACAACCTAGGTTGGAAGCTTTCCAGGGCCTGGAAATCTCATGGTTGAAATTCTAGACATTTCCTGGTGGAGTACGGGGAGGAATTTGTCCTTGCAGTGTAAATGATTTGTGGATATGAATTGACCAGTAGCTCTGAGGCAAGACAATGTGTTGCTTTTGTCAGTTCAGGGACATTTTTTTACTGAATTGGAATTTGAAAGGAAATTGTGACTGGTAGAGGAACTTCTGAGTTTGGTTTTGTTCCAGTTTCCTGGTATAGAATTAAATACTCAATTTTCTGTTTAGGGAGCCTGCAATTTTTTCGAAGACTACAGCATCTCATCCTGTAAGAACAAAGTTGACAAGATACTTGGTTTCACTTGGTGGCCAACCATGGTACATAGGTTTCAAGAGTAATTAAGTCTTGAGCAGTTTTGATCTTGCCAGGTGGAGAAAAATCCAGAGTATCTGACTTAGGCTGGCCAAAAGAAGTATTCTGTACCATAAACATAATTTGTCGTATAAATTAGGAAGTTTTTTGGGGTGAGGCTCTTCTTCAATGAAGAGGCTAGGAGTAGTTCTTTTATTATTGTTTTATTAAATCTGTTTTAATTTCAGCTCAAAAATTTTTTTCCTCAGTTTCGCTTCTCAGGTGGGAAGGAGTCATCAGGTGACAGAACATCTGCCCAACTGTAAACAGGTTTTGAAGAATAGGCCAATATTCTGCTCACTTGAATGTTTTTATATACTCTCTCTAGAGGACTGGGATTAATTCTTTTCCCTTTAAACCCATTATAATAAAGACTATTACAGCCCTATCATGCTAAAATATGTTAATTTAAAACTGGTAATAGTTCCAGTTAAGAAAAAGGAGAAATTGTGTAATTTCTCCAATTTCTGACAGGTAGAAGGGAAGAAAAGAACAGGTTTACTAGGGGTCTGAAATGGTTTACTAACACCAGAGACAGAAAATCCTTTCAGGATACCATCACTCTCAATATAACTATGTAAATCAAAGCAAGAGGAAAGAAAATGAGTGAAAAAAAAACAATCCTTTTTTTTTTTTTTTTTTTTTTATGGAGAATTTTTTAATGCAATAAGAAAAGGAGTTGGCACAGATACAGAAAGATTATAGTTTTGGGATACTGGGAAGAGCTACAGAAGATGAGTCACTGCACTCTGCTATCCAGAACATTCCTTCTTGTTGAAGCTGAGTTGTTCATCCTTCAGGGGCTTGTAAATCCAGATCAAAGGAGAGACAGTGTAATACTTCTCTATTACACAGTACTGCAGTTCCTTACTGGGAGTAGTTATTGAAAATGCAGATGACATGGAAGCTAATTTTGCAGAAGTCCTTCAACACCACACAGCAACCATAAGAAGCTTCAAATGAACTGCAGCTCGTAGTTCCTTTTGCTGATGAGTTTTAAAAGGGTTTGAATGCAGGAGAATATCAGGAGAGAAGTCATCGTTGGGTGAGACAGGAAGAAGCAGACAGAGAGGAGAAAAAAAATGAAAATGAATTAATTATTTAGAGAGCTTCCAAGCTCCTCGTTCTCAGTAACCTCAGTCGCCGTCACGGGGGCTTGGTGCTTTTGTAGACGTTGCCTTTGGGATCAGCCGTTCATCTTCGCTTGACAGGTTGGGATGGGTTCTTCTTGGAGTGCTATTGCCCCTAGGTTTAGCAGCAAGGGTAGCAGCAGCTGTAGTTACAGCAGGAGGGGTAGCAGTATCTGTAGTTGCAGCGGCGCCTGTAGGTGCACTGTGTGCGGTAGAGGCGGGGGTAGGTGCGGGTGTAGCACACGGTCCTGTAGCAGGGGGAGCAGCAGATGCTGTAGCAGGGGGAGCAGCAGGACATCTTGGGGTGGTAGAAGGAGGTGGGAAAACCTGAAACTAAGCAGCAGATATAGGGTGGGTTCAGCTTGCAGGAAGCGGCAGCGGTGGCAGCTCGGTGAGGATGGGGAATTTGGAGTGAAATGTTGAGTAAATCCTTCAGTCTTTGGGTGTGATTTTTGGCTTTCATTTTACCAGCCCCTTTCTCTGCTCCCCCCTTGCTCAATTTAGCCATGAGACCCTGTTTCTATTCTTTAGCTCCTCTTAAAAGTGAACAGAATTCTCTGTATTTTTGGGCTTTGCATACAGGAGGGTCAGCTTGCAGCTCATTATAGTAAAAAAGTCATCATAGAATGGTTCGGGTTAGAAGAGACCTCTAAGTTCATCTTGTTCCAACCCCCCTGCATGGGTAGGGACAACTCCCACTTGACCAGGTCCACTCCAACCTGGCCTTTGGTTATACATCCAAACATCTCTGCTCATGAGTGTTTGGTGCCCAAGCTCCCAGCACCAGGCATCTGAAATCAATCCTGAGTCTGCAGCTCAGGGTAGGCAAGTGTAGGTGTCCCAATATCTGCCCTGAATCCCATACAGCATTTGCCAGACTTCTCAGAAACGTTCATCCACAATGTGACAAGTTCATTAGAATCAGCCTCCTCGTCTGGTTTTAATCTTAGCATATAAAGTGCTCCTTTTCATGTGTCCCATGAGTTCACACCCCTTGTTTGTGCCAGTTCTAGCAAGGATACAAAAATTTCTCGGCTGTGCAGTGAAGAGCTGAGGTTTATATCCTCTATCACTGCAGATCAGAACTGCTCCAGTAGTTTCAGAGAGACTAAAGCAACTTGTGAAACCTGGCCATGGTCATTATTGCAACATCTTTCCTTCAAAAAACCATTTCCTCTTTGCATAATATTCAGTTCTGCCCATGAGCCAAAATTTCAGTGCTAACTATCACCATGAAAGAAAATCTCTGTTACATTTAAAGAGCCAGAGTAGAACTCTTTTTTTTTTTTTTTTTTTTTTTTTTTGGGCTATACAGATTAAAACCACCCAAGAGAAAAGACTTCTAACACTGCTAAGAATCAGAGAATGCCTGTAAAGGACCTAAAGGACTCATTCCCAAGCAGGAGAACAGGGTTTGAACTTACCAAGTTCACGAAGGAGGGTTAACTCAGAAGAGCGATGTGAGGATTGTGGGGTTGTGAGGACTTTTATATGGATTCCTAGACCTGTGGAAGTCCGTGGAGTTCTTTGTGTGCCTGTTAGTCACAAAATAAATTTTGGGAATACATCACCAATCCAATTGCTATAATTGTTTTCCCCCACATTTAAGACAATTTTCACATTCCTCTCTGAACACATGGTGATTACATCCTGTGAGGTTCTTTAATCTTGAAACTTTCTAGGACAAATGGGTTTCTGGGAATTCACCCACAGGGCAACTGGGAACAAAACCGGAGGATACATAGAACATCTCTGGCTCCACTGCCTGCCTTGCTGGGGAGGTACAGTCTGTTTCTTTATGTTATGTCCCTACAAGGAAGGTGGATACTGCACATTGTAGGGTGATATTAAGTACGTGAGGAGGAAAAAGACATTATACCAGGTGCTTAGGGCTTCAACCAAGCATTTTGATTCATTTCCGTAGCAATTAATGACAGGCGTTCCATTGGTTCTTTAGGTTCTACTGCCTATAATTTGGTGTATGGACCATGAGAAGTTCAGGCCCAGGCTAAGGATCAATTAAATGAGCATCTGAGAAATGTGTCCAAGACTTCTAGTCTTTTTTTTTTTTTTTTTCTGCTTGAACCAATGGCACATGGTGTATTTATGTAAGTGTTATATATATGAGATCCATGTATGCATCTATAATCCTGAGGCAAATATTGCTGCAGGATCTGGCAGGGCAGAAGGAATCTGGGTTTCTCATTGGTCTCCCATGCAGACTGTAGTGGAGAGCTGTGTTTTAGGGAGTGAAAGCCAGTAGGATGGAGACCACAGGTTCCTGATGGGTGGGGAGTGTGGCTGGAGACTCTACGAGTCTTGAGGTGCCCTACAAGGTCCCTTGCTTTGCCATGGGCTTTAGTAGGATGAAGACATCCTATTAGGGGAAATGTTACCAGTTGCCCACCACAGGTTTTTTTCTAAGCTGGGAAAGGAGAAATCAGTTCTCTCTGATTTTTTGTGGTGGTGATCCCCAGTGAGAGATGACTGTCAGTCTGGAGCATGCAAGGTTGATGACTGTAATACCTTGGTTTTAATAAATAGAAACATTGCTTAGCCCCAGGGACTCCCTTCCCCTTTGGGTTGTTTATTATACAACTTTTCAGTAACAAGCCATTAATATTTAAATAATACAAACGTTGCTAAAGTCAGTCTGTAATGACTGTTTTGGAAGAGCATTGATACCATAAATTCTGAGGCACAGCACTTCTAGAATGTCTGTTATTATCATCATTTAATATGCAAATGAGGAATGGCTCACTGCAGAGGAGGTCATGTAAGGAGGTATCTGTTGAGGAAAAAAAAGGTGGGTTTTAACTTCATATTTTGTGCTCTGCTTCCTTTGGGAAGCCAGGAATAGATAATGTTGAAAAGCAGCTTCACTAAGATTTGCTGTAAAAATAATATTGAAAATTAAAAATTCTGAATATTCTGCTAAGATCAGTTTTATAGAAATTGTACAGAACTTTTTTTTTTCTCTAGGAAATTCTGACTTAACTCAGACTGCATAAAAGTTGAATGTGTTAAAAATATTCAAAATCTCAAATTTTTATTCTCAAGCATCTCTTTTATGAGTATTTGTCATTCGCTTCTCCATCCTGGTATCTCATTTTGATAATTAAAACTTAGGATGACCCAAAAGGTTTTAAGACTCAAGAAGCCAATAGTATTAGCATTGCCATGTGAAGATGAAAACAGACAAATGATCCCTGTTGTTGAAAAAACCAATTATATTCAAGGAAGTTGTGATGTGTGAAAAAAAAATATGACTTTTGTTGCTGTGTCCAACCTCATTTTTGAAAATGATGGAGGACATTTCACATAATTTTAAATATTTCCAGTGCTTTTTGGCATTATATACAAAATTTATAGTTGAACTTTTTGAGCTAGGGAAAAAATAGACTATAGTAATTGCAAGACAAGCCATTTCCACTTCATTTGTGTTATTCTGAAATAGGAGGGTCCACGACATCCTGCATCAACTGAGAAGTTCTCTTAAACTTTTAAAGAAAGTTCCTGCATAATCCAGAGCTACTTTTTAAACTAAATCCGAATACCTTTGGAGACTGAATTTGCACATCATGACCAGTTGAGGGAAACACTGAATTGCACTTTTAGACTCTTTTATCAGACGAGACCATTTTCTCTAAAACAAAATTAATCGACGAATGCAGCTCAGTTAAGATGAAAAGCTTTTGATAGTGGATAATTTGTCCAAAATAATTTCCCAGAACTCCCCAGTGTGTTCCTATAGTCCAGAATGGTGAATTTTCAAAGCAGGGTTTGATGGATGTTTTTGGCAGCTCACCAAGGGATTTGTGGGCTTGTTTTCTTCAGATTTCTGTTTTTCAGCCTCCTCTGCCAACCTCTTGAAGAACCTGCTGAATAATTGCTCAGGTTCTTCTTCATATTGATGCTTGGCTTTTCTAGGGCTGCAAATTCATCTCAGTTTCACTTCTGCTGGGAACTGGTCCCATCTGGCACTTCTGGAACGAGGACAAAAACCCTATGGTGATCCCTGTCCTGATGGTCTTACCCACCAGGAAAAGGTCAGCACCAATGTCTGTGATTCTGCTGCCTTCCTCCTAGTGCATTTTGGATCCTCAAAAGTAGCATAGCTTGGGCTGGGTGTAGTCAGAAAGTACTGATTTAAGTTCTTTAAGTTTTCACATGTCTTATTTTGGAAATAAGCAGCATTTCGATGGATGGAGAGCAGAGTCCTGCAGACTGGGAGGAAAAAGTGATTGGAAATCACTTCTAAGACTTAACCTTCTCATGGCTTCAGATGGATCCAGCCAGGGAATCATCCCATTACATTCATCTCCTTGTCATCAAGCTGACAGTCACTTTTACTTTAAGCAACTCTTCTCCCTCCTCATCACATGCCCTCTGGTTAATTAGGCAGGAGACAAGGATTTCCCTGGAAGCCTCCACTTTTCTGGAATCTGTTTGCTTCTCATCTTCATTTGGAAAAGAGTTTCTCCTGATGATGGAAACTGGCAGATGCTTGAAGAATGTCTCCTCAAAAGCCAACTTGGCCAGGGCAGAGATGGGCAGGACCAAGCTCAAAGCTCCCACACATGACATCAACTGCTCAAAGTCATCTCTGGCAGAGAAAGGGGAATATTTGAACCTTGATTGTGAAAAGGTAAATGGGAGCTCCCCTGTGCTCTTGTGTCAGTTACCTACTTCAGAGCTGCAGGAAGTTAAAAGGAGGATGACATTTGGTGCCTCCTAGTGCATTTTGGGTCCTCAAAAGTAGCATAGGTTGGGCTGGGTGTAGTCAGAAAGTAGTGATTTAAGTTCTTTAAGTTTTCACATGTCTAAAGAAGTATTTTGGAAATAAGCAGCATTTTGATGGATGGAGAGAAGAGTAAAGACTGGCAGGTGTGAGGTTTTGGGACTGATGTGGGAGGAGACAGAAACTGAGGTTTTCTTCATACTCTCAGTCACCTCAAACAGCACAGGCTGCTTAAAATTTCAGATTTGCAAAGCTATTGCCTCCTTTTTTTTGTTTTTTCTTTTTTTCCATGCGTTCAGTAAATAATTAGTAAAGTCAAATAATAAGGGAAAAAATGAAAATATAACAGAAAGCAGGACTGCAATGCAAGATCTTTTAATGAGAATCAGAAGCACTGTACACAGTAGTTACAGCTTGGAGTAGGACAGAACTACCCAGAAATTCATACAATTCTATAAGCAAAGAGTTACTGCATTTCACAGGAGATGCTCTGGGGACCATGGTGGTGTTCAGGGAAGAGCAGAGCTCTCTGCTGCCAGCGCAGCACACGCCAAGACCAAGACTCTGCTCTGGTCTGCATCTCCTGCTGCAAAGCTGCACATCCAAATACACAGAATAACCACAAACAAAGACTATGAAAGAAGAGTTGAGCTAAAAGCAGGTTATTTGAGATAGGCTGGAGACACCAAAGAGAGATCCTAAGAAGTCAGAACCATTCCTGACTGCAGCTGCTGTCTCGGAAGGTAAAATTCATCCCGGAGCTGTAAATCGCTATTTTGCCTTTTGTTTTCCACCTGGTTGTTACGTGACCCAGTTTAGCAGCGGTAGCAGCTCCCGCAGTTGTATCTACGGGAGTAGCAAGAGGAGTAGGGGTAGCGGTAGCGGGAGCTGTAGCTGTAGGTGTAGGAGGGGTAGCAATCCTGATAACTGCACAGACTCCTGTAGCCACGGTAGTCGCAGGGGCTGCAGTCGTAGGTCTGGTAGGTGCAGGGGCTGCAGTCGTAGGTCCTGTAGCTGCAGACTCTCCTGTAGTTGCAGGGAGAGTAGCAGGAGTCCTCACACTGGTTCTGGTAGCAGAAAGTCATCTTGGTGTGGTGGAGAGAGATGAAGCTGAAAGGCAGGAGAAGAGAAGATCAGATGTGGCTGAGACACCAAGGAGCAGCAGAGCCTGTGTGAAACTTGCAAGAGGAGGACATGAGGGATCATCTCTGTCCAAGACTCTTCCCCCAGATCCTTCTTGCCTAACTCACTCTTTTGGTTTCCCACCTCCTCTTTTCTGCATCAAGATGGTTTAAATCTTGAAGAGGGGAGGCTTAGATTACATATTAGGAGAAAATTCTTTACTCTGACAGTGGTAAGACACAGGAACAGGTTGCTTTGGATGCCCTGTTCCTGGAATTGTTCAAGGCCAGATTGGATGGGGCCTTGAGCACCCTGATCTCATGGTGGGTTTCCCTGTTGGTGGCAGGGGTGTTGGAATTAGATGGTCTTTAAGGTTCTAACCTTTGTCCTCCAACCTTAGCCATTCTATGATTATATGAAATAATAATCTTATTGCTATTGCTTAGGATTGGCAGTCTGGATTCAGATAGCATTTTAGAGATAGTATTGTTAGGATTAGGTTGCCTGTATCACTGTCCAATGTTTCTCTAAAAAACATAGATGAACAGACAGTAGTTTGGGAAAGAATTCTGCCAGGCTTTGCCGTGAAGACAAAACACCACAGAAGAAATCCTCCCCTTGTGCAAGTCAGCAATGCTGTGCTGAAAAAAAAGCAGCTTGTTTGTTTGGACCTGTGTCTATGCCTTAATCACCAGTTGATTATAGACCTGCTTTTTATCTCAGATAATTGAAAAAATGTAATATGTTGCCTGCTTCAAAATAAAGAAGCCAGAAACTGTTAAGTATATCATAAAATAAGACGATTTCTCAGAGCACACAGCTAGATGAAACAACCCTCTAGGAGTGTGTGAGCATCTTACTATCTCATTTTGAACAAAATAATAGTATTTTCATGGATCTGTGGAATCACAGCCTTTGTTTTTGAAGTATAACTGCCATCTGTACAGCAATATAGAAAAAACCCCAGCATCTACACACCAATAAAGACATTGTAATAAATCTGACTTACCAAGCGACAGTGTAAGTCTGAAGATGCGAGTAGAGAGCCTTGAATTTCCCTCCCTATATATATATTAATCTGACCAAGCCCACTGTGCTTTAAACTCCTATTCATTACAAAACAAATTTACTTGTGCACGTCATTCCTTCAGTTGATGTAATTGTTTTTGTTTCTTTGTGATTATTAGTCAGTTCTTGGCTTCCAAAAGCATGACATTGCACTAGCGTTTTCTTTCATGTTCAGACTTCCTGGGTCAATTATATTTGGGGAATTAGTGTGGTGAAATCTGAGTTATAACAGAAAAGGGAAGGAAGGATATTGAGAGCAGAATGGATTGATGTTCACAGTCCCAGCTTTGGAGGAATGGACAAATTTCAGTATAGGAAGCCTGCAATGGCTCTGGATTGGTTTGAGAAAACAAGAATTTCAATTTTCTTTTTTTCCCAGAAATCGTAATACTTAGAAAACATTTCTTGTCTGTTTCTCTGTGTTTATTTCAAAATTGACTTTTTAGGTCAGAATATTGGCAGTCTTTGGATTTACTCTTGTTTGTATTGTTTCCAACTCAAAAGCAGAAGCACCAGAAAGGTGTTTGATTCAGAGGAAAAGGCTGGTCTGTACCACATTGCAATCAGATATGCATGGATGTGTTACATGTATACTGTGACGTGCCAGAGGAAAGTAATTTTGTTGAAAATCCCATTTATTTGCCTGCTGTCCTCCATCAATTACTTTTACCAAACTTCAACTGCCCCCTTCTAAGTCTTCATAGAAGAAAACTTTTTTTTTCTGTGAGAACAGTGGAAATATTTTTAATAGGGCAAGGATTCATTGACGACTTTATGAGAAGGAAAAAGCAAGTAGCTATTAATAAATAAAATCAATAAAGGCTTTCAAGCAGAAATGGTAATAATTGAAATTTCCAGGTTTTACAACCTATATGAAATAAACTTACAAACCGAAGCTTTTGGAGAGCCAGCACAAGGGAGGCAAATTTAATTGGATTAAAAAAATCTGCTTGGTAATTATTTATACCTAGATCAGAAAATTATTCACTTTGTTACAGGGAACAAGATAAACCAAACAGGGACATACCTCTGTAATAACTGTAGTTTTCTTTAGAAGACCCCCCAAATTAAAACATGTTTTAACATGACACCTTGTTAATATTGTTGAAGTGTTTAACTTAATGCTGTTAATGATGGTGAATAATGCTGAGTCCTGGGAATGGGGCCTGGTGAGCAGTAACAGGTATTCCCCTGTGACCTTCACCTCATAACACTGCTGTTTACTTGCATCTAAAAGTAGGATAATAACAGGCATGTCAGATGTTCTGGGCCTTTCTCTAAATTTTGAATATTAAAGTCTTCATTAATCCTTATTAAAGATTCCCATGTACAAAGAGATTTGTTATTTGAATATTAATGCTACGTTACTGGAAAACGCCCCAGTGTTATGTAACTGAGCTTCTAAAAATGGTTCTCCTGATTCTAGGCTTTATTTAAGGTCTTAATTTATAGAGTCAGAATTGGGCCTCTGCAAGTTGGTTATTTTTTTTTTTCTTTTTCTAAAAATGCCTCATATGCATACCATTTTAATGCTTATAGGCCAATTTTCTTGCTGAATCAATCAGCACAGCAATATCCTATTGAATGACAACATCAAAGCTAATAAATTGTCTTTCCCCCTTTGCTAGTCACCGGAAATGTTGGGAGGGATTGGTAAGAATCCCTTCCCAATGACACCTCCTCACGTGTCATTGGATTTATGAAACACGTGAAAAGGAGAGCCCACCCTTCCCACAGGTATTTCATGGAAAAAAAAGTACAACAAACTACACAGGCCAAAGTGAGTGTGGGCTCCCCAAAATGCCATGTTTGATAATTTACATCTGTCTTTGCACTTTTTGTTGAGTCATTGCTGTGCAGAAGAAGTGAATTCAGCACAATGATACTAGGGTTTAATTGCACTATGTAGTTTTGAGATGAAAGGGACCTGGAGGGTGTAGTCTGCATGTCACAGTGTCGGACCAATAACCACGCACCATGGGGAGAACAGGTATATCAATGAGAACGAGTCATGAGGGAAGCAAAATGTATTTGGTAATTGGAGCTGACCCAGAGCACAGAAATGTCTTTCGTATGCTGGGCGGGACTGGGGGCTGTATAAAAACCCACACTGGGGAGAATAAGGTATTTGCTTCTCTTGACATATCCTCCTTGCACGAGTGGGTAAGTTGGAAGGGATTTAGAAAAGGAATAGGAAGAGATATATTTGATCTTATTTTCTTTTACTGATCTACAAGTGCTTTAAGTTAATGCAATGGGAAGTAATGTTGTGATTTGGTGAGAGTCATCTATCTCTACGCAAGACATTCTTTCCTCCCTAGATTTTCATTAGTGTTTGAGTGTTTGAAACTCTCTCAGTCCTGGGTCTATTCCTCCTTCCCCTTGGTGTCTTTTCTCTCAGTACAGCTACAAAGGATTTTCCAGTGTATTTCCTGACTTCTCCCTTCTGGGAGGACACAGGTCCACAATCCCATCTCCTGTCCTTATGCATGGGTGCAGCCAGTGGGGCTGTGCAGGAAAGCTCAGCAAGGCTGGTGAGGATGGGGGATTAGAGGGGAAACAAGGGACTAAAAATCAGGATAGAACAACAGACTGCTGGTGCCCTCTTCACTCCCTATGTGCTGGCAGCAGTAATTTGAGCTGTGCTTGCTGTAGGGATCCTTACAGTCTTTTCCTTCCCGGTGATACTTCAAGATTGCCACTCTCCACCCCACCAAGATGACTTGGTGTTCCTATGTCAACCTGTTCCTGTGTCTTACCACTGTCAGAGTAAAGAATTTTCTCCTAATATGTAATCTAAGCCTCCCCTCTTCAAGATTTAAACCATCTTGATGCAGAAAAGAGGAGGTGGGAAACCAAAAGAGTGAGTTGGGCAAGAAGGATGTGGGGGAAGAGTCTTGGACAGAGATGATCCCTCATGTCCTCCTCTTGCAGGGATCACACAGGCTCTGCTGCTCCTTGGTGTCTCAGCCACATCTGATCTCTTCTCCTGCCTTTCAGCTTCACCTCTCTCCACCACATCAAGATGACTTTCTGCTACCAGAACCAGTGTGAGGACTCCTGCTACTCTCCCTGCAACTACAGGAGAGTCTGCAGCTACAGGACCTATGACTGCAGCCCCTGCACCTACCAGACCTACGACTGCAGCCCCTGCGACTACCGTGGCTACAGGAGTCTGTGCAGTTATCAGGATTGCTACCCCTCCTACACCTACAGCTACAGCTCCCGCTACCGCTACCCCTACTCCTCTTGCTACTCCCGTAGATACAACTGCGGGAGCTGCTACCGCTGCTAAACTGGGTCATGTAACAACCAGGTAGAAAACAAAAGGCAAAATAGCGATTTACGGCTCCGGGATGAATTTTACCTTCCGAGACAGCAGCTGCAGTCAGGAATGGTTCTGACTTCTTAGGATCTCTCTTTGGTGTCTCCAGCCTATCTCAAATAACCTGCTTTTAGCTCAACTCTTCTTTCATAGTCTTTGTTTGTGGTTATTCTGTGTATTTGGATGTGCAGCTTTGCAGCAGGAGATGCAGACCAGAGCAGAGTCTTGGTCTTGGCGTGTGCTGCGCTGGCAGCAGAGAGCTCTGCTCTTCCCTGAACACCACCATGGTCCCCAAAGCATCTCCTGTGAAATGCAGTAACTCTTTGCTTATAGAATTGTATGAATTTCTGGGTAGTTCTGTCCTACTCCAAGCTGTAACTACTGTGTACAGTGCGGTTGTCAGGATTGTTACCTACAGCTACAGTTCCTGCTACTGCTACCCCCTACTCCTTTTGCTGCTCCCCACGATAGAACTATGGGAGCTGCCACCCCTGCTAAATCCAGGAGGATTTAATGGGAAGTGAGGACTGAGAACTGGTTACCAAATTCACGGCTGCTCTTAGGGGAAAGTTTTTCAGTAGCTTCAAGTCCGGGGCTGTGGCTGATAGCTATAGTAGTTTGGAGAGCTCTGTTTCTGTAAAACTTCTCCAACGTTCTCCCAGAATGTTTCTCTTTGTTTTCCTCAACTGACTTTTAAAATCTTCCATTGGTTTTATAGCTCTTTTATACTCATTTGTAGCTTTTTCCCAGCTAACGTTAATGACATCTAGAGTAGTGGCCTTCCTGTGGGTATGTTTCTGTCTTAACTGCTTTTGAAGCTATACCAAAGAAATTGTAAATCATCTGATTTGTTTAATTGGACTTCAAGCAAGTGGAAAAGTTTGAAAATGGAAACTAATAGTCAAATACTACAGCTGTAGCAACAAAGATCTTACCAATGAAACAAGGAGTTTTTCTGCAGATATGAATTAATCTCTGTACAAATTCTTTCTTCATCTGCTTTCTGTATTACTTTAGATTGTGATTGTGAGCTTTATTCTTATTAAAAATGCTTTAGCATCATCAAATGTCCCTGCTTTTCTTTTTCTGACTTGGATGTACACAGATTTTTGTCCCCTCTTTGATATGTTTTATGGAGATATATTGCACTCTGGAACTCAGCAGAACACTTTACAAACTAATAGCCTAGTGTTAGAACAATTAGTATTAAAGTCTAGTATTAAATATTTAAATGTAGGAAAACTGTGTCACATTCTGGAATGTAATCTTTTAAATTTGCCTCAGCATCACAGTTCATGTACAAATGTTGCACCACATCTTAGTTATATGTAAATTCCAACTCTGCCTGCAGACAAAGCCAAAATAACTGGGGAATAAACCAAGGAGTTGGAAGAAAAATCCCTCTTTCTAGTGTGCTGTTAAAATGTCTGTGAACATCCCAGTGTTTGGGATGCCTTCTAGAATTAAACACCTGATCTGTTGCAGAGCAGAAAATTACACTATCCATTCACCTTATTAAGTGCTGGTTTGGACAAGTGCTGCTGCAAAGGCTCCATCTGAATGACAATGAAATGGTGTGAAGTTCCCAGGCTGCACAATCATCCAGTTGTCATTAGGGTGAGAATCCCTTGACGCAAGTCTGAAGTGACTCTATTATTCATGACCAAAGTACCTAACTGGCAGCAGAAGTAACCTCTTATTAGTACCAGACTGTGAGAGAGTCCAGGCATAAAATAGCCAGTGAAGTGCTTTGAAAGCCCTATTAAATCCTAGAACCTGTACTGTAAATGCAATTTTTGTCCTTTGAACATGCACAGGGGCACTTGGAGGGCAGTCTCCTCAGAGGAACAGAGCTCAGATGTGCTACAACACAAAATATGAGCACAAAATTAATTGAAAGCCTTGGCGAGTAAAGCTGTGAGTTATATTCCAGCAGCTTTTGGGTGGGAGCTTTCTTTTTGCTTCTGAGGAGTTTTGTTCTCAGGAAAGCACTTGCTTACTGACACGTTCCTTGCACATGCAGAGTGCAAAGTGCTGTTCAGCCTGAATTGAGGTCTATAAATTTGCTGGAATTGGTTATAATTTATTTTATTTTTATTAGCTAAATCCATTAAATAAAATCTGTAAAGTTATGAATCAGTTACAAAGTAAAAACTGGAAAGTTTTAAGTGTCTCATTGTACACAAGCAGGAGACAAGACTCGCTTAAAATAATTGATAACATCTCAGTTGTTCAACAGCCTATGGATTCAGCTATTCTAAAAGGTGACCTAGTTAAAAGAAGAAGTTAGAAATTCATGGAATATCACACATATAGACGCTCCTTCCATTGCAGGAAATATTAAGGTGAGACTAGAATAAAACTCAAAACTCTGGGATGAGATGGTAAAGCAACTAATTGTAAGGTCGATTATGGTTGTTTGGAGAGAGCCACATTTGAATGAAAAATTTGAGGGCTATAAAATCATATTCTGACTAAAGCGTATATTGAAATGTCTAAACACGTACTTCTGAAGTGACTGTTATTCAATAATGAAGCACCTAAACAGAGCAGTAAGCTTTTAATTGAGTAATAACACATCTGTAGCTGTATGGAATAGTTACGTGCGTCTTAGAAGTGCTTTGAACTGCTCAGATTATGTAGTGTGGAAAAGAGTATATTGTATATACAATTGTATATTTCTTCTTGAAACTGTATATTGAATATTTCTTCTTGTATATTTCTTCTTTAGGAAAGGATCACAAAGAAAGAAATAAATCAACTGATACTTTTTCCTCCATTGTTGCTTGCAATGGGGCCAGGAGCTTGTTTGTACCTGTCCTGTAGCCTGTCACAAGAATTCCTATCACAAATTGTTGAACCTGTCACAAACCCTTTTGGTTCATCCATGAGCTGTCTGATATTTAAGCCCGTGGCTTGGCCTTCCTTATCAATGTATCTAAGCAGTGTGGAAAATCAGAAGACCAAATTCATACAAACCAAGCAAAAACGAAATTATTGATGCAATGCAGATTCTTTAATGTGGATAGAAAATGCAATAGACAGATGAAACAAATCAGCACAGAAACAATGAACTGGAAACATTAAAATCAGAAGGCTGCAGTGAAGAACAACCCAGGGCTGCACCCCAAAGGTTCTTCCATCCTGTTGCACAGTGAGAGTCTTGGAGCTTCACAGACCAGAGAGATTTGCATCGAGGGTGAAGACATCTTTGACGGATCACAGACAGAGAGGAGCTTTTGGAGGCAGGGCTGGAAACCTTAAAACCACCAGCTGAAGATTTGCAAGGGTACGCTGTGCAAATAAATACAGACCATAGCATTCAAGTAGCAGCTTTGCCACAGCCTAGAGAGAGACTGAAAGCTTTGATCTGCATGTGGTGAGACAAGACAATTGGAGCATCTTATGGAAACAGAAGGCAGGTGCAGCACTGAGCTCCGTGGAGGCTTGGGGCTTAGCAGGGCCCACAGTTGCCATTGAGGTACCTGTGGCCTCCGTATGAGCCCCCATAACAACAGCTTCCCCCAAAGCCTCCATAGCTACCATAGCCACCATAACCTCCATAGCCACCATATCCTCCATAGCCTCCATAACCACCGTAGCCTCCGTAGCCTCCAGAGCCACCACGGCCTCCAAAAGTGCCACCAAAGCCCCCTCCAACACCAGGGACTCCTGCTGAGCCAACAGCACTTTGCTGTGGGAAGGAGCTGAGGATGGGCCCGGGCAAGGTGACCACTGAGGCCGGGGGCTGGATCACCACCGTGGAGTCGGGGCACTGCCGCACGCAGGGCTCGTTGCAGGTGTCAGCCAGAGGGGCTGGGGCAGCCACCCCACAGGAAGGGACACAGAGGCTGGAGCAGGACATCTTTCAGGCAGGCAAGGAATCCTGGAAAATGCACCAGGGGTTAGACAAGGGTGTAGGGAAGGGAGTAAGGGAGGTAGGGAGAGAACCCCAGGAGGCTTCTAAGAGCTGCACTTACCCAGTTGTTGAGGAGAGTGAAGCTGAGGAAGGTGGATTGAAGTCTGGGAAGTCTTCAGCTCTTTTATACCTACTCAGAGTGCCTGGGGCATGGGCCAAGGGGGCGGTGGTAGAAACCCCAGGTAATCATGAAATCCAGTGTACAAGCTTCATGCACTGATTGTGATGCTAAACAATTATATGCCTCCTTATAGGGGACACTGCGTGCAAACATGACCTTGAGAAGAAAGAGATGATGGGAGGAACAGTCCATGACACATGAAAGACAAGGGACACTTGAAGCTGAACTTGAAACCCCAATAAACATGATCTGTCCCTAAATCCCCCACTTTGCTTACATACCAGAATCTTGAGCATCTTTCAGAAGTGCTTTGCAATCCTGTGTACAGCCATCACACCTGTTATTACCTGTTTTTTACAAGCTGGTAAACAGAGGCACCAGGATGCTGGCAGCGTCTGAAGCCATCCCACCTGCTTGGTGTGGCTCCTAAGTGTCCACCTTCTTCCCTCTCTGGCAAGGGTTGGGGGTCTCACAAGGGCTAAAGATATCACTAAGGGACATCCCTTGGCCATCTGCATGGCCTTGCAGGGTGTTTAGGGCTTGAAAGTCCCCTTGATTGAAATGTTGAGAGCAGGCTGCCTGTCATGTCCATGTCTACAGAGACTGAGGCCACGTGTGTACTGCCTTACTGCGGCCATCCCAGCAAAGCCCTTGATGCAATGGAAGTAACTAGAGCCCTTCAGAGAGGGCCTGGGGGGGTTGCACCACACCACACTGTGTCCTACCCACAAATTTACTAAGAATAGAGGCAGCTTCATGGCACTCAGCATGGGCTGGTGCTGGTGATATCCAGCTGTGAGGCACGTGCTGGCATTGCCAAGGGCACCAGGCATCGCCCTGCAGCCCCAGGGCAGCTTTTCCTGCACAGTTTCCAGGAGCAGGGTTGTGATGAGGCATCGAAGCTGTTGTGGCCCCAGGCTTCCTTCATTACCTGTCCTGACTGCTTTGACTCAATAGCCTCAGTGAGCAGCTCCTCCCTGAGGTTTTCCTCCATCTCCCACTGCTCCTTGGAGCACTTTTGTCCCATCTTGCCCCGCTTCTTGAGCTGAAGCTCTTTCCATCATTCCCTGTTGACACAGTTTAAGGCTGGGCTGGCAATTAACCACAAGACAGATGCTCTTTATTAATCCCCTTCCTTGGTAAAGAAAGGAGAGAGAATAAGGGAAAGAGACTGATGGGTTGGAAACTAAAGTACACAACTTTAATGAAACAGTAACGATAAAAAGGAAATAATTTAAATATATACAAATATACAGAAAAATGATACCACGTTCCTCCTCCCTTTCCCCCAGTAACTCTCACGTCACCACCAAGGCTGCAGGGCAGCCTGGGATAGTCCAGGCTGGAATCCTGGGGTCACCAGCAGTTGGGAAATGGAGGCAGGAAAACATGGATTGAGGCTGGCACGGATCAGGACCACAGGCAGAGCAATGGATGGAATCCTCCAGGGATGCCAAGGCAAACAGGGACAGATGAAGGTAAAAGGCCAAAGTCCTTTTGGCCAAAGGCCAAAGGAACGACGAGGGAAGAAAGGGTTTGACACACGTGACCCCTCCAATTTATGCTGAATATGATGTGTATGGGATGGAATACTCTGTTTGGTCAACTTTGGTCATTTATCTTGTCCATTCCTACCTAAAGTAGGGTTGCAGGTGTGACCTCCTTTCTCATTTTCTCTCTCTGGACCACAAGATATTCCCAGGAACTGAGCAGTGGCCTTGGTTCTGCAGAGGCCATAACTTTAAGCATCGAGTGTTATCAGTCTGAGAAGCAGACACGCACTGAGAGATGTGCACTTAAGATCAGTGAGTCCCTCTGCTTCCAAAAGACTTAGCTGAAAGCAAAACTACAAGGCAGAAAATTAGCTCTATCCTGGCCCAAACCAGGACTCCTGTGTCAAACATCTGCAGCCTGGAGACATAGGCTCTGCCCAGCACTGACACAAGAGCTTCCCACAGAATTCACTGCCCCTTGGCTGATCTTCCTCCTGCACCAGCCCTCAGAGTGGCTCACACTGCCACACACGCCCAAAGTACCCACCCACAGAGGCTGTAACAGGCTCAGCAAAACCCCCTTCCACTGCTGTGGCCTCAGCAGACACACATGGGACTCCACGGAGCCAGGACCTGATGGATGCCTGAGAAGCAGTGCAGGGAAATCTGGGTAGAAGTGTGGGTGGGTGACCCAAAATTCTTGAGCTCCCCAGCAGTGCCCAGTGTGCTGCCACATCAAATTCCTTAGGGATTTGGTCAGAACTGTCCCTGTCCATGACCACCTTGGCATGCTGTAGTCTTAACATGGGATGTAGGGAAAAATCGCTTCTCAGGGCACCTTCTCTCTCTCCTTCCTCCAACCTTGGTCTCTCTGATCTAGCATTGTTCTTCTCTGCCCTTGCTCTCTCTCTCTCCTCCCCCTCTCCTCTGCCCTGCTCTTATAACTGGGAGTTTCCCCTTCTGGAATATGTTAATTGCAGAGGTTCACATCCATGGGCTTGGACATCTTGGAGCCTGGAGAGCTTTCAGAAGCTACATGCCTGGAGCCCCACTCACCCACTACCAAACCCAGCACATCAACCAAGAAAAATCAAGGAAAAACCAAATGGGTCAACATTGTGATGCAACACAGATTTTATTGCAGTTCCTGGGGAGGGAGCTGGGAGAAGAACAGGGTCCTGGCCAGGGCCTTCTCTTCTTCTCCTGGCAGCAGCCACACCGACAGCACCAGTGGGCACCCTCTGTGGGTCTCTGTCACCAGGGGACAACAAATCTTGAAGGGATGCTCAAGCAGGGCAGGAGAAAGGCAGAGCTGGGGCACAAGCAGGCACGAGGCATCCACGCTCTGGAGCCCAGCAGTGCCCTTTGGTGTTGGGATGATGGAGGGGCTTTTCTGGAGCTCTTCTTCATCTGTGACTGGATCTGGTGTGGGACTTAGCAGGGCCCACAGTTGCCATTGAGGTACCTGTGGCCTCGGCGCCAGCCCCCAGAGCCACAGCTCCCTCCAAAGCCTCCGTAGCCACCATAGCTACCATAGCCTCCATAGCCACCATAGCTACCATAGCCTCCATAGCTACCGTAACCACCATAGCCTCCATAGCCTCCGTAGCCTCCAGAGCCACCACGGCCTCCAAAAGTGCCACCAAAGCCCCCTCCAACACCGGGGACTCCTGCTGAGCCAACAGCACTGTGCTGTGGGAAGGAGCTGAGGATGGGCCCGGGCAAGGTGACCACTGAGGCCGGGGGCTGGATCACCACCGTGGAGTCGGGGCACTGCCGCACACAGGGCTCGTTGCAGGTGTCAGCCAGAGGGGCTGGGGCAGCCACCCCACAGGAAGGGACACAGAGGCTGGAGCAGGACATCTTTCAGGCAGGCAAGGAATCCTGGAAAATGCACCAGGGGTTAGACAAGGGTGTGGGGAAGGGAGTAAGGGACGTAGGGAGAGAACCCCAGGAGGCTTCTAAGAGCTGCACTTACCCAGTTGTTGAGGAGAGTGAAGCTGAGGAAGGTGGATTGAAGTCTGGGAAGTCTTCAGCTCTTTTATACACATCTTAGAGTGCCTGGGGCATGGGCCAAGGGGGCGGTGGTAGAACCCCCTGGTAATTATGGGATCAAGTGGACAAGTTTCATGACACTGATTGTGATGCTAAACAATTAAGTTCTTCCTATTGGAGACATCTGTGTGCAAACATGCCCTGCAGAATGTGTGGGTGATTGGAGGAAGAAACCTTGACACATCATTACATGAAAGACGAGGCACTGCTGATGTAGCTGAACACCCAGCCCCAATAAACCCCAGTCTGTCACTAATCCCCTCACTTTGTTTGTGTACTATAGATCTGAGAGTCTTACAGAAGCTCCTTACAATCCTGCATACAGCCTTCACACCTCTCATTAGCTTTCTTTTACAAGCTGGTAAATAAAGGCACCTGGATGTTGGGCAAGGTGAGAAGCCACTTCACGTGCTCAAAGTGACTCCCAAATGCCCACCATTTCCCAGTATCTGTGAGAATCTGGGGGGTTTTTTGGAGAACAAGTCAGGAGTCTCACAAAGCCTTGGCTATTTCCATGGTCCTGCTGGACAGGGTGTTTTTGGAGGTCCCAGATTAACAGCCAGGGAAAAAGCAGGGGCAGTCTTTGCTGTGTAGAGGGAAGAGTGATAAATGTCAGGGCTCAACAAGGATGTGGATAGGGAGCAGTGAAAGCCATGATGTGGGATGTCCACAGAGGACCTGGAAGGCAAGAAAGGGATCAGGACACTCTTAACTTTCTTGGTCATGTTTCTGTGCATGTGGTAGTCCTTGAGTCCTCTCTGAAGGACCCACTCAGCTGAACATTGAGGTTGGACCAGGAGATGCTGAACAAGCACCCAAAGAGAGCCAGGCTGCATATGGCCATGCTGGACACATGCACAGGCACACTGGGCAATGCTGGCACATGACTGGGCTGCTACAGAGTGTGGTGTGGTGTGGTTGGGCACACTAATCATCTGCAAGATGGCCGGAATTCTTCTATGTAAGGAAAGTGGTGTGGTTGGGAACAGTAATCTTCTGCAAGATGCCCAGAATTCTTCTATGTAAGCAAAGTGGGGATTAGGGAAAAATTTTATTGGTGTTACAGAGGTGTCTTGTCTTGCATGTAATTACAAGTCACAGTCCATCCCTCCCATCACCTGCGTTCTCTCCAGGGCACGTTTGCATGCAGTGTCCATATTAAGGACGTTTATGGTTACTGTCATGAAGCTTATCCAACTGATTGCATAAATACCAGAGGGTTCTACCACCGCCCCCTTGGCCCCTTTGTTCCGCCAGTCACCCATATGTTCTGCAGGGCATGTTTGCACACTGATGTCTCCAATAGGAGGAACTTAATTGTTTAGCATCACAACCAGTGTCATGAAACTTGTCCACTTGATCCCATAATTACCAGGGGGTTCTACCACCGCCCCCTTGGCCCATGCCCCAGGCACTCTAAGATGTGTATAAAAGAGCTGAAGACTTCCCAGACTTCAATCCACCTTCCTCAGCTTCACTCTCCTCAACAACTGGGTAAGTGCAGCTCTTAGAAGCCTCCTGGGGTTCTCTCCCTACCTCCCTTACTCCCTTCCCACACCCTTGCCTAATTCCTGGTGCATTTTCCAGGATTCCTTGCCTGCCTGAAAGATGTCCTGCTCCAGCCTCTGTGTCCCTTCCTGTGGGGTGGCTGCCCCAGCCCCTCTGGCTGACACCTGCAACGAGCCCTGTGTGCGGCAGTGCCCCGACTCCACGGTGGTGATCCAGCCCCCGGCCTCAGTGGTCACCTTGCCCGGGCCCATCCTCAGCTCCTTCCCACAGCACAGTGCTGTTGGCTCAGCAGGAGTCCCTGGTGTTGGAGGGGGCTTTGGTGGCACTTTTGGAGGCCGTGGTGGCTCTGGAGGCTATGGAGGCTATGGAGGCTATGGTGCTTATGGTGGTTATGGTGGCTATGGAGGCTATGGTAGCTATGGTGGCTATGGAGGCTATGGAGGCTTTGGAGGGAGCTGTGGCTCTGGGGGCTGGCGCCGAGGCCACAGGTACCTCAGTGGCAACTGTGGGCCCTGCTAAGTCCCACACCAGATCCGGTCACAGATGAAGAAGAGCTCCAGAAAAGCCCCTCCATCATCCCAACACCAAAGGGCACTGCTGGGCTCCAGAGCGTGGATGCCTCGTGCCTGCTTGTGCCCCAGCTCTGCCTTTCTCCTGCCCTGCTTGAGCATCCCTTCAAGATTTGTTGTCCCCTGGTGACAGAGACCCACAGAGGGTGCCCACTGGTGCTGTCGGTGTGGCTGCTGCCAGGAGAAGAAGAGAAGGCCCTGGCCAGGGCCCTGTTCTTCTCCCAGCTCCCTCCCCAGGAACTGCAATAAAATCTGTGTTGCATCACAATGTTGACCCATTTGGTTTTTCCTTGATTTTTCTTGGTTGATGTGCTGGGTTTGGTAGTGGGTGAGTGGGGCTCCAGGCATGTAGCTTCTGAAAGCTCTCCAGGCTCCAAGATGTCCAAGCCCATGGATGTGAACCTCTGCAATTAACATATTCCAGAAGGGGAAACTCCCAGTTATAAGAGCAGGGCAGAGGAGAGGGGGAGGAGAGAGAGAGAGCAAGGGCAGAGAAGAACAATGCTAGATCAGAGAGACCAAGGTTGGAGGAAGGAGAGGGCGAAGGTGCCCTGAGAAGGGATTTTTCCCTACATCCCACGTTGAGACTGCAGCTGTCGCCCTGCGCCCCATGGAATAGGACAGGGGAGCAGACTCTGAAGGATGACAGTGGAACAGTTGTGAACCAGCCCATGAAGGATCCCATTGGAGCAGTTGAGGACCTGCAGTCTGTGGAGGATCAGGGAGAAGATGTCGTGGACCTGCGGCCATGGAGAACCTCATGCCAAGGGAGGTGACTGCTCCCCAAGTAATCTGTGGCTCTGTTGGCTGCCTGCACTGGAGCAATTTGCTGCTGAGGAACTGTGTCCTGTGGGAGAGACTCATGTTGGAGGGGTTCATGAAGGACTTTTTCCCATGGGAGGACCCCCACATTGGAGTAGAAGAACACTGTGAGGAATCCTCCTCCCTGAGGAAGAAGAAGTGGCAGAAAAAACCCTGGGATATCTGGACAGTAAATCCCGCTTCCTGTTCCCCTCTGCTTCTAGAGGTGAGGAGGTCGAGATGCTGGGACAAAGTCATTTGGACCTGGGAAGAAGAGAGGAGAGAGCTGGGGTAAAGTATTTAAGCTCTGGTTTTTATTTTCTCGTTGCCCTGTTTCGATTTTATTGATGATAAATGGATTTTTTTTTTCCCCAAGTTGAGAATGTTTTGCCTGTGACCATAACGGTTGAGTGGGTGCCCTCATAGTCCTTGTCTTGACCTACAAGGTTTTAGATGGATTTCCTCCTTCCCACCCCAAAATGAGGGTGGCAGAGTGAGTGGCCCCGTGCTCCTTTGTTATTGGTCAGGCTCAAACCACAACCTTGATCCTTCCTTCTGCTTTCCCACTCCCCCCAGACCTCAACACTTGCCTGTCTGGGCTGCTTGAGTCTGCCATAGAAGGCCTCTTAGAGATAGACACAGCCAAGTGCTCCCCAGTTTCTTCTTTGAGGCTTGAAATGACCACAGGTTCCCAGTCATAGGAAGCACAAAGCTCTCTGAACAGGAGGTTTGACTGCCTGCCCTGGGGATGTTCCTTCCTTCCCAAGGATCTTCTGATGGTGTGGGGTCAGCATGCCAAGGTGGTCGTGGACAGGGACAGTTCTGATCAAATCCCTAAGGAATTTGATGTGACAGCACACTGGGCACTGCTGGGGAGCTCAAGAATTTTGGGTCACCCACCCACACTTCTACCCAGATTTCCCTGCACTGATTCTCAGGCATCCATCAGATCCTGGCTCCATGGTGTCCCCTGTGTGTCTGCTGAGGGCACAGCAGTGGAAGGGGGTTTTGCTGAGCCTGTTACAGCCTCTGTGGGTGGGTACTTTGGGCGTGTGTGGCAGTGTGAGCCACTCTGAGGGCTGGTGCAGGAGCACCAGAGGAAGATCAGCCAAGGGGCAGTGAATTCTGTGGGAAGCTCTTGTGTCAGTGCTGGGCAGAGCCTATGTCTCCAGGCTGCAGATGTTTGCGACAGGAGTCCTGGTTTGGGCCAGGATAGAGCTAATTTTCTGCCTTGTAGTTTTGCTTTCAGCTAAGTCTCTTGGAAGCAGAGGGACTCACTGATCTTAAGTGCACATCTCTCAGTGAGTGTCTGCTTCTCAGACTGATAACACCCCATGCTTAAAGTTATGGCCTCTGCAGAACCAAGGCCACTGCTCAGTTCTGAGGAACTCATCCATGGACCACTGAACTGTGGTCCTGATCTGTGCCAGCCTGAAGCCGTGTTTTCCTGCCTCCAATTCCCAACTGCTGGTGACTCCAGGAGTCCAGCCTGGACTTTCCCAGGGCTGCCCTGCAGCCTTGGTGGTGACGTGAGAGTTACTGGGGGAAAGGGAGGAGGAAAGTGATATAATTTTTCTGTATATTTGTATAAATTTAGTTTTTTGTTTTCCTTTTTATTATTTCTGTTTCATTAAGGCTGTGTAGTTTATTTTCCAACCCATAAGTCTCTTTTCCTTATTTTCTCTCCTTTCTTTTTCAGGGATTAATAAAGAGCATCTGTCATGTGGTTAATTGCCAGCCCAGCCTTAAACTGTGTCAGCAGGGAATGATGGAAAGAGCTTCAGCTCAAGAAGCGGGGCAAGATGGGACAAAAGTGCTCCAAGGAGCAGTGGGAGATGGAGGATCAACAGGATGAGGAGGTGAAGCAAGGTGGAGGGGATGAAAGCATGGCAGATGGGGAGGTGCTGATGGTTTCTCACACTCTTCCCAGTTGACCCATGGACTCCCAACTCATTTTGTAGTGTGCCTTTGCCCTTGGGATGGATCCATTGGGCTTCTAATTCCCCCAGAACATGGAGAATGGCCAGAATAGGAAGCAAAATCACTGTGGGGCCTAAGAACTCCTCCTGGGATGAAGACAGCAGGATGCCAGTGTGGGTATGAGACAGGAAAAGCAAAGTGGGAGTGGAAGCTAAAGAAGATGGGCGTGCTTCCTGTTCTGAGTGACCTCCCCTAAAAGGGATGTGATGCCTGAGAGTGAGCAGGAGAAAGCCAGGCAGCTCTTGCCGGTCACCTTGGGAAGGACCCAAATGGGAGCTGGCTGGAACACTGACAGCAAGCCAGGCTGCTAGTCGGAGTACAGAATATGGAGGAAGAATCAAGTAAAAACGATGGGTCAATTCTGCAATGAAACACAGATTTTATTGTAGTTCCAGGGGGGGGGGGGAGCTGGGAGAAGAACAGGGCCTTGTCCAGGGCCTTCTCTTCTTCTTCTGAAACAGCAAAAACACCAGTGGGCACCCTCTGTGGATCTCTGTCACCAGGGGACAACAAATCTGGAGGGGATTCTCAAGGAGGGCAGGAGGAAGGCAGAGCTGGGGCACAAGCAGGCACGAGGCATCCACACTCTGGAGCCCAGCAGTGCCCTTTGGTGTTGGGATGATGGAGGGGCTTTTCTGGAGCTCTTCTTCATCTGTGACTGGAGCTGGTGTGGGACTTAGCAGGGCCCACAGTTGCCACTGAAGCACCTGAGGCCTTGGGATGAGCCCCCAGAGCCACAGCTTCCCCCAAAGCCTCCAGAGCCTCCAGAGCCACCAGAGCCCCCTCCAACGCCTCCAAGGCCCCCTCCAAGGCCTCCAAAGCCTCCAGCGCCACCACCACGGCCTCCAAAACTACCACCAAAGCCCCCTCCAACACCAGGGACTCCTGCTGAGCCAACAGCACTTTGCTGTGGGAAGGTGCTGAGGACGGGCCCAGGCAAGGTGACCACTGAGGGCGGGGGCTGGATCACCACCGTGGAGTCAGGGCACTGCCGCACGCAGAGCTCATTGCAGGAGTCAACCACAGGGACTGGGGCAGTCACCCCACAGGAAGGGACACAGAGGCTGGAGCAGGACATCTTTCAGGCAGGCAAGGAATCCTGGAAAATGCACCAGAGATTAGGCAAGGGTGTGGGGAAGGGAGGGAGGGAGAGAGGGAGGGAGGGAGAGAGGGAGGGAGGGAGGTAAGGAGGAAGGGAGGGAGGGAGGAAGAGAACCCCAGGAGGCTTCCAAGAGCTGCATTTACCCAGTTGTTGAGGAGAGTGAAGCTGAGGAAGATGGATAGAACTCTGGGAAGTCTTCAGCTCTTTTATACCTACCCAGAGTGCCTGGGATATCAGCCAAGTGGGTGGTGGTCAAAGCCCCTGATAATTATGTGATCAAGAGGACAACTGTATGACACAGATTTTGATACAAGAAAATTATATACCTTCTCCTTGGGGACACTGGTGTGCAAACGTGCCCTAGAGAAGAAAGAGATGATGGGAGCTATAGAATATATGTGACACATCATTGGATGAAAGACAAGATGCTTTTGTAGCTGAATCTGTGGCACAAATAAACCTTGATCTGTCCCTAATCCCCACTCTGCTTAGGTAGAAGAGTTCTGGGCATCTTGTAGAAGATTGCTGTGCCCAACCAAACCACACTCTGTAGCAACCCCGCCATGTGTCCTGAGCCAGCATTGGTCAGCTTGACTCTGGACAGCATGGCCATGTGTAGCCTCGCTCTTGATGCTTGTTCAACATCTCCTGTCCCAACCTCAGTGTTCAGCATAGTGATTTTGTCCCTTCAAAAAGGGCCCAGGGGGTGGACTTGCTCTCAGAGATGTAGCTGAAGAAGTTAATGTCTTGGTCCTCTTCCTACCCTCCAACTCCCCTCTGAATATTTCTCCTCACACAGGACCTCAGGGTGTGATACCACTGCCTTCCCACCCATGTCAGTGCCAACCCTGTTCATAGAGGGAACTTCATCCCACATGAGACCATTTGCTTGAATTTTGGAACTTGGGAGTTGCCCTGAGTGGGTGGGTTGGCTTCTTCCTTTGTCCAAGCTCCCAGTGCCTCTGTTTACCAGCCTGTAAAAGAGGTAATGACAGGCATAAGGGCTGCACACAGGATTGCAAAGTGCCTCTGCCAGATTCCCAAGACTCCTGCTCAAAAGCAAAAGAGGGGGATTAGGGGCAGATCAGAATTTATTGGTGCTGTGAGGTCAGCTACAGCGGTGCCTTCTCTTTCATGTAATGACATGTCACTCTCTGTCCCTCCCATTACAGCTCTGCGCTCTCCAGGGCACGTTTGCTCACTGATGTACCCAATTAGGTTGGATATTGTTCACATCACATTTTTTTTTCATGCGGCTCATCTGTTTGATGTCATGATTAACTGGGGCTTCGGCGTCCACCCTGTGGACAGTGCCCCAGGCATTCTGGGTAGGTATAAAAGAGCTGAGGTCTTCCCAGCTCTCTATCCACCTTCCTCAGCTTCCCTCTTCTGATCAGTGTGGTAAGATTTCCTTCCTTTTTTCTCTACTCAGCAGTGGCTTTCTCACAATATCTTTAGGCTGGGCTCCAACCCTCTTGCACAGAGTATAGTTGGGATGTGAAGGTGCTGTTTGAGAGCTATGGAAAGGATGAAATGTAAACTTTAGATACGATGCCTTGAGTACACCAATAGACTCAGGTCCTTGGGGGGTTCAGTCGTTTTCTATCTGGTTTGGATATGGGAGTTTTTTCTCACTCCAAAAGGCAAGTCAGAGGAGTAAGGGGCTTACAACCACATTCCAGCTCTGGAACGTGTTTTTCTTGGAATGCTGGAGATGATCCACAGCATATCCTGGAACACAGATTGCAAGTGCAAGAGGGGAGATTTGTGATCAACCCTTGGAGTAAGCTTTAGCTCTGCCTTGTCTTGCAGTTTCATCTCCTGAATCAAAGGATGTCCTGCTCCAGCCTCTGTGTCCCTTCCTGTGGGGTGACTGCCCCAGTCCCTGTGGTTGACTCCTGCAATGAGCTCTGCGTGCGGCAGTGCCCTGACTCCACGGTGGTGATCCAGCCCCCGCCCTCAGTGGTCACCTTGCCCGGGCCCGTGCTCAGCACCTTCCCACAGCACAGTGCTGTTGGCTCAGCAGGAGTCCCTGGTGTTGGAGGGGGCTTTGGTGGTAGTTTTGGAGGCCGTGGTGGTGGTGCTGGAGGCTTTGGAGGCCTTGGAGGGGGCCTTGGAGGCGTTGGAGGGGGCTCTGGTGGCTCTGGAGGCTCTGGAGGCTTTGGGGGAAGCTGTGGCTCTGGGGGCTCATCCCAAGGCCTCAGGTGCTTCAGTGGCAACTGTGGGCCCTGCTAAGCCCAAACCTCCATGGAGCTCAGTGCTGCACCTGCCTTCTGTTTCTACAAGATGCTCTGATTGTTTTCTCTTACCAGATGCAGACTGAAGCTTTCAGTCTCTCTCTAGGCTGTGGCAAAGCTGCTACTTGAACGTTATGGTCTGTGCTTATTTGCACAGTGTACCCTTGCAAAGCTTCAGCTGGTGGTTTTAAGGTCTCCAGCCCTGCCTCCAAAAGCTCCTCCCTGTGACCCATCGAAGTTGTCCTCACCCTTGGATGAAATGTCTGATGCAAGATGAGCTCTGCACCGTTCTGAGTCTCTCACTGTGCAACAGGATGGAAGAACCTTTGGGGTGCAGACCTGGGCTGTTCCTCACTGCAACCTTCTGATTTTTATGTTTCCAGTTCGTTGTTTCTGTGCTGATTTGTTTCTTCAATCTACTGCATTATTTGAGTGCATTAAAGAATCTGAATTGCATGAACTATTTTTTGAGAGGTCTGAATTTGTTTTGCACTGTAGCTGGAATTATGTCTACAACCAAGCAATGGTGTAAAATGTTAGATGGCAATTCATTTGCCAAAAACAGTTGTGGAAGCTCTGAAGTTTAGAAAAGACTTTTGAACTGCAAGGTAGGGAGTTGCTAGCAAATCATTGGCTTCATTATACAAGATTTCAAAGGTGAAATATTATTTTCTGCTTGGTGATATTTATGGAGGAAGGGAAAATAAACGTGGCCTGTTTCTTTCCCATCCATCCTCTGCACTCTGTTCCCACCAGTAAATCCTGATTTGAATGATGCCTGGAGTATGTACCCTGCCATGTGGGCAGTGCAGTCAGCATCCTGTCATCTACAGGCAGCCCTAGGGCACCCTTCCCCTGTTTTTACTTTGGGAAACTCTGTACGGGGTGACAAGGGCCTTCCATGGGCTGTGCATTTCTCCACCCCACCTACTGCAACCAGATATTTATGTCTTGCCTGGGGCAAAGTGCTGGGAAGTTGCCTTGTCCTGAGATGAATTCAGCAATTGTGGAGCTGAGAATTAGCTGAGCCCTTGCAGGTTCTGGATGGTACAGCTGGCAACTTCCAGGGACTCAGGGTGGTCAAATGTGCAACATATGTTAATGACATTGTGAGAAAAATATTGCTTTTTTGTGACATTTGCACTCAAAGAAGAAACATGGACTACCTATGGCCAAGGATAAATATAGTATAAATTCAATTGATAAGTAAAAGAAGAAGGAAATGTTTATGTTGCAATGGAAACCAGAAGGCATACTTTGGTATAGAGAATTTATTTGGAAAAAAAGAGCTTTTCTACAATTCTGGAACAAAATTGAACAGAATATAAAGAATATCTTTCCAGGGACACTCTGGTTAATCACCAGGGTCAAAGTGATTCCATCTATAAAAAATGTTTTGTCTCCTTTGGCACAGTTGCTGGGTGCAATTTCTAGCATCCTAAGTCACCTCTCTAAATTCAGTGTCAATAATATAACTGAAATAAGACAAAGCACAACGTAAGCAGATGACTAAACTGGAAAGCCAGAGAATAACAGACCTAAACTAAAGGCAAAAGGAGCAAAATGCACACCTGAGCCTGCCTTTCCCAGGTGCATTCCCGAGCATTTGCAGCTCTTTGTTCTTTTCAGCCGGAACCAGACAACAGCCGGCACTGGGGCTGGTACCTCCCAGCTCCACCCTCAATTTTCATCTCGAGTTGCTTTTGCTGCTGCTTTCAATTGCTCTGTGCACACCATGGCTGCTCTTAGTATGTCCACCGCTTCCCCGAGCGGTACGAGTTGCATGGATGTGTCCATTGGGAAGAATAAGTGTAGGAATATTTTGGGGCACAACGTGGCTCAGGTCGGGTGATGACCTGAGGAGCAAATTTCTCCACTGCTGCCTCCAGCCTCCCCGTCACCTCTGCTGGCAGAGGTGCTGCAGCTGAGGGCTCTGCCAGGGTCACCTCGGAGGGTTCTGAAGACCCCACCACGGTTTGCTGGGGGTAGGTGGTGAGGATGGGCCCTGGGAAGGTGACGACAACAGGAGGGGGGTAGATGATCACCCGGGAGTCACCGCAGGTCACGACGCAGGGCTCGTTGCTGCTGGTGGCCAAGGGTTGGGGACATTTGGCCTCACAGGGGTTGGTGCATGCCAGCTGGTTGGAAGCCATCTCTTGCCTGGGGAAGGGGAGTTCCTGCAATTTATTGGTGGAATTAGAAAACAAACAAACAAACCCCTTGTGCTTGGTTTATGACATCTCTAAACTTGGCTCTGAGAGATCTTTAGGCAGGTAATTTGGGTAAAGGTGGCGGTTGAGCTTGTTTCCTTGTATCTGCCACCATTTACTCAGCCTGCATCCATTTTTACTTTCTAATTTGCTGCTTGAAATTCTCCCTCTTTCCTTTGCTTCCTCTCTGAGCAGAAATCCTTCCCTTTCTTTGCATGCCACCTCCAAAACAGACCTTTGCTTTAAAACCTCCCAGTACTGTGTAACATTTCCTGGAGACAAGTTTGAACTGGTTCCCACAGCCTCTCTTTTCCTCCCACACATAGCTTCTCAGGGCAGTGCCTACACTGCATTTTACAGATGAGTTGCAGGGAAAAAAAAAAAGTTAAAAAAACCCCAAACTGTATTTTCAACATACTTGAGTGCAGAGTAATCTGTTTATTAGCCTGCTTAATTTCCTACATTATTTTCCTTGCATATTCCTGTTGTTTTCAGGCACTAAACCACAGAAAAAAAGGAAAAGCTAAGAAAAAAAAAGGAGTTTTAAAAAATACAGGTTCAATAAGACATAATGTGAAATATTTATATTGTGGTGATATTGTCACCACGAATAAGAAAATTGATGCTTCAACCAGCACACACACTTTTAATATCATTTATTTCTGTCTCCAGATTAAATCTTCACATAAAAACTAGTTCCCCATGCTATAGCACTGCATTCTTTTTATAGACTTGTAAATTGCAGATGCTTTCCAGTGATGAATAACGCAAAAGTCTTGGTTTTGTCTCAGTTCAGTCCTATATGCTGCAGGATACAACTTGGGAACGTTTGGCAGACAAGGGCTGGGGGACCTGGCAGCTTTGCAGTCCTTATCACAATAAATAATCAGCAAACTTAGACTGTTTCTAAGGGGGGTAATTTGGAGCTGATCTCTGAAATCAGTAAGTATTGTATTTGGAGAAACAGTATAGAGTCTAAAATATGTAGCCAGCAAGACTCTTTAATAAATAAACAAACTATTATATTGCTGAACAGACTAAAAATCCCCCAGGAGCTCCTTGCCTCCCCTTCAAAGGCTCCGAGCTATTTCGCACCGGGTGCTGGTGCAGGAGAATGTGCAGAGCAAGGAGTGCTCTTATCTCCTCACTTGTCTCAACTCAATGAAAGCAAAAGTATCCCCAAATGTATCATTCTGCAAGAGAGAAAAAAAAAAAAAAAAAAAAAAAAAAGGCAGACACAGAGTTCTCCCCCCCCAAAAAATACCCTTGGGTTACAGTGTAGCTTTGACCTAAAAAAATTCTTAATTTCACCTCTGTAAAAACAGCAAGGTTTTAGTAGTTAGAAACTAAGACTTATTTCCACTGTTACATTAAGAATTAATAATATCGAATAATCTCTTGGTGTGGCTTCTTGCAAGTCCAATTCTGCAAAGAAAAGGCAGCTAAGGAGCAGCAGCAACGCTGCATGGATCAGAATTAAGGTTTTTTGCTTCAATAGTTCCCCCTGAAATCCCCCCCCTGCCAACAACTGAATCCCCGATTGCCACATGCACAAACCCAATGTGAAAATCCCAGAGCTCTTCCGAAAATTTTTCCAGCACCAAGAGACAGAAATTCCAAATTCTCCCATGAAATTAAGAGCCCAAAGCAGTTTTGAAAAGCTCTTGCTTTTATTTTCACATCCTTTATCCAGCATAGAAAACATCTGTGCAAAGCTGCTTGCTAATTTGTCTGAGTTAGGATATTTAAGCAGGATTTAGTCCCGATTTAAAAAAAAAAAAAAAATCATGCTAAAGCAAAATTAAACTCAAGGTTTTTATAGTTGTCAAATCAGACTTACTCAGTGTACCGGAGAGAACAAGTCAAGAGAAGCAGTTACAAAGATTTGGTGAGGAGAGAGCATTTATACCCTTCTGCAGATTGCCTGGAGGAGCTGAGACACCCTTTGTGTAAAGGGACTTAATTACTTATGAAGCAAACTTTGTTGCATGTATTACTCCTGTAGTTGCAGTAATTGTTTTGCTCACTGTTTATGATTATCTAAAGCTGAGTTAGGTAATAATACAAAATGCAAATGGTAACTTGCAAGTTCTTTTCATCTTGAAATTTCCTGGGTTTGCTCTACTGATTTCATTAAGAAGTAAAAACATGCAGAGAATTAATGGGCTTATCTTTGCTAAAAAAGATAATTAAAAAAAAAACAAAACAACAATGCAGGGAGTTTCAGTGCTGTCAGCAGCCCTGTGTCAGCACACATGAGGTTTATTTTCCTTACTGGAAATACAAGCTAATATAAAGTATTTGTCTCCATGCCCAGATTAAGCTTCTAGAAAGACAGGACTTGGTTTTTAGCTGATACCATGTTAATGAACTTTAAAGATGGGTTCTTAAGGCAAAGGAAGTCCCAAGTGCAAAAGCTTTAAAGAGCAAAGCCAGCACTTGAGTTATCTTTTCAATAAAAATGAAGCCAGCTCCAATTATGGAGCTGAAAATGTGGAGCTGATTAAATAAATGTTTTGCATATTTCATTCTGCATGAAGTCAGAGCAGTCTAAACTCACTAGGATGTTATTACTATTAACATAAAGCAGTTTCCATGTATGACATACAAAGTTGGTGAACTTCCTTGAGATCTTGGTTTCTGATGTCTCCAGAATATTCCTGATAAGCTCCGTATCCCAAGGGATGTTTTGGGGTGACTACTAAAAGATGAATAATGCCATTAATACATCATTTCATAAACACCATGATGGTGGTGGCTTGGGTGCCTTTAAATGGGGATGGCATTTTAAGCCATGAAGCTTCATTCCAGGGGGAAAGCTGAGTGCAGTGAACTGATTTCTGGCAAAATGGCACCAGCACTGTGACACGGTCCTCCTGGTGGCCTCTGCCACTGGAGGGAGCCTCTTGGTGTTGGAGAATGTCCCATCCATTGCGTGCTTTGTCTCCATGCACATGGGACTTCAGCCTCTTGGTCTGTGCTGTGGCAGAGGTAGCCTCAGGTTTTCATGATTTGGTCCTAACAAGGTAAAAATAATGTCATATATGCCATAGGAGCTCACAATTCAGCTGGAAAGAGTCTATTTTTTTTTTTTCTTTCTCCTTCCAAAGTTTTCAGTATCTCTTGGTTCTAACTCTTGGGCCGTGTCAGCCTGGAAGACATCTCTCTTCCAAGCTTGTCCCCCAAAATTGAAAACATAGGTATAAAATCCCATATAAGAAGTATAAAATTCACCCCTACAAAAAGTTTTGAGCTGAGCAGGCTGAAGTCTCCTTCCCATTCACTTCTGGGGTGTTGGGGAGATATCTGACACAACTGGGAACTCAACCTGGCTGTATTAAGATATTAAGTACAAGTTAATTAATTCTTTTCAAACCCCTCCCATAATATAGCAGTGCTCTACAGAATTTTCTTTTCTTTCTCCCAGTTTCTGTGTGTGACTAAGAAGGTAATAAAGGCAACAGAGGGCAAAGAATAATGCAGACTGCATACACCACAATATAAAATGTTAATATTCTCAGTGCCTATTAATTCTAAATTGTTTTAGAAAATTATATCCTTGTGACAGCAGTAATAATGACTTTTGCCTGGCTAACATGAGGTTGATGTGGTTAAACCAGTTCTCAGCTTCAGAGCACAGAAGTTTTGTTTGTAAAGCTGAGTCAGGAGCACTTGCTAATGAGGAAATAATCAAAGGAAAATACTTGTGGCTGGATGCTTTGCTGATGTAGGTCTACAACATTCATTCTCTTCACTTCAAAGTGTTTCTTCTTGCTTACATCATCTGAATACATATCAGCAAGAATTCTGCTCATTAGGCAAATTTGAACTGAACTGTATGTCCAGATAAGTACCAAGAGTTAATGATGTATTTTATATATTCCAGTATTTTATTTTATTTTATTTTATTTTATTTTATTTTATTTTATTTTATTTTATTTTATATCTTTGATGCAGTTTTTACACTCTCAGAATCTCTGGCTTTGATTCGACACAAATTCCAAGTGAAAATTGAACAATGCAAAATTTGAGGTGGTGAATTACAGTCTAATTAGGACAATGTCAGAAATGACCTTGATTTATCTCTTCTTTAAGGTGATGCTATTGCCCCACACTAGGCGTTACCTGCAGCTATTATCATAATACAATATTTGCATAGGCAACATGTTAATAAGTGTTTGGGAAACATTCCGAGTCCTCAGAATATTCTCATGCTGTTTAATTATGCAGGGTGTTGCCAGAAACACCTTATAAATCCTAATTTATGGCAGAAGGAGCATGATTTAGCATAGTTAGTGGAAAAAAAGAAATATCTATGGGGAAGGTGAAGGATGGGCTTCTCCAGGTGGTCAGAAGCTTACTTCTAGGTGGGATTAAACTAGATTTTGAGTACTGAAAAATGACAAAACTGTCAATATATTCTCAAAGAAAATTAGAGGAAAGGAAAGGGAATAAAGGAAGGCAGAGGACGGACATCTCCCCCATTATGTTCTGTCCAGAACTACACTGCAATGTGTTGTAATACCAGAAAAATGAAATGTTGGCTTGTTCAGTGTAGGATTTAAGGTAAATGGTGTAAAGTCTGCTTGGAAGATACCTAAGTTACACGCTGTTCCTGTTCCCAGCATGGTGGGTTTTCTTGTTAAGCCTGTTTTTGGTCTCTAGATGGAAACCAGAGCCAGGCATATGGATTTACAAGATGCTAAATTTACTTTGTAATATTTGTTCTCCACAGCTCCCTCTGGTTGCCCCGCAAGACATTACACAACTACCTCACTTTCCCTTTAAGTCCTGATTTTTAAGGTATTTTGCTCCCACCTCGACATTTTCATTGTAAGGGATTTAGGTGGCAGCTCATAGAGAGATCAAACTGTTTTTCTTCTATTAATTGTAAGTCCTTGCCTCGGGAGAATTATCTTTCTTCAATATGCATGGACATCTGGATGATGAAGATGCTAGTGGTTTCCTAAAGGTAGATAAGGAGCAGACCAGATTGGGATAAAACTGTGTATATCAGCTTTATCCTACCTGTTAAAATGAAGTTCAAATGGAGTTCAAATGAAGTTAAGATGAAGCTACGTTGTGTTGGGTGGGAAATAGTAATAGAAGTGCTGGGCCTTGAAGGGGATCATATCTGGGATCATCAGTCAGACCTGTCAAAGGCTGGAGTAGGAGCTGTTGTCCCTCTTTATAGATCAGGAATGAATGCACAGAAGCTGAACTGTCAGTAAAGTTCAGAGTAAAGGAGAAGTGAAGTAAAGGAGAAGATGAGTTGTAAAGAAGTAAAGATGAGTTGTAAAGAAGAGAAGTAAAGAGAGATGATGAAGTTGGGCCATTTGTGGAGAGGGAAGAGAATGAAAGGTGTAGACTGGAATGAGATTCAGATTGATGTTGGAAGGAAAGGAAAAAAGAAAACAAAAATATTCTTATGAATGGGGGACACAAAATTTTATGTTCTCAATTTGGAGCTGATCCTGTTTTGAGAAAGAGGTTGGAAGAAAGCCCAATGGGAGGGTTAAAATGCAGAATTTGATCCTCAGCTGGTGCAGGTTTGATTTATCGAGCTTGAAGAGCTAAAATTTCCAGCTGTGTTATCTAAAACAGAGTGTGCTGATCCAAAATGTTGATTTAGAGAACGGTGCTTTCCTTTCTGAATGGCAAACATGCAGAATCAGGCTTGGGCTCTGAAATAAAAGGATGGTTTTCAGTCGTGTGGCATCAGAGTTTGCTGAAACATTGCTGCTGTGCAATACTGGAGTGTGCTGCCTGCAGAAGCTGTTGTACAAAGTTCTTTGGAAGGCTTCGCATGCAGCCTTCACCAGGATGTATTTAACAAGTGAATTTCTCCCCCCCCAGGGGAATCCCATGCATTCATCTCAAATTTTAAGGACGATTTATGGCAGGGAAACCTGAAGTTGTTTAATCAGGAAGAAACCACAGGAATGTAAACAAATCACGCAGGAGAATGAATGGAGTATTTTTAGCAATCTGTGGGTGTAGTAGTTAAATCTGAGCTGAATCATCTGGTGTCCTCCATGACAGACCTCAGATGGGATGGTTAGGGGGTGAGAAATACTGCCCAGCACATAGACCTCTGCTCCTTCATACCTGCCCTGAGGAGGTGGCTTTTAGTAGAAATTAAAGTACTCAAAGCTCAAGGGCTGTAACTACTGATGACACTACTAACAAAGTATCATGAACGAAGCTTTCATGCAAAAAGTGATGTTCTTGCTTGATATTTGAACGTAAGGAGTCTGGTAAGATATTTTTTGATTTACCCCAGCCATTTGTGTTCTGGAGGAAAATTAGAAGCATATTTAACATGAGGGTTTTGAACCTGCTCCTGCTAAATAACTGGAGGGAGGTGTTATTGCTGGGAATTTCCTTGAGAGGGCAGACTAAAAACTTGGAATGAGCGATGTAAAAGTGCAAATTTAGGAAATGAGCAAAGAAAAAGAACGTAAATAATAAGAGTGATCTGTGCTGCACATAAGACAAGCTCTCGGAAGCTGGTCTGGGAAGGAGAAGGATGTTAAGGGTAAATTGGGAATGACAAGTCTGTTGCATGGGGAAGTTTTTTGAAGTGATGAACAATCCCTTTTCACATGCAAGGATTATTATCAGCTGCATCTGGTGTAGATGAATAGGTACTACTTGATAGTAAAGATCTGATTCCAGGACATCCAAACTGAGATACATGATATTAACTTTATTATGGGCACTTTGCATATGTAAATCAATAGAAAGCACTTCGGAAGTATTTCAAAACTTTGCTTGAGAACACCTGGAGATTTCCTGGTGCATGATTTTGCCCTGTCTGTCCCTTAGAGAGGCACTTCCCATGCTAGAGGTAGCTGGGAGTATAAATCTGATTAAACCAAAGCCCAGGCACTACAGAATCTGTGCCAGGGAATAAACCCAGACTTTTAGTAGACAGTCTGAGCCCAGGTGATTCTTCCCCTTCCTGCAGGCTGTACCCATGTGGAGTTTCCAACTCTGATGCCAGTGCTGAACCCAACTGCCCCCCTTCACAGCATGGCCATTGCCGAAAGGTCTTGGCCACGTAGCAGCTGAGTGTGTTTGCAGCAAAATTAATTTTGGCACATATATGCCAAGTTATTTTGTTTTTTCATGCTGACCAACAGAGGTTTGGTGTGGATCCTTGGGGAGGGAGAAAGAAAAGACAGACACCATCCTCTTGGGGCAGGTTTTGATCCAAATGAGCAAGGATCCTCTATCATAGACACTAGGAGAAGCAGCATGGTATTTTTATTTAAAGAGATGTGTGAATTTAGTGGTGGGTGGTAGCTACCAGTGATGGATTTACTCATCTGCCATTATATAGACCACTAGTTGAGCCACATTCATGGGGCTAGGTTGTGACAAGGTACTGATATTCAAAATATATTAATAGTTTGCTTTCATTCCCAGTGCTGGTTGAGCATAATGCTTCTTGATTGCTCAAGTGAAGAGAGATGTCTGGCTTCACCTGTCTTGAGATTTGTTGTGTATGCTTCAAAAAAAAACCAAAGAAAAAACCAAACCCCAAGCGTGCAGTGATTTGTTGAACTTTAAAAAAGCTTTTAATTAAAACTCAGTGTAATTAGAACAGCGTGAAAAAGCGATGCTCGCAATCCTCATACACATGTTTCTAAAGCTGAGGTGTTGCTCAACATCTGGATGTTTAAATCCAAAGGCAGAGCCTTACTTTTGCAAGGCTATTTGTGTGCACAAATATAATTAATGTTTGCGAAACATCCTGAAAACTTCAGAGATCATTGTTATTACTGGAAGGATCATACAGGAACCATCCCAGCTTGGGTTTGAGTTCTGGAAAAAGAAGTTGCAGACTGAATTTGCAGAACTTGAGAAGAGCAGTATGGAGAAAATGTGCTGAGGAATGGGAAGCAGTCCCTTGGAAATTACAATGGGGAAAAGTCTCTGGTTTAAAATCTTAGGAGGCAGCAGGTTTTGTCTGACTTAAGGATGTGAACTTTGTATTTTTTCATGGATTTAATTCTACCAGCCTGGCCAAAAATTGTATTTGTCCTTTTTTTTTTTTTTTTCTATTTTTTTAAAGCAAAACAACAGAACAAACTAAAAACACCAAACAGCAACAAAAAACCCCACAAAAATTATTTTGAAAACACAGAATGAGGCAGCAGGGAAAAATATTGACCCTTCTGAGTCACAGTACATGGATAATTAAAAGCAGAATTGCTCTTCTATTCTGCCCTTAGTGCCTCTTGGGGGGAACATGAGCACAATAATCTTCAGCACAGTAACTCATTAGTCCTGGTAATTGCTATATGTTGGCCAATATATATATAAATATATTTGGTTTGCACGTATCCACATTGCAAATTCTTCTTGCACAAGCTGTCCCAACGAAGTCACCCAGAGCAAGGATTATAATGCTCTGCTGCTGCCTGTCCATGCATGCTCAGTGATTTTTCTCCTATTTTGGGGAAATAACCTTGTGAATTATGATGGGAAATTATTCTAGCACCCTCCGTGCAGGGTGCAGCATCCTTCAGAGACAGGAGCCTCTTTCTTCCATGCAGTTTGGGTCAGTTCTTGAAAAGATTTGGAGATTTAGTTAATGTTGGCATGGGTGCTGAGCATCAGGAAAGTGACAAGGCTGCTTCTAGTGGTCTGAAGGGTTGAATAATGAAGTAGAGAGAAAAAAAAAGGAAAACCAAAAGGTGCATGCTGCATGACAGTATTTAATGGGAACGAGAAGCTGAATATACATGTGCAAAATTAAATGGATAGGATATAATCAGAAGACTTCCAGGACTTCATGAGGATTTACAATGAATCTCCAGTCCCATGATTTTGTTTAAGTTGTTCGTTCTTCTTTGATTGGAAGCTTTGGACAAAGAAATCTGCTATTACAATTGCTTGAAGTATTTTTTTTTCCCCCTAGCTTGCATCAGATGGGATATAGGCAGAAAAAGAACCTGGGAAACCATTACATCATGGGTCGAAGCAGGAATAAAGCACAAGAAAGACTTAAAAATGCCTATTTTTAAGAAATGCTAAGTAGAGCTGATTCTCATGGTAAATGCTGGTTCAGCAAAATGCACAAGCAAGTAGGAATTTTGATAAAATTTCATTTTGGAAGACAAGATTTTCAGTCATATAATTTTGAAATATTTTATGCTTTTTATTTCAAGAGAAACTGATAATAAAAAGTCAATGTTGGCATAGAAACTTCAATTTATTGGGTTACATTTTTATTAAACCAAAAAATATTTTTGAAAATCTTGTTGCTTGGAAAATTGTGATTTTATTATTTCATCCTAATTTTGGATAAGATCAGGAGTGAAATTTCAGTTTCTTGCCGTTTGGAAATTCTAGTCCTTATGCAGGTCTAATGCTGGGAAGCCATCTTTTTATTGCCTCCCCTGGGATCTGTGGGAGCTCAGCACTTCTATGATCCATTATCCATAAACTTAGTCATGATCTGTCTTACTGCTCAGTTCTGCTTTTCACTTTATCCACAGATATTCGTGTTGGATTTAGGTTGGTCTGCAAGTTTTATAACAAAACGGTTGGGACAAGTGAGGAGAAAAGAGATTAAAGTTTCCTGGATCATAATACGATAATCCTGAGTTACAAAGCGTCCCAGAACCACACAAACCCCTAAACCCAAGAGATCCCCTGGAAGCAAATAAGTTTTTGACATCGAATAAGGCAGTAGATCCCACTATGGTTTGCTGAGGAAAAGAAGTGAGAATTGGGCCTGGATATATCACGGAATAGGGTGGTGAGTCTGGATCCACTATGTCCACTATCGTATCGGGATATTTTACGACACAGGTCTCATTGGTGGTGAAAGCAAAGGGCTCTGGGCAGACCAACCCTGGTGGTAGGCAGCACTCATTGTAGGGAGACATGGGAGAGATCCAGACCTGGAACACAGGAGGAGGGAGGGGAGAAAAGGATGTTGTTAGTCCAATGAGAAATGTACAGATTAGATATTAAGATTTGGGGAGGACAGGGCTGTGTGCTGGAGGTTGTTGGGATTGCTGGTAAAAGGAGGATCTACAAGGTGCACATAGTTCAGAGAGTAGTTAAATGTTTGTCTAGGTTCCTTTTTTCCACCCAGTACTGCTTGTCCTTCCTGTCTAACCATTTTGAGCTTAATTATTCCAGTATCTTTGGCTATTTTTCAGATTATCACTGTCTTCATCCTAAAATGCTCTTGTCCTATTTCTTCTTTTTCTTCCCAGGATGTTCAGTGAATTGCACTGCTCTGTCCCACTCCTCCTATTGCCAATTCAAACCCTGCTGAAAGCTGTAACCCCAACTCCATGTTTTAAACTTCAGTTTTAATCCTCACTGCCCTGGCAAAACCAAAACATGGGGGTGAAGTCATTTACCTCATGTCACCTGATTAGAAGTGGAACAAGGTGATCTGGAATGGAGATCCACCCATCTTTTATTAGTCTCATTATATGTCATCTGGATTACCATATCTTGTATTTGAAAACACACAGCTCTTTAAAACTGTACCTGATATCAAGGCCAGATTTTTTTGGGCATTGTGTAATTATAAATTAAGAGGCTGTTCTTGCCCTAAATTGTGCCCACACTAATTGGGCAAGGCAAATAAGGTAAGGGAGAAGTGATAATTTTTGTCACTTTATCAGTGTGAAGCTCATGTGGAAGGGACTGAGGGCTGGCATAGAGAATGGGCCTGACTGATTTCTCAGATGAGGCCCCACATTTACCCCCCACCCCCGAGTCTGTGGAAGAGAAAATTCCGGGGGAATTTCTTGTGTCTCCCTCTAAACATCACATTTTAGCCGCAAGCCATCGTTGCCATCTCCAGTCCCTCAGGACTGGGTCTTCAGCTTTTTCCAATTGAACCCTAATCCTTTGACTTGAAGGTAAGAAAAAGGCAACACCAGAATATTTTACCAGCTAGAGAGCTGGCTCTGAACTGGTTAATTATGTCTTTGGGAAAAGAATTGCTACTACAGATCAGTCTAAGGGTCGGGATCCTTCAGTGACCTCATGCAGACAAACCATTTGTCAAAGCTCATGCTAGTAGTCATCACAAGAGATGAAGGAGCACTGGTGCATTCCTTCTAGATTTGGAATTTAACACTAAAAATATATTTTAAATAAAAGTGTCTTCTTAGTAAGAAAAATCTTAGTGCTGATCCCTGTAGGATTTTGAAAATACTTAAGGTGAGTTCTCCAACTGTTAAAAGACACCGTAGCTTCCTTGGAGACAGCTGCATGTAAAAACATCATAAAAAAGTGGTTTTTTATTCAGCAACAATTTCTTTAATGAAACCTCATCTCTATAATAGGGAAAGAATGATTGCCAGTATGAAATTATTGAGACTCTTTAGAGTTCTGAGGGACTTTAAACACTGTCCCCGTTGAAATGAATTGCTGTCCTGAATGCTAATGTAGTTTGCAAATGCCAGCTTCCACTTCTGAAGTGTAAAACTTAAATTGTCTTTAAACTACAGGACAATAGAAAGTATATTTCTAGAAGAACACCCCCTTGCTGTTTCCTAAGTTTAACCTATCATTTGATAATATTGAGATAGCAAGAAATAATTGATTCAAAATTGACTTACCCGGATCACCAAGGAGAGGAGTTTAGGAAAAGTGATTAGAAGCGTTCTACGTAGCAAATGCTTTTATATACGCAGTCAAATTGCCTGGAGGATGTGACACCCTTTTTGCATGAAGTCTTAATTAGTTGCAAAACAAACTTTGCTGCATGCATAACTTCTGCAAGTAATGAAACTGTTTTGCTCGCTGTTTGTGTTTGCTAGCAATTGGATCCTCACACAGTGTGCTAACTCCACGCTACACCCCCCAGGCAGGATTCACTTGAACATTTCATGGGTCAAAAAGAACTTGATATACTTCATTAACCACATTTCAGTTATATCATGAGTTGATCAAGCATTCTTTTATTTGCATATTTTTACACCCTCAAATTCAATCTGTGAAAAAGGTGCCAGAGAGCATCAGTAACACCATTTGCTTTCAGGGAACAGAATTTTATTTGCATTTCCCAAATTGGACATGTCCAGCGTGGAAAAGAGTTTTCCTCTGAAATGCCTTGGAGAGCATTAAACGTAAAAGAAAACTGCTCTTCTCCCAAGTGACTATTCCTGGCTGAGAACAACTCAAATTCATAGTGATTTTTCCAGTGGGGTCAATCACCTCTCAATGGGATTGATCCCTTGGGACAGAGCTCAACGTTATCTCACGTCCACTTTAGTCTTTACAAATAACACTTGCATAGGATTTAAGTAGTGCACGTGGATTTGCTTCACATCTCTTTGCAGGGATTGACTGTGTTGCAATTAAAGGCAGGTAGGTGCCACCCACTTTTTTTTTTTTTTTTCTTTGCCACTGACTCAAGGTGAAGTCACAGAGCATCACAGTTGTTGGGTTTTTTTTCCCTCCATTTTTTTTAAACTGGGTTGAAAAGGATGATATTACAGAAAAGGGAAGTTTGCAATGACTGTGCTCAAACTGGTGTTTCCATCCAAGCTGTTTTGCTGTGACTGTGCCAAGGTGAATCCTGAGGGAGGGGGGGGGGGGGAAATACACAAAAAATAGCTCTGTTCTGATGAGAACTTAATTTGACACCACTGAGAGACAGAAGTTTAATATAGGACTGCCAAATAATTAGAGAACATGGGAACTGATACTTTGTCAAGACTTATGGGTGAGCCAGGCACGTGGATTAAAAAAAAGATTTTATACACTTTTTAAAGGGAAAATCAGTATGATAGGAATATTGTGCTGAAGGAGAGGGAAATCAGGATCAACGTAGGAACAGACTTCTGGAAAAGCCACCAGTTAGTGCAGTTACGAGTTTCTTGGCCTAACAGTCAGCTTGTAAATCAGAAACAGGTTTTTTAATACATAAAAGGTATTCCTTATTAAAATTTCCTCTAATGCCAGGGGTAGGGATCATTTACATATCTGGGGGCACACTTAAGTACAATACAACTCTCTGGGTTGCTTTAGCAGAAGTGATGCCCAATGTTTTGTCTGCAGAAATGACTTTTGTTCTGTTCACAGGCTCCCATAAATGCTTTTGCCTTAGGACCCCTGCAGACATCGTCCCAGGCAACAGATAATTCATGATATGAAGGAAAAAATTTAATTAAACAATAATTATGAACAGAGGAGCCTTTTCTGCTGGTTTGCAAGGCAAGGAAGGGAGGCACATTGGCTCTCAGAGTGGCTGCCCTTCACTTGGAATATACTTCTTGTGAAAAACTTTGCATAATGTGCAGTATTTATTTTTTTATTATATTTATTTGTCGCTGATTTTTCTGTCTTTTAGTCCCTTTTAACCTCTTTTCTCCATCACCACTACTGGTGCATTAACATTGCATTATCTAAAACATTTCAAAACAAAACCTGGCTGCTTGAAGCCATAGGAATAAAAATCCAAGTGCCTATTCCTTCTGCATAATATCCATAAGATAAAACCTTTCCTGTTTGCTGCAGGGAGTCTCATCAGGGAGGTAAAGGGTTGGGGTTCATTTTTTACAAATTAAGGTCTGTCTCTTGTGTCACTGATTTTTCAGCATGTGAATCTGTAGGGGAACCTGGAAGTGAAGCAGTTACTTCACTTTTTGCCAGAAGGTGGCCAAAAAAACCCAAAGTTTGGAGTAAAAAGATGGATTTGCTGTTTGGATTTTTCTTTTTTTAAGGTTGTTTTTAGGATCATAAGGAGATACAGCAGGTATCATTTGGTTGGAAAGTCGTAGATAGGGAGGTTAATGTCTATTTATATATGTTTATTTTCATTCATAATTCATTTAGTAATATTTGGTTCTTGGAATTTAAGCACAGATGAAGAAAGAGCTCAATTGTACCAGTATAAAATTCACAATATATGCTGCTGGTAAGGTAAGTGAGAAGAAACCTTAAAATCTTATAGGTAAACAAAATCCAGTTTTTAACTGACCAAATTTATAATATTTATTATGATAAAGTTGATCTTGAAGAAAAACTGGCTGCAAGCTACACTCATCCTCTCCAGCTGAATCATCTTGTGCCATTAATTCAGGTTTAGCATAACCTGTGCTTCTCTTCTGGGCCTTCCCTTCTTCTAAATTCTGTCCCAGAGACTGCTCAGTGCTTCACGTTCATGAAATCCTCTTTTTACAGCCCCTTGTGCCATGGTATCTCATGGAACTCCTTGAGACTTTTACTCTCTTTGCAGTTTTGGGCACTATATAAAATTCTACCTGGCCCTTCCCTGGCAGCTGGAGTTTTCATTCCCTTTGGCAAATTTTAATTCTAGTTATTATCTAGGTTTAATAGTGAAGCACAGAGGCTAAATGAATTGTCAGAGGTCACTTGGTGAGCAGACGGAACAGCCTGGAGTAAAACACCCTTTCCTCATTGACTTTTATAATATTATTTGTAATTTGAATTTGCAGCAGCTCTTTGAAGTCCTAACTGAGATTGCAGGGCATTAGGCAAACAAAGGGCAAATCCCCATCCTGAGCAAGAAGCCTTAAAACTGATTTGGCTTGAGAAACACCAAAAAAGGGATTGCTCTGTCTGTTATAAATGCACCATTAATCCAGAAGGGGTTAGAGGAGGGGCTGTCAGTATGAAAAAGCACAGAGAGCACTCCCTGATATGTCCCAAAATGCTTTTTTCCAGTTTTACCTTGGAAGATTGCAGCAATCAGGAAGTAAAGACATACCTGAGTTTTCATGAATTATTTAATTTCATGAGTAGCCATTATAGTCTTAGTGCTGTTTCCCACATTAAACTGAGGATTTGGTGTAAAAGCTTAGTCACAGGATTGCTGGAGTGGCTACAGCCACAGCTGGGCTGGTGCTTTGGACTGCAGAACATCCTTCTCTCTAGGGTAGCCACATTATGGGAAAGAAAAGAGACCTGAAATTGAATTTGAAGAGATGGTGTCCAAAGGAATTAGATTCTTTTTCCCCCCACCTTACTTAGAATGAACAGTGAACATTGATTTTTTTTCTTTTCTCTCCCCACAAAACAGAAGAATTTTTCAAAACTGCTTGAACTATTTTAAGACACCATCCTAGGCTAAAATCCATGGCACTTGGAAATCTAAGCTGTCACTTCAGAAATTACCAATGCCTGCAAATGACTAACTATGCAGTAATGACCTTTCTTAAAAAAAATAATACCCTTTAAATGAAAATCCTACATCAAAAATCATCCCTTAGGTGGAGTGGTTGGTTACCAGGGAACAATTGTTTCAGCATGGATTTATCTGCTCTTCTGAAGAGAACAGTTAAAAGAAGGAAAAATAAAGAAAATAAATGAAGAAGGGAAAGAGCAAGTCTATGTTGTGGATATGTTCTTAAATTAATTGAAAGATTAAAGAAGTCTTTTGTGCGTGAGGTCCTAACTCAATACCTGTGTTTTTTGTTTTGTTTTGTTTTGTTTTTTCCTTAAGTAAGTTCTGCATTCTGTCTGTGTGTGTCAGGCTGGCCTGATTTGTTCCTTTTTTCTGACCTCCTTATTTTGCTTGCATATGTATAGGAGCCTAATCCTTTGATCAAATAATTCTCCTGGCTTCTATGAAAAGGCCTCTGAGTCTCAATAAAGGGTCTTCTTTTTTTTTTTCCTTTATTAATATGAGTAGTTAAGCTCCTTGAGACCCTCCCCCTAAAACCAAACAAAATTAAACAAGATGTGGAGGTCACCATGCTTTTACATTTATTCTGTTTTCACGTGCATAGCAAGAGATTGTAATTTCAGAGAGATCAGATATTGTCTGAGGAGGAGGGTTTAGGTTTTTCCTGCACTAGGTTTCATCAGTTGCCTGTTCTGAGAAGTTGGGCAGCAGTGCAAAGGTACTTTTCAACTGAAAATCAAGCAAAAATATGGTATGATGCAATTACCTTAATACATAACTACAGAATGCACATTAATAACCTTGACATTTATTTCAGGGTGACTTTGTAACTCTGTTTTAAAGCACTGCAATCGTGCTGGATGCTTAAAACATGATGATGAGTGTTTTGCATGTATAAATCATCAATGAGAGTTTTGCAAAGTGCTTTGAAATCCTTTAATCTGAAACTTCCGTAGGCTGTTCCCAATGACTGGCATTGCTGTGGGATCTTTACAAAGACATCTGAATTATTTTAAGAAAAGAAAACAGTAGCAATATCATCTAAGACTATGAAATGGCTTTCAGAGGAATGTGGTGGAACACGAATGCTTTCTATGCTGAAATCTCTGTCTTTCCCAAGATGGTCCCCAGCAGGGGCAGCATCTTCCATACAGAAATTTTCTTGCATAGTCAGAGCAGATTCTGCATTAAACTTGTAAAGGGAGGGTTTTTTTTTTACACCCAGCCACAAATGTCCCAGTATTAGGGGAGAGATCTCTTGCTGCTCATCAACCTTCTCCAAGCAGCTGTTAAGGCAAAATTCTCCTATCATTCTGAGGGCAAGATCCAGGTTCTTTGGGATCAAGAAGTACTAAAATATAGGAGCCAAATAAAGCAAATTCCTTCTGCCTATATTTCAGATAATGTGAATTGACTCTCCCTGTTCCTTGGGTATGGCAAATGACAGAGGTCACTAAAGTAATACCCATGATCTATTGCTTCATCCAGAGCATAGTGATTCCCTGAAATACCTCCTCTGGGATCCCCATGAGCCCATCAGAGGAGCTGGGAAAGACATCCAGGGAGGCAGAATTTAAAAAGTTACCCCCCCCAAAAAAAAGAAAATATTTTGGTTGTCAAAGCTGGGATGTCTCAAAGAAAACAGATTTTTAGAGATCACTTGCCTTGGAGATGAGACATCTCAGAGCTGGTTTTGGAGTCAGGAGGAACCAGCTGTTTCCAAAGTCTCCTTCTCCTTTCCAAGCAGTGCACTTCAGCCTCCAGCCCTCCTGTCTTCTCCTTAGGAATACCACAACTGGATAGGATTTGAGGGGAAAGATGACTTGGGAACAAGAACATCAGCCTGGTGACAGGCAGCCTTCTAAAACCACTGGCAGTTGTGCCATTGAAGAGGGGCTGGTTCCTGGAATCCACTCAGAGGAAAGGAAAATCCTTTGTCAGTGAGATGACTCGTGTCCTGAGAAAATAAAAATTGATTAAAATTAGAAGGAATGATAGGAATGATTGCAATGCCATCCAAACCATTGGAAAGGAGTTGATTTGCATCTAGTGGGATCCAGGGCCACCAAAGGCTAAAGGGTGAGTGGGACCTAGTCTGAACTCAGGGTAGGAGATTAAAAAAAAAAGCTTTATGAGGCCAGAAATCATGACCTGATTGGGAGCTGATAAGTGGGATGACATGCGTGACTTTGATCTGTTTATCTGAAAGGGAGATGATTACTCAATTCATGGGTGTCGGAAGTCAATACCAGGCTTTTAGTATAATAACACAGCACTCAGCCTCCATAAATTGTTAATGAGTGCTTGTGATCTGACATCTGATCCAAGGCGGACGCGGAGCTTCCTGATAAGAGTTATTGCCCTAAGGAGCCCTCCAGCACACCTCATAATTTAAGAAGGATTTACAGAGAGAAAAAAAAAAAAAATAGAGTAAAATTACTGCTCTATTAGAGAAGCAAACAAGTAGCAGGTAAACAACTCTGGACAGGAAATCTGGCTGTAGGGAAGGGCAGATCTCAGGTATGGGAGACACTTTCCCTGCCTAGCTCATCCTGTGGGCTGGCAGCCAAGGCTTTTGACACAGCAGCCCACAGAGGAGCTATGTGGGGACATATAAAGTTTTTGTCATACGTGGTGGCTTCAGCTTTTCACCCTGATTCTTCCTTGCAGACCCTTTCATCAGGGTTGATGTTCAAATAAACATCCCAGGGACTAACCAAAGCTTTGAGTGCAGAATGACACTTTGTCAGAAAAGGTTAGCGTGGCCAGAAATGTCTTTTTTATTATGATTATATTTTTTTTAATGTGAAAAAAAAAAATTCTGTCTAGAAAAATTGAAATAGAAGGGATCACGCTGGATCAGACTTTTCTGTCCAATAAAGTGTCATGACAAGTCTCAGACTTTTCCTGGGTTAACCTGAAGGAGCCCACCAACAGTGAAAGATCCATCTCCAGACAGTAGGTGTGAGTTTTATAAAAGGTTATTATTATGACACACACAAAACTATTTTTTAATGAAAAAATTAACCCTGGTTTCTGTAGCTATTAAATATTGCCTACTTAGGTAGTACAATGACTCTGTGATGTTATTATCCTAGTGACATAACTATTTAAATGTTGTCATATACTTGCAACATTTACATAGAATATACACTTTCTGTGTCTCAACAATTAATGAGTATTTGGGCCTAACTTTGAAGTTCTTTCCTTTAAAGACGTTGAAGGAAAAACTTCAATGTTGTTCTACAGCCCTAGGGGAACTGCAGACACACCTCGGTGGCTTTAAAATATATAATTGTAGTAAATGAAAGATCAAGATTCTGATGTTGCTCGGTAGAAAACTTTAAAAAGAAATACAATTTTTTGAGTAAAAGGCTAATTTAAAAAAATATTTCCACTAATCCCAGAATTGATCACTTATTCCACCTCAATGATTGCTACAGGAAACATTCCCAATGAGGTTGGTTTTCCTCTTAAAAGAATAAAATTAAAGTCACAAATCTGAGTGTCATGTTTTGTCAGAACTCTGCTGGTTGGATAATTTTATCCCTTCACAGTCAGTTAAATTCTTATTTAGGTTTGGTGTTTGGGTTTTTTTCTTGTTGGTTGGTTGGTTTGGTTTGGTTTGGTTTTTTCTGTAGCTGTGATGTATTGGGCTCCGTTTTCATGAATGAAATTAAACATTTTTCTTTTCTGAAGTGCTTCATGCAATAGTATAAAACTGTAAGCTTCAGACTTTCTTCATTGGTCTTCATTTGGTTAACCAAAATTACCAACTCCAATTATTCAAAGGTACCACGAATGATTATTTGCTACACCACCTGAATGAAACACTGGGTTTTCTGTGTTTGGGTATGGTAATAAATCAAATGCAAGTATGTGCCCAAGCAATTGCACAGATGCCCTCCTCTTGTGCTCTCAATTGCTTTAATTTCTTTCCTACAGTGCAGTTGTCCAAATATTACAAATGGACGCTTTGGGTACCAAATTGTTATATGAGTGCATAAAACCATGGAGCATTAAACCCCTAATTAAAACCAGGGACACAAAATGTCTTGCAGCCCATATTCAACACCAGATGCTGAACGGTGTCTTTCCACTGAGAAATGGTTTGTCAAATTATTTTGGGTTTGCTTTAAAAAGAAAAAGTCTGATTTGCTCTGCTAAATTCCTAAGCCAGCATCTTTCAACACTTAGAGCACTTTCCCCTTCGAGTTTCATCTCAGTCATTTATTGAGATGTTTGTAGATCTTGTGCTATTGGAGTCTTCACTGCTGGCAGTACAAAAATTCAAAGTCCTGCTATAAGAAGAGTTTTTCTCCTAGATTGTGGATATCTGGACTGTCTGATATTGCACCAGGAATTTTGTTTGATAACGATATCAAGAAGATGCAACTGAGTATCAGGCCAGGTAGAAACAGCCGATCTGTCCTTCCACAGTTTGAATGTGAGTCAGTGAAATCTGATTTTTCCATTTCAGCTCAGTGAGATAAATCTCAGCCTGAGAGATGCCAGGAAAGGGTTATCCATACAAGTAAATGCTCCATTTTCTGACCCCATGTGAAAACAGCCTCCAAAAAGAACTTAGTATTGGAAAAAAAAGGAAAGAAAAAGCCCACCCTGAGTCTTTACAGAAGCAGCTCTGCAGATCAAGGGGAAAATTGTTTCTAGAAATGACTTGAAGTGGTAACTTAGCATGGAAGAACATGCTTTTTAAAATGCTGTCGTGGTACCATGTGTTGTGTTGGGAATTAAAAAGAAGTGGAGATTCTGGAATATTAAAATGTGGTGACACAATCATTGAAAAATCATGATGTAGTTTTTGAAATAAAATGGTTAATGTTGATTAAAAACTAAAAATCTGTTTCTCTGCAGGGTATGTGACTTTATTAAGCTTTTATCTAAAAAAAATATTTCACACTCAATGACAATGTGGCAAAATCCTAAGAAATCGAGAGAAATACTTAGACACAGATTTGTACAAAAGATGCAAATTTTCCAACCAAATAACTCAGTTTTGCATCATTCTAATTTGTAAATGGCCCTGTGAAAGACAAGCAGTGACTAAAATGACAGAATGAAACGCTGCTTACTGAGCAGATCACCAGAAATGTCTAAATTACCAGAATCAAAGAGCTATGCCTGAAATTCATTTGATTTCTAATTATGTCCCATGAACCAGGACTCCAGGATGGAATGAGAATGCTATTAGCAGGAAAATGGGAAGGGAGAATTGCAGGTACCAAATCAAAGCTTCACCATTAGGGAGAGCTTCACACGCAAGATGAACTTGCTGGTAGCACATTCCATGTGCAAAGGGTGCTTCTGGCCCTGGGGCAGGCTGGGGCAGTATAAAAGGCAGTCCAACTGCAGGCTCCATCATTCACTTCTCTTGCCTTCTCCTGCTTGGTGAACAAGGTAAGAAGCAAGTGCCTTTGACTCTTCTCTTCTTTGTCCTTTTTCTCTTTCTCTTGTACCTTCGATTCAGTTTTTGCCTGTGTTGAGTTTTGCAGAGGAACGTGTTCTCTGACCCTTCTCCCAGCATCTCTGTTCTCTCTTTTCTGTATTGAGGGGAAGTGGGAGGAAATCTTGGGTTCTCTTTGAAGGGAAATCTGGAGAACTGGGGATCCTAATGCTCTCCTCCTTGCTACTCAGCCTGTCCCTGCTGCCCAGCCACTGCCTTTTCTCTTGCCCAGCAGGCTGTCAGGCTGCACCTCACAGTCTGCCTGTGTTTTCCCTGCCCTCTCTCCCAGGTACACCTCTGTCCCACAGCCATGTCCTGCTACGATCTGTGCCGTCCCTGTGGCCCAACCCCACTGGCCAACAGCTGCAACGAGCCCTGTGTCAGGCAGTGCCAGGACTCCCGGGTGATTATTGAACCATCCCCCGTGGTTGTCACCCTGCCTGGACCCATCCTCAGCTCCTTCCCCCAGAACACTGCTGTGGGATCCACCACCTCTGCTGCTGTTGGCAACATCCTGAGTGCTGAAGGAGTGCCCATCAACTCCGGGGGCTTTGGCCTCTCTGGGCTTGGTGGTCGCTACTACTCTGGCAGAAGGTGCCTGCCCTACTAAAGCTGGGCTGGATGTCCAGTGAGTGCCTCGACCAGGAAGCCCCAAGCCAGGTGCTGGACTGAGGACGGAGCTGCTGGCCAGGCTTTCCAGATGGGCTGAGCCCCCTTGTGCCCTCCTGCAAGGTGCCAGCCTGTGCTGCCTGGAAACACGGCCACCTGATGTCTTCTGCTTCTCCTGCTTTCTTCTCCACATCACGAGTGCCTGTTGTCTCCTGCTGCCCTGTGCCTTGGGTTCATCCTGAAGGCAGTTGAGAGGGGCCCTGCTCATGCCCCTCAGCCCATGTGTGTGGGCAGAAGATGCGTGTCCCATTGCTGTGCAGGGGTGCCTGAGTGTCAGCTGCCCTTGGAGCAGCCTGGGAGAGGTCTCCTTGCTCATGTCCTGCTTTTTTTCTCTCTTTATACTCATTAAAGTTGATGTTGCATTGTATCCTGAGTCTCCTCGTGTTCCTTCCCCTCCATGGGATGCCTGGACAAGCTGGTCCAGAGGCAAGGGGGTTGTAGTGGATGGTAAAGGGTGGGTGGGGAAAGCTTGATTTTGGACCTTCCTCCTGTCTTGAGGAGGTGAGTACCCTCAAGCACCATTGGAAGAGACATGAGATGATGGAGTAGTGTGTGTTAGTGTCTTAATATGGGACAGGTAGATGTGTCCCCAAGAGACACATGGGCATCAAGTGAGGTTGGATACTGGCTTCCAGTTGGGTAAGTTATTGACCTGATGGAATATATTTCAGTGGAGGCTGACACCCACTTCACTCTGTGTTAACCACCTGCAGTGCATCCTTATCCTTCTCTTATCCAAGTCCTCCTTCCAAGCACTGGAACTGGAGGGAGATCCTAAGCAGTTGAAGGGACATGTGGCAGTGTGGGCAACTATGTTAAGGTGATTGCAACCCACTACTAAATTTGTGCAAAATGGTGACAGGTTGAGCATAAATGTGTAAAATGTGTAAGGGAGGGAGCTGGACACACAGGTGTTATTCTATGTCTGAATGAGATGAGCAGGGTCAATGGCATGGCTTGGAAACTCTGAGGGCTGTAAAAAAGCAATAAAAGTACTTGATGTCCCAGTGGAGGAGTCCTGTGGTCAAAAGCATTGGGTGTTGTGGAGTCCTTGTGTGTGTGTCACTGTGTCTGGAAGGGAAATGGCTTCTGAGCAGATGCACAGCAAAAGTTAATTCAGCCGCTGTGCAGACTGTGTCTGGAGAGGTCCCAAGAAGTGAATGTTTTGTGTCTCCAACCAAGCCACAGGCTGGGGAGACTGAGGGTGTGGTTCCCCACTGGGTTTTTTTGCAGTCCCTCCATCCCATGCCACAGGCAACACTTTGATCCTGCTCCTCCAGTCATGCTTCTAGTAGGGTAGGAGTGTCTTGGGTTAGTGCAGTGATGTTTGGGAAGCAGGGATTCACAGGGTGGCTACGGTGAGAAGCTGCTGAAAGCTTCACTGCTTCCAGTTCTGGCCCTGCCTCTGGCCAAGGCTGAGCAGCTATGGGAAGCTGAATGTGCCTCTTTAAGTTTTACATTCATGAAATGGAAAATGAAATGGCTTTTTTTTTTTTTTTTTTAAGAGTGTAGAGCAGAGAAGAGGAGGAGGTGAGAATAATGCCGGAGCAAAGATACCAGTGTCAGTGAGGATGGAGGGGGAGAAGGTGCCCAAGCAGAGATTTCCCCACAGCTCATAGTGAGATTTCAGGCTGTCTCCCTGCAGCCCGTGGAGGTGGTGCCTTCCCTGAAGAATCACAGTGGGCAGGTGTGGAACTGCTGCTAGGGTGGGTCACAGATGGGCAGGGGGTGAGCTGCAACCTGTGCAGGATCACTGAGAGGTGTAGATATACGGATCTGTAGCCATGGAAAACCTGGCACCAGGGAAGGTGATTGTGGGTGAAGCAGCTGTGACTGGGCAGCCCACACTTGAAGCTGTTAATGAACCTGGTGGGAGGGACTTACGTAGGAGGGGTTCATGAAGGATTGTATCCCATGAGAGAGACCCCAAGTTGAATTAGGGGAAGGCTGTGAGAAGCCCTCGTCATGAGGAGGGAGTGGCAGAAACAAGATGACCCCAAACTCCCACTGCCTGTCCCCCTGTGCTGCTGACGGGGGGGGAAGGGGGCAGGAGAGAAGCAACTCAGGCACAGGAAGAAGGGAGGGGTTGGAGGAAGGTATTAAGATCTGGCCATGATTTCTCTTTCTTCTGATAGATTAAATTACCTTTTTTTCCTTCCCAAGTTGAGTCTGGCTGGTTTTACCCACTACCATAATTGGGGAGTGAAAAACCTCCCTATCCTTGTAGGAATTACTAAGACTTTGGGGGGATTTTCTCCCACAGTGGGGTGGGATCTGAGTGAGCAAAAGTCTGGTTGGTACCAGCTGGGCCTATAACTGTGACCAGCAGGCACCTCTTGTCCTGTGCTTTTCTGCCTGTTCTTGGAAAGGCTCATGGGCCCTGTTTGCTGCAGAGCAGGGCTGGGTGTCCTGTGGCAATTCTTCCAAGTGATGCCTGGTGTGTGAGCAATCAGGATGGGCAAAGTAGAAGTTGTGGCAATGACATGGGCAGAAAGAAGGATGTGTGCATATTGGATAGCAAGTGCCTTGGTGACTGGAATACCTCCAACTGTGCCAGAGGTGTCCAGCGAAGAGTACTGCAAGGCAAACCACCTTTGTTCTTAAGCACTGATATTTTGAAACAGGAAGGGATGAAGAAGAGAAGCAAGATGGCAAAACAGCCAGGGCAGCTTCTGCTGAGATCAAAGATTATCTGAGAGTCTAAAACCTGAGGGCAGAGAGGACTGACCTAGAACAATGATGCCAAAGAGAGTGTGAAGGACCACAGTGTGCAGGAGAGCAACTGCAGGTGTCAGCCCCTTTGTGTGATGTCCAGCGTGAGGCCTCAGGTTATGGGGACACCTGGCCCAGTCATCAAGAAACAGTTCAAAGTGAGGCCCTGGAGGGCAAGGGGATGGCATCAACTGAGGTGGGATACTCCTCAGTACTGGCTGCATCATCTACCTGTGCTGACGTGTCATTTCCCCTGGGAACATTTTGGCCTCTAATACTGTCACTTGAAAGCAGCCTGTGTGGTGGAATGGGCACGTCATGGACAAGGAAATGAGACGAGAAGGTTACAGGGCACCAATAAAACCCCCAATTTCTTTAATTGTGCTGTTTTGCATGCAAGATGAACTTGCTGGTAGCACATTCCATGTGCAAAGGGTGCCTCTGGGCCAGGGGTGGTTGTCTGGAGCAGTATAAAAGGCAGTCCAACTGCAGGTTCCATCATTCACTTCTCTTGCCTTCTCCTGCTTGGTGAACAAGGTAAGAAGCAAGTGCTTTTGACTGTTCTCTTCTATGTCCTTTTTCTCTTTCTATGTCTTTGAGTCTTTTCCTCAGTTACGTTTCACTGATACTCTTACCCTCCACTCTATTCCCTTTGCCACACCAGGCTGGTGTGGGAGAAGATCTCTGTGTGTGTGTGGCCCTTTTCATGACTGAGGCTCTTTAATCTCTCCTCCTTGCTACTCAGCCTGTCCCTGCTGCCCAGCCAGAGCCTTTTCTCTTGCCCAGCAGGCTGTCAGGCTGCACCTCACAGTCTGCCTGTGTTTTCCCTGCCCTCTCTCCCAGGTACACCTCTGTCCCACAGCCATGTCCTGCTACGATCTGTGCCGTCCCTGTGGCCCAACCCCACTGGCCAACAGCTGCAACGAGCCCTGTGTCAGGCAGTGCCAGGACTCCCGGGTGATTATTGAACCATCCCCCGTGGTTGTCACCCTGCCTGGACCCATCCTCAGCTCCTTCCCCCAGAACACCGCTGTGGGATCCACCACCTCTGCTGCTGTTGGCAACATCCTGAGTGCTGAAGGAGTGCCCATCAACTCTGGGGGCTTTGGCCTCTCTGGGCTTGGTGGTCGCTACTACTCTGGCAGGAGGTGCCTGCCCTGCTAAAGCTGGGCTGGATGTCCAGTGAGTGCCTCGACCAGGAAGCCCCAAGCCAGGTGCTGGACTGAGGACGGAGCTGCTGGCCAGGCTTTCCAGATGGGCTGAGCCCCCTTGTGCCCTCCTGCAAGGTGCCAGCCTGTGCTGCCTGGAAACACGGCCACCTGATGTCTTCTGCTTCTCCTGCTTTCTTCTCCACATCACGAGTGCCTGTTGTCTCCTGCTGCCCTGTGCCTTGGGTTCATCCTGAAGGCAGTTGAGAGGGGCCCTGCTCATGCCCCTCAGCCCATGTGTGTGGGCAGAAGATGCGTGTCCCATTGATGGGCTGGGTCTCCTTGCCCATGTCCTGCTTTGTTTCTCTCTTTATACTCATTAAAGTTGATGTTGCATTGTATCCTGAGTCTCCTTGTGTTCCTTCCCCTCCATGGGATGCCTGGACAAGCTGGTTCAGGGGAAAGTGGGGTGCAGTGGAGGCTAAAAGGTGGGTGAGTGAGGATGGATTTTGGACCTTCCTTCTGTCTGAAGGAGGTGAGTACCCTCAAGGATCATAGTCAATGGAAAAGACATAAGGAGTTGCAGGAGAGTGCTTCTTTTGTTGCAGGCAGGACACAGTTTCCTGGGCTGCAAGCACACAGTCCTTACTCATGTTTAGCTTGTGGTCCACCATCACCCGTAAGTCCTCCTCCTCAGGGCTATCCTGAATGTTTTCTCCTCCCAAGCTTTATTCATGTATGGGATTTCCTTAGCCCAGGTGTAGAACCTTTCGCTTGGCTTTGTTGAACTGGATTCAGTTTGCATGAGCCCATTTCCTGAGCCTATCAAGGTCCCTCTGGATGGCATTACTTCTCTACAGCATGTTGAAATCATCACCTCAGTTGTCAGCTGAGGATGCCCTCTATTCCACTGCCCATGTCACCAACAAAGCTACTAAATAGTGCTGTCCAAGTTCCAGACCCTCAGGAACACCACTCATCACACAGCTCCATTTGGAAACTGAGCCATTGATCATAACCCTTTGGATGTGGCCATCCAGCCCCTTCTTTATTCAATGTGTGGTCCATCCATCCAATAGATCCCACTCCTCTGTTCATGTCAGGTAGAGAAGGAAGCACCCCTTCTCCTCTGCTCTTCTGCCTATATTTGCAAAGGCTCATGGACCCTGTTTGCTGCAGAGCAGGGCTGGGTGTCCTCTGGCAATCCTGCCCAGCTGTGCCTGGTGTGTTGGCAATCAGGATGGCCAAAGCAGAAGTTGTGACAATGACACGGGGAGGAAAAAGGATGTGTATTGATTGGCCAGCAATTGCCTTGGTCACTGAGATACCTCCAGCTTTGCCAGAGGTGTTGTCATGGTTTAACACTGGCCTGACAATTAAACTGAGTAACAGATGCTCCCTATTAATCTCTCTCTCCTCCTTGATAAAGAAAGGGGAGAGAATAAGGGAGAGAGATTGATGGGTTGGAAACTAAACTACACAACTTTAATGAAGCAGAAATGGTAAATAGGAAAAATTACTAAATCTATACAAATATACAGGAAAATTGATACCACATTCCTTCCCCCCTTTTCCCCCAATAACTCTCACGTCACCACCGAGGCTGCAGGGCAGCCCTGGGAAAGTCCAGGCTGGACTCCTGGAGTCGGCAGCAATTGGGAACTGGAGGCAGGAACACACAGATATGGGCTGGGATGGATCAGGAGCACAGGCAGACGAACGGACGGGATCCTTCCAGGATGCCGAAGGAAACAGGGAACGGGTGAAGAAAGGGGAGTAGGAAGGACAGGAAGCTGGCTTGACCCTTGTGATCCCTCAAATTTATACTGAGGATGAGGTGTATGGGATGGAATGCTCTGTTTGGTCAATTCTGGCATCTCTCTTGTCCATTCCTCCCCAAAGGAGGCTGCAGGTGGGACCTCTTTATTCCTCATGGAGGGTAAAATGTTTCTCAGAGCTGAGCAGTGGCCTTGGCTCTGCACACCAGGCTCTAGCAGTAACTACAAACATCGAGTGTTATCAGTCCTAGAAGCAGACACTGTCTGAGAAACTTGCTGTTAATTTCAGCAAGTGCAAATACTTACAAGAGACTTATCTGAAAGCAAAAGTACAAGACAGAAAATCCCCTTTATCCTGGCCCAAACCAGGACAGGTGTCCAGCAAAGAGTGAGGAGAGCAGGCTTCATTCTTAAGCACAGGTATTTTGATGCTTAAGGCAGGTTTGTAGGAAGGAGAGAAGGTGTTGGGGTTGTTCAGTCTTGAGACAGAAGGATCTGGAGGGAATTAGAGTACATTCCAGTACCTGAAGTGGGCTTACAAGAAATTTTGGGAAGGACTCCTACAGTGGCATGTAGTGACAAGAGAAGGGGTAATGTCTTTAAACTGGGTGATGGCAGATTTAGCTTAGATATTAGGTTAGACATAAATTTCCTGTGAGGGTGGTGAGACACTAGCCCAAGTTTCCTCAAGAAGCTGTGGTTGTCTGGACCCTGGAAGTGTTCAAGTCCAGACAGTATGGGGCTGGGAGAGAAGGGGTCTGGTAGGAGGTCCCATAGCCTATGCAGAGGGGTTGCAACAAGATAGATAATCTTCAAGGTCTCTCCACCCCAAACCATTTTATGAGTCTTCAAAAATGATAAAAGAGCCAGGGCAGCTTCTGCTGAGATCAAAGTTTAATCTGAGAGTCTACAGCTCCAGAGCAGAGAGGACCTGCCTGGAACAATGATGCCTCATAGCGTGTAAATGAGCAAAGAGTGCAGGAGAGCAGCTGCAGGTGTCAACCCCTTTGTGTGGTGTCCAGCGTGAAGCCTCAGGTTATGGGGACACCTGGCCCAGTCATCAGGAAACAGTTCAAAGTGAGGCCCTGGAGGGCAAGGGGATGGCATCATCTGGTGAGGTGGGACACTCCTCAGTACTGGCTGCATCATCTACCTGTGCTGACGTGTCATTTCCCCTGGGAACATTTTGGCCTCTAATACTGTCACTTGAAAGCAGCCTGTGTGGTGGAATGGGCACGTCATGGACAAGGAAATGAGAAGAGAAGGTTACAGGGCACCAGTAAAGCCTCCAATTTTTTTAATTGTGCTGTTTTGCATGCAAGATGAACTTGCTGGTAGCAAATTCCATGTGCAAAGGGTGCCTCTGAGCCTGGGGTGGTTGTCTGGAGCAGTATAAAAGGCAGTCCAACTGCAGGCTCCATCATTCACTTCTCTTGCCTTCTCCTGCTTGGTGAACAAGGTAAGAAGCAAGTGCCTTTGATTCGTCTCTTCTATGTCCCTTTTCTCTTTCTCTTATGCAGTCGACAGAGTCTTTTCCTTAGTTGTTTCACTGAGGACCTTGACACTGATCAGAATTTCTCTCTTTTCTGTATTGAGGGGAAGTGGGAGGAAATCTTGGGTTCTCTTTGAAGGGAAACCTGGAGAACTGGGGATCCTCATGCTCTCCTCCTTGCTACTCATCCTGTCCCTGCTGCCCAGCCACTGCCTTTTCTCTTGCCCAGCAGGCTGTCAGGCTGCACCTTACAGTCTGCCTGTGTCTTCCCTGCCCTCTCTCCCAGGTACACCTCTGTCCCACAGCCATGTCCTGCTACGATCTGTGCCGTCCCTGTGGCCCAACCCCACTGGCCAACAGCTGCAACGAGCCCTGTGTCAGGCAGTGCCAGGACTCCCGGGTGGTGATCCAGCCCTCTCCTGTGGTCGTCACCCTGCCTGGACCCATCCTCAGCTCCTTCCCCCAGAACACCGCTGTGGGATCCACCACCTCTGCTGCTGTTGGCAACATCCTGAGTGCTGAAGGAGTGCCCATCAACTCTGGGGGCTTTGGCCTCTCTGGGCTTGGTGGTCGCTACTACTCTGGCAGGAGGTGCCTGCCCTGCTAAAGCTGGGCTGGATGTCCAGTGAGTGCCTCGACCAGGAAGCCCCAAGCCAGGTGCTGGACTGAGGACGGAGCTGCTGGCCAGGCTTTCCAGATGGGCTGAGCCCCCTTGTGCCCTCCTGCAAGGTGCCAGCCTGTGCTGCCTGGAAACACGGCCACCTGATGTCTTCTGCTTCTCCTGCTTTCTTCTCCACATCACGAGTGCCTGTTGTCTCCTGCTGCCCTGTGCCTTGGGTTCATCCTGAAGGCAGTTGAGAGGGGCCCTGCTCATGCCCCTCAGCCCATGTGTGTGGGCAGAAGATGCATGTCCCATTGCTTTGCAGGGGTGCCTGAGTGTCAGCTGCCCTTGGAACAGCCTGGGAGAGGTCTCCTTGCCCATGTCCTTCTTTGTTTCTCTCTTTATACTCATTAAAGTTGATGTTGCATTGTATCCTGAGTCTCCTCGTGTTCCTTCCCCTCCATGGGTTGCTCAGCTAAGCTGGTCAGTGGGGAATTAGAGAATCTCAGTGCTACTGGATTGAAAATGACTTCTGGATATCTGTATTCAGGTGTAGACAGCTGCCCCTGTGTCTAGATGGCTTTTGAACATCTCCAAGGATGGAGACTCCATAGTGTCCCTGGATAACAACTTCCAGTTCTCTCTAACCCTCACAGTGAAAAATGTGGTTTTTTTCACATCAGATAGTACTTTCTATCATGACTTTCCTGCCTATTGCCTCTGGTTCTTTCTATGGTCTGCATTGAGAAAGCCCAACTCCTTCCTCTTTGCACCTTCCCTTCAGATATTCAAATATATTAGTGAGTTCCCACCCCAAGCCTGCTCTACCCAGTTCTCAGTTTCCTGATATGTGTGATGCTCCAGGACATCATCATCTTCATGGCCTTTCATTTTATGTCCTCCAGGGTGCCATGGTTCTCTTTCACTGAGGAGGCTTTAACTGGACACGGTACTCCCAGTGTGTCCTGATAATTGCTGACTGAAGGGGAAGGATCAAGCCCCTCAACCTGATGGAAACACTTTGTGTAAAGCAAGCCAAGTTTCCAACAGTACAATGCATTTGGAAATGTGATCTCATACAGGGTAAAAAGGTGGCAGAAGGATGTTGTGCACTTGTATCTTTTTGAGGAATTGAGAGCCAGTGTCCCACTGAAACAGTCACTTGAAGGGACTATCCTATATGTGTAACGAAGTCATCCAAACCCACCCACATCCCTTTGTCCTCAGCACCAGACTTTTGTATAAGAGCAACACCCTGTGATGCCTTCCATGGCCCCAAGAATTGTCTGGTGTGTTGATAGATGGCCAAGGCATTCACCTTTGTCCCCAGATCATCACTTTGTGCCCCTCAGCTCCTTTTCTGAAGCTCTCAGCAGGACTGGCAGAGCTGCACACTCACTGCTTGGGAGTTTACCTAACTTGTGGCCCATGGCTCTGAAGGGAGAGCATCTAACAAGTCATTCTCCATCCTTTGCACATTAGAGGAAGGAAAGAAAGAAACCTCCAGGACTCATTTATCATATCTTCCTGCCTTCCTGACCTCAATGGAAAGCCCACCAAAATCAAGGAGGGAATTAACTTTGCTTGTGCATGGAACTGACATGTAACTCGTGATGGAGGAACGGCAAGCTGTCTATTCCTTCTTCCCACATGCTTCACATGTGTTGTTTTGCCCTGTTCCAGAAGTTCTGGCTTAGGCAGAGTGAGGGGCTCCTCCTGTTCTGCCCCACACGCCATGGGGACCCTCAGAGTGCCTTTCCCTGTAGCTAAAGCCCTGTCTGCCCTGACAGAGCTGCTCTCAGCAACTCCGTATGCAGGAAGGCCCTAAGGAAACACCCTCTCCATCAACACTCGTGAGCTATGCTGGGCTGGCAGCAGAAGCATAGTGGAGTGAAAAGATGGTACCAGGGAGGGAGGGCAAAATCCAGAGTGTGTGATCAGAGAGATCAGGATGCTTCAGGTCACTGAAGCTTTTGGGCAAACCCTAGTTATATGTGTTGACTGGGAACTAGCATGAGTCAGGGGGACACTGCATATCTGAATGTGCTGAAATACCTGGGAAGATGAAACAGATCTTATGTCTACTTGCCTCTCGCATGTCCCTGGCCATGTTCTCAGATCATGCATACCTTTGGGGAGTTTTGATGTCTCCTAGAAAGCTTTCTGAGCTTCTTGCAGTGCCTATTATTGAGTAAGTGTGTAGGATCAAAGAATAATTTCTTATAGACTTGAGATGAAGAAGGAAGAGTTGGGAAGCCCCAGTGCTGACTTTTACTGCAGTGGTGTGTGGAGGAATAGAAGGGGTAGAGTCTGTGTGTTGGAGAGGAGTGGCTGCTTCTCAGACATTCGTTTGTTAATTGGAAACTTCTGGATACTCTCAGACAGGGTCAGGATGGGAAAAGAGCAAAAGGATTTGTCTTGATGTCAAATTGTTGATCCCAAAACATTGCAGAGTATAGAATGAAATGGGGAAGTACATACCTAAATTTGATGAAGTGGGATATAAGGTTGTGCAATGGATATGCTGACTTCTGACACAATATGCTGACTTCCTCCTTTTAAATCTGGCTTAGTATTTTAGGCTTGCAAGAAAACATGTCCCATTCATTACAAGAATTTTTAAAGCAAGGCCCTGGAGGGCAAGGGGATGGCATCATCTGGTGAGGTGGGACACTCCTCAGCACTGACTGCATCATCTGCCTCTGCTGACGTGTCATTTCCCCTGGAAATATTTTGGTCTCTAATACTGTTGCTTGAAAGCAGCCTGTGCAGTGGAATGGACACGTCATGGACAGGCAAATGAGAAGAGAAGGTTGCAGAGAACATAAGCAGTGTCCCTGTTTCTCTAATTGTGCTGTTTTGCATGCAAGATGAACTTGCTGGTAGCACATTCCATGTGCAAAGGGTGCTTCTGGGCCAGGGGTGGTTGTCTGGGGCAGTATAAAAGGCAGTCCAACTGCAGGCTCCATCATTCACTTCTCTTGCCTTCTCCTGCTTGGTGAACAAGGTAAGAAGCAAGTGCCTTTGACTCTTCTCTTCTTTGTCCTTTTTCTCTTCATCTTGTACCTTCGATTGAGTTAATGCCTGTGTTGAGTTTTGCAGAGGAACGTGTTCCCTGACCCTTCTCCCAGCATCTCTGTTCTCTCTTTTCTGTATTGAGGGGAAGTGGGAGGAAATCTTGGGTTCTCTTTGAAGGGAAACCTGGAGAACTGGGGATCCTCATGCTCTCCTCCTTGCTACTCAGCCTGTCCCTGCTACCCAGCCAGAGCCTTTTCTCTTGCCCAGCAGGCTGTCAGGCTGCACCTCACAGTCTGCCTGTGTTTTCCCTGCCCTCTCTCCCAGGTACACCTCTGTCCCACAGCCATGTCCTGCTACGATCTGTGCCGTCCCTGTGGCCCAACCCCACTGGCCAACAGCTGCAACGAGCCCTGTGTCAGGCAGTGCCAGGACTCCCGGGTGGTGATCCAGCCCTCTCCTGTGGTTGTCACCCTGCCTGGACCCATCCTCAGCTCCTTCCCCCAGAACACTGCTGTGGGATCCACCACCTCTGCTGCTGTTGGCAGCATCCTCAGTGAGGATGGAGTGCCCATCAACTCCGGGGGCTTTGGCCTCTCTGGGCTTGGTGGTCGCTACTACTCTGGCAGGAGGTGCCTGCCCTGCTAAAGCTGGGCTGGATGTCCAGTGAGTGCCTCGACCAGGAAGCCCCAAGCCAGGTGCTGGACTGAGGACGGAGCTGCTGGCCAGGCTTTCCAGATGGGCTGAGCCCCCTTATGCCCTCCTGCAAGGTGCCAGCCTGTGCTGCCTGGAAACACGGCCACCTGATGTCTTCTGCTTCTCCTGCTTTCTTCTCCACATCACGAGTGCCTGTTGTCTCCTGCTGCCCTGTGCCTTGGGTTCATCCTGAAGGCAGATGAGAGAGGCCCTGCTCATACCCCTCATCTCATGTGTGTGGGCAGAAGATGCGTGTCCCATTGATGGGCTGGGTCTCCTTGCCCATGTCCTGCTTTGTTTCTCTCTTTATACTCATTAAAGTTGATGTTGCATTGTATCCTGAGTCTCCTCGTGTTCCTTCCTCCTGGTATGGCCAGCCAAGCTGGTACAGGCACAAATGGGATTTTACAGAGGGTAAAGCTTTAGTTGAAGGAATGTGTTGTGATTGCCTAATTTTTGTGAGACTGAGAGAGGGTGTCCTACTAAAATTGTCAGCTGCAGGAGAGTGCCCTATACGTGTGAAAAAGCCATGCAACGTCACCCACGTCCCTTTGTCCTGAGCAGCAGATTCTTGTGTCTCTCAGAAAACCCCAGTGCTGTTTTCCATTGCCTCAAGGAACATGTAGCAGATGCCAAGGAGTTGTGTCCCTTCAGCTCTGCCCTCAGACCATTATGTTTTGCCCCTCAGCTCACTTCCTGAAGCATTCACTAATGTTGGCAGAGCTTCACAGTCACTGCTTGTAGCCCATGACACTGATCTGTGGGCACTTAGGAGGGTTAAAGTGTAGCAGCTGGTGCTGGACCTTCCTCATGCCTGGAGGAGCTGAGTACTTCAAAGGCCATGGTCATTGGAAAAGACATGAGACAGTGGAAAAGTGCTTGGTGCTGTCCGGGTATGGAAAAGGTGCCCAGGATTTTCTTCAAGGGACATATGAGCCCCAAGTGAGGTTTGATTGTGACTTCCAGTTGATGAGCAATGCATTTAGCTGCTGGAAAATTTTTCTGTAGAGGCTGAGTCCCACCTGGCCAGGCCTCTGCCTGCTTTTTACTTCCTGTAATATCTCTTTGCCCTTCCCTCCTCCAAGCTCTTCTTCCAAAGCCTGAAACTGGAGGGAGACCCAAAGGAGTTTAAAGGCCATGTGGCAGTCAGAGTACAAGGAAACATGAGTTCTGAATTTCAATTTTTTTCTCCTCCCCTCCTTTCTGTAATCTCCATGAGGAATTCTTTGCCCCTGGCCCTTTGGTCCTGTTTCTGACAGAGTCAGAGTGCTCTATGTGCTTCTCTGGCATTAAATGTATATATTTACACCAAAAAGCTACATCCTTGTCTTCACTTAAAAAAAGATGTCCTTCAAATCACCACTGTGTCCTTGTCTGTTGGGACACCCTCTAGAAATGCCCTCCCATCCATGACTGCATCCATGCTGAGCCATTAGGAGAAAAAAAGGTATAAACCAGGGAATGACAACAGTCTCTGACGGGGTAGCATGTGTCGGGATGCTTGAGGCTTTAGACAGACCCTCAGTATGGGGCCTGGGTCAGGGACAGTGGAGAGATGCTAAGAAATGGTTCCTTTGCATTTAATCTTTTGCTTGTGGAAGGGTTTTAAGTGAAAATCCCATGGATGAAAAAGTGGTGTGCAGTATGGTTTGAGGGTAGTGAAAACCCTCTTGTGTTTGAAGGAAATCCTTCCAATTACTTACAGGGCTGCTTCTGTCAGTCACAGTGGAGATTTCTTAGATAAACATCTCCTGTGAATCTAAAATCTCCCTTCATCTTCCTGAGTGAGGAATTCAGCCTGGGGCATGGATCGTGGGGAATGTAAGAAGGCTTTGGAAGCCAGAAGAATTTTTTTTCTTAGGGGGTGTTTTCTGCAAGATAACAGCAGTGGCTGACTAATACTTGATGGAAAGCAATGTCATTCTTGCTGGAATCTTGTTCTGGTGATTGGGGAACTCCAGGCAATGGGGAAAGAGATGAGAAGGCAAAACAGGTTTATTTGTTCAAAGGGCAACACAACATACCAAAGCAAGTTCAAGAATCCAACAGCATAGTCTCCCTGATGAAACAGTGATGCTTAACAATGCTTGAAAGGCCTCAGAGGCACAGAGAGCAATGGAATGGGCCAGTCACCACACAAATAAAGTCTGTGCTTTAATCCTTGGTTTGTAATTAAAAAAGTGCATTCGTTACAAGCCTGGCAGGCAAAAGCCTGCCTTGGGAGGGTAACATGCTGACATCACCTGAAAATATGGCACCACTCCACCCAGTTGGTTGAAATATCTGCTTAATTTTTGTTGCAAATTCCCCTGCAAATGTTTCAGCCTGTAATACTGTGACTTGAAAGGAGTTTGTATGGCTGAGTGTGCGTATCGTCAACAGGGAAATGAAAAGGCAGCTTAGCAGGGAACATAAACAAGAATCTCATTTACTGAAATGGGATGTTTAGCATAAAATATGAGCTTAATGGTAAACACAGCATATTCCCAAAGGGTACCTCTATCCCTGGGGCAGTCTGGGGCAGTATAAAAGGCAGTCCAGCTGCAGGCTCCATCATTCACTTCTCTTGCCTTCTCCTGCTTGGTGAACAAGGTGAGTTACAACCTATTCTCCCTCACTCTGCTCTTCCTCTTGTTCTCCTCTTTCACCTGGAATCGTCACTGTAGCTTCTGCTGAGAGCATTGCTACTTCGTCCTGATCCCAGCATCTCTGTCCATCTTCCCCACTGGCTTCAGATGGCAGAAGGTCTTGGACTTTCTTTATGGTTATCTCTTGGAGACTGAGGCTTTTCGATCTCTCCTTCACCCTACTCATCCTGTCCCTGCTGCCCAGCCAGAGCCTTTTCTCTTGCCCAGCAGGCTGTCAGGCTGCACCTCACAGTCTACCTGTGTTTTCCCTGCCCTCTCTCCCAGGTACACCTCTGTCCCACAGCCATGTCCTGCTACGATCTGTGCCGTCCCTGTGGCCCAACCCCACTGGCCAACAGCTGCAACGAGCCCTGTGTCAGGCAGTGCCAGGACTCCCGGGTGGTGATCCAGCCCTCTCCTGTGGTTGTCACCCTGCCTGGACCCATCCTCAGCTCCTTCCCCCAGAACACTGCTGTGGGATCCACCACCTCTGCTGCTGTTGGCAGCATCCTCAGTGAGGATGGAGTGCCCATCAACTCTGGGGGCTTTGGCCTCTCTGGGCTTGGTGGTCGCTACTACTCTGGCAGGAGGTGCCTGCCCTGCTAAAGCTGGGCTGGATGTCCAGTGAGTGCCTCGACCAGGAAGCCCCAAGCCAGGTGCTGGACTGAGGACGGAGCTGCTGGCCAGGCTTTCCAGATGGGCTGAGCCCCCTTGTGCCCTCCTGCAAGGTGCCAGCCTGTGCTGCCTGGAAACATGGCCACCTGATGTCTTCTGCTTCTCCTGCTTTCTTCTCCACATCACGAGTGCCTGTTGTCTCCTGCTGCCCTGTGCCTTGGGTTCATCCTGAAGGCAGTTGAGAGGGGCCCTGCTCACGCCCCTCAGCCCATGTGTGTGGGCAGAAGATGCGTGTCCCATTGCTGTGCAGGGGTGCCTGAGTGTCAGCTGCCCTTGGAGCAGCCTGGGAGGGGTCTCCTTGCCCATGTCCTGCTTTGTTTCTCTCTTTATACTCATTAAAGTTGATGTTGCATTGTATCCTGAGTCTCCTTGTGTTCCTTCCCCTCCATGGGATGCCTGGACAAGCTGGTTCAGGGGAAAGTGGGGTGCAGTGGAGGTAAAAAGAGTGGGAGGTAGAGCGCCCTCCTTGGACCTTCCTTCTTTCTGGAGGAGGTGAGTACCCTCAAAGGCCATGGTCATGGGGAGAAAGATGAGATGATGTAGTGTGTGTTAGTGTCTTAATATGGGATAGGGTAGGTCGGTGTTTCCCCAAGGGACACATGGGCATCAAGTGAGGTTGGATACTGGGTTCCAGTTGATGGGCAAGCTATTGACCTGCTGGAAGATATTTCAGTGGAGGCTGACACACACCTTGCCAAGCCCTGACTCCATGTTATCACCTGCAATGCTTCCTTATCCTTCCATTATCCAAGCCTTTCCAAGCACTGGAACTGGAGGGAGATCCAAAGCAGTTGAAGGGACATGTGGCAGCATGGGCAACTATGTTAGGGTAGAGGGACTCCAATGCCAATTTTGTGCAAAATGGTGACAGGTTGAGCATAAAGGTGTAAAATGTGTAAGGGAGGGAGCTGGACACGCAGGTGCTATCCTCCCTGATCTAAAAAGTTCAGGGAATGTTGGTGAGATATTCTGGAAACTCTGTGGAGGCCTGACAGGGAGCAAGAATGACATCACCCAATGGAGTAGTCCCTTGGTCAAAACCACTAGGTGTTGTGGAGTCCTTTTACATGTGTGATTGTGTCCTGAAGATTCACAGAATCACAGAATGTTGGAGGTTGGAAGGGACCTTGAAAGATCATTGAATCCAACCCCCCTGACATAGCAGACTCACCTACAGGAGATCATGTAGGAACACCTCCAGGCAGGTTTTGAATGTCTCCAGAGAAGGAGACTCAACAGCCTCCCTCGGCAGCCTGTTCCAGTGCTCTGTCACCATCACAGTGATTTTTTTCCCCTCATGTTTATATGGAACCTCCTACATTCAAGCTTGTATCTCCTGCCTTTTGTCCTATCACTGAGCGTAACAGAGAAGAGCTTGTCCTGCCTCTCTCCCTTTACATACTTATAAACATTAATGAGGTCACCCCTCATTCTCCTCTTCTCCAAGCTGAAGAGCCCCATCTCCCTCAGCCATTCCTCATAAGGGAGATTTTCCACTCCCCGTCATCATCTTGGTGCCTCTGCTCTGGACTCTTTCAAGCAGTTCCCTGTCCTTCTTGAACTGAGTTGCTCAGAACTGGACACAATATTCCAGATGTGGCCTCACCAGGGCAGAATAGAGGGGCAGGAGAACCTCTCTCAACCTTCTAACCACCTCCCTTCTAATGCCCCCCAGGATGCCATTTGTCCTCTTGGCCA